>NC_092872.1:528061037-528390204 GCF_028372415.1 Notamacropus eugenii | reverse complement strand
TGCTTATAGGTTACCTAGGCAGCAGTTAAAGCTCATCTTTATGGTTAGGAGGATCTAAGTTAATATTTGACTGTCCCTGGGGCCCTGAGCAGGGGTGCTCCTGATGGGAAGCTGTGTGGTACATTACCCCAACTATCCCCCAGGCATGTGATAAACTCTGGATAGGTAAAAGTGACCTCAATCATGAGAGTGTCTTGATTTCCACCTACCCAACCCTGACTCAGCCCATACTCCTTCCCAACACTTTTAGATACATGTTGAGGAGTGGGGTGAGGAAAGATCAGCTGGAGGTTCTTCCTGGGTTCTAGACATTAACAACTAATACAATCCAGTCAGTCCACCCTCCTAGAAGGCAGAGATTAGGAGTAGAGAGACTTTCTCTCATCTCTAAGGCAGCTGTTGTCCAATCCAGGCAGTCTAGGGACAGCTCTCATTCTTCAATCCTGGGGATCTAGAGGCAATTACTGGAAGCCAGGACTAAGCCCAAGGAAGGGAGGATGCCTCTGCCTCCAGAACCCTCTGTGCCAAGCACAATGATAAAGTATGGTCTTTTTTATGAGAGCTCTCTCTATAGGTATCTCAATCTCAGCTGGATGTCAGGATACAGGGAACATGCCAGTTCTGTCACTGGCCCTGGCTACTAAGAACAAGGGGAATGGGCTGATCTTCCCCAAAATGAATGGGCACATTGCACTCCATTATATAACACTCCCTTCACCAAACCCATCTGGCTTTAAGATAATTTTTCTTTACCCAAATGCAGGGGCTGATTAGCTAATGATGAAGGAATCAGAATACAAATTAAATTAGTTAACTGCCCACCCCTCCATGGTGCACAGCAGAGGTCAAACCACCGGGTTTAGCAACATCTGCTCACAACCCCATCCAACTTTGCCCTAATTAGAGATGATTCAAAATCATTTTCTGGCTCATTGTATGGGCAATTACAAGCAACAAGAAAGGCCAGAGAAGTTGACAGCAGAGATGCCCACAGTGGCCTGTGAGGGAAGACAGAGGACCTGATTGGTGGAATGTGCCAGGGACTGGTCTTACGTGTCATAGAGGACAATGGTACGGGAACCATTGGAGTTGTTGACAATGCAGCAGGAGCAAGGTGTTTCGCCTTTGTTCTGCCAAGCCACCTGCGACACGTCCACGCCCCGATACTTAAAGTCATTCACCAGGAAGCTTGGGGTGGAGTATGAGGTCATGGGATATAGGGGGGAGGGGGAGACACAGGTTAGAGCCTATGAATGGCACAGCCCTCCCATGGTGATTGGAAGTATGCCTTAGAACACCTGGGGTACTGTTGGGCAAGAGATGAGTCCTGGCCTAGTCCTGGGTATATCTCTGTTGATGGGAACAGATGTACACACCTGTTAGCATGCAGGATGGTACGGCTGCCAGTGGCTGCACTGATGATGACAGTGGAGATGGGGATGGAGCCCACACGCTGGGGGACTGTGTAGCGCAGATCCACAGAGTATCGGCGAAGGTCATCCAAGACAAAGCTGCCAGGTGTGGGGGGAGTACCACACTGGCGAGCAGTTTGACAAAGGGCCTGGGGGCAGGAGGGGGCTGACAGGAACATCTGGGACCCTGGAAAGCAGGTGAAGGATAGGAGAGCAAGCAGCACAGGGAAAGACAAGGGTAAGGCAGCTTAACCCCTAACCTTGGAACCACCTCCCAGATCACATAAGAAGCAGAAAGGAACAGATGTGAAAGCAGCAAAATGTGTATGGAAGGGGGGAGTGGGGAGGGTAGTTAGGACAAGTTTTTTTAGGGGACCTCATACAAAACAAAATCTGTAGTTTTAAGCAAGCAGCTACTAGACTAGCTGCATTACTGAGGCCAGTTAGCATCATCTGCTTCAAAACTCCTGTCCAACTGGAAGTGGTCCCAGGAGGTTCAGACCAGGCCTTCCAGTCTGAGGACCCAGAGTAGGGACACTTGTAAGGCCTTCTCTATCCCCCAAGGAGTTTGGGATCTTTTCTGATTTTCAGGATTTTCTAGGAATCCCCAGAAACTCCAACAGCCAGAATGAGTCTGAAGTTAGTTCCTATAGTCCAAAGACTCATAAGACCAAAGAATACTAGAGCTGAAAGGGAGATTGTCGATCCAAATTTCCTCATCTTACAGAAGAAGAAACTGAGGCCCAGAGACATTTTGAAAAAATAGCAGCTAACATTTACATACCGCTTACTATGTGCCAAGTAATGTGCTAAGTGCTTTACAATTATTATTTTATTTGATCCTTACAACAGCCCTGGGAATTAAGTGCTATGATTATCCTTTTAAAGAAGAGGAAACTGAGGCAAACAGAAGTTAAGCCATTTGCCCAAGATCACCCAGACAGTAAGTGTGTAAGACCACATCTGAACTCTGGTCTTCCTGACTCCAGGCCCAGCACTCTGTCCACTAAGCCATCTAGCTGCCACATGCTCTTCTGAGACAACAGGAAGTGTCACAGTCCTGCTCTGTGCCAAAAGCTGAGCAGAATTAATGACTGATGACTGAAGTGATACTTTGTCCCCCAGCATGAATCCACATGAGCACCATGATGGTACTCTGGAAGGACATTGCCACTCCATTTTGAGATACTCAGGTCCCAGTTGGAAGTTCCCCTACCCCCCCAGTGACTGATACTTTTGTGTTACACAATTATTTCTAAGGTCTCATTAATACAAAAACCCCGCCTATGGCTCTGTAACATAAAGTCCCTTTCAAGCCCTACAATTCTAGGATTCTATTAATTTCCATTTCCTTATCTACCATAGCCTCCCAGGAGGCACCAACTCTCTGTGAGGCTGCTATTTCTTCCTTCTTCCCTACAGTGCCTGGTAATATTGGCACCCTCCCCACCCACCTACACACACATTTTAAGCAGGCAGCTACTTGACTAGCTGCATTACTGAGGCCAGTTAGCATCATCTGCTTCAAAACTCCTGTCCAACTGGAAGTGGCCCCAGGAGGTTCAGACCAGGCCTTCCAGTCTGAGGACCCAGAGTAGGGAGACTTGTAAGGCCTTCTCTATCCCCCAAGGAGCTTGGGATCTTTTCTGATCTTCAGGATTTTCTAAGAATCCCTAGGAACTCCAACAGCCAGAATGAGCCTGGCACTAAACCTAAAGATTTGGAATATGAAAAGCTGAAACCTGACACTTGAATTTACTTCCCTGTTGGTCACTACTCATTTAAGATTTCCCAGGCCATCTCATGTATGTGGCATCACATCCAAAGCACTGGGATCCCTATTGAGATGAGCATTTCAATCACAGTGGGGGTACAAAGGGCTGGTGCACCACAGCTCAGTAACCTGGCAGCTTGCCTGCTGTCCACAATGGGCAAAGTTTGGGCCTCACCTTCCCGATAAACACTTGCTGAATCTGCAGAGCCTAGGGTCAAAGGGTTCTTGGGTACTTGCAATGCCTGACAAAAGGACAGTGTGGACCACATGCTGAACTAATGGTCAACTGACAATGGAGAGATGTAGAAGTTATAGTTACAACTTTACTACCTACTTTGTGGGTAACCTTGGACAAGTCCCTTTCAGTGGTTCAGAATGCTCAGCAGCAGGACAAACTAAAAGTGTATGTAGGAAAGAGGAACCATACAGAAAAACTGCTTTTGTTTTTCCCCTTGGACTCTTCACAGATATTCAGACCCATGGAGCATAAAGAGAGGAAGGGAAGGTGAGTTCTTAATATTCCTTCTGCCCTAATCCAAGAGTACAATATATACATTCATGCACAATATAATCATTCATTGCAACAATAATTTATTAAGTGCCTACTGCATACCAAGTGTGGTGCTAGGCACTGGTGATACAGAGAAAAAAATCTTCAGGCTCTGCTTCAGGAACCTTCCATTCTTTTAGCTAAAAATAGCTTTAAAAATAGTAGAAAAGCATGTTGACTGGTCTAAAAGAAAGTAAGGAAATGGAAAACAGGAGGAAAAAGCCAGCAGTAGGGAAGAGCCAAGGAAACAAGCAAGAGCGAAGGACTAGATATCTCTGGAAATAAAGCCTTAATAAGAAGAAAACTAATTAAACATTCTGGAGCTAAAACTGCATACTTAACAATTCTCCAAAGGGACATTTTTTCTCCTATTTCCCCTCCCCACTTAAAGCTATAGATGGATCTTAGACACTGTTTAATTCAATTTCTTCATTTTAAAGATGAGATTAAGGTCCAGAAATGACAAGTAAAATCCTTGAGAGAGCAGAACCCATAGCCAATCTTTGGGAACCATTCTTTTTCCCCTCCTCTACATAGAGATTCACCAGGAATATACCTCCCTCCACTGGTATTGCAGAGGCTAACTCTCCTAAGAGGTCAGGTTTTCTCCATACTCACTCAGCAACATGACCTGGAGCCAAGGAGCCCATGAAAGCACAAGGAGCTCCTAGGAGGGAAAGGACGGTACAGGAGTTGGAGGCATTGCCACCACGCTGCCATCTCTGGGTCAGACACCTAAAAGGAAATGAGGGCCACTATTATCTTCAAAACCTAGAACATTAAGACCACACATTCCATCCTTACTTCCCGAGGACAGAGACTTCCATTTTTTGTCTCTATAGCTCCAGCATGTAGCATAGCCTGCAACACAGTAGGTGTTTAATAAATGCATGTTGAACAAATGAATCTATTACTAGATGAGAGGGGTGAAGCTAATCCCAGAAAAGGGCTCAGGTCTCTACTCTTACTACAACTCCTAATGCAGTTGGGCTCAACACATTTGTCCACGGACTCCAGGGTGAGTTTCCCCCAGTACCTGCAGAAGAATTAGCTGCATGACTCCTATTGACATCAAGTGTGATAATCAGAAACCGAATAATCTGATCAAATCCCTGGTATTTGGCTGGTCCTCACTTTCCCTTATTTCCTTCACAATGCTGAATCACATCCTTCCATGAATAAAGCTACAATCGGATTATAATATTAGCCTCTCTGGTAACTGCACCAACCCCAGTGAACTGAGTCAAAACTACTTCAAAAGAGGTAAAGGTACCAAATTTGCAATTAAATAAATAACTTTTTCTTTGGAAGGATATCAGTAGTATAAACCAAAGTTTAAAATACTTAAAGTTAGAAACTATAGCCTAAGAACAGTAATTTTTTAGTTTGTAGATGAAAAGGTTGAAAGGTGGCCCACCTGTAAAGTGTCAAGTTTACAAAATGTTATCAGATGGAAGATGGTAACTAGTTGTTCTCTGTCTTCACAGAAGACTGAACAAGAGAATATTGGCTTAAACTGCATTTGAAGGGATTTAGATTAGTGAGAACACCGTCTTTATTGTTTTACTTTCAAAACTCTTTTTACATTTTCTCCTTAATACAACCCTAACCATTAGGTATAACAATGATCTCTATTTCACATAAAAAGAAATTGAAAGGTTACAGTCAACTAGTAGCCCTGGAGCCTAGGCCTCCTGATCCCCAAGTCTAGTGTTAGTTATCCTCTGAAAATGCCAGGCTTGTTAAGCAGGAAATTAATATTAAAAAAGTTCTGGAATCTTTTTCTGAGATCTCTCTCTCTCTCTCTCTCTCTCTCTCTCTCTCTGGACAGGGACAGACAAGTTAAATAACTTAACTTGTCCACGAGCAAAACATAGTAAGCCAGAATTCAAAGTCAGGTTTCCTACAAACCCATGCTGTACTGTACACGGTACTCTACCACGATTCGGGAGAGTCTTTCTGGGATTCTATGCTGAAAGTGACGATGATATTGGACAAGAGTCTTAACCATGCTACTGATTTCCAGGAGATCATTTCTGTCAACTGTCTGAATGGTAAATGCCTCAGAGATGGATTTACTCTCTCTAATAGGGCCAATCCAGGAGGCATCTAGGCCTCAAGTGGCTGAGAGAACACCCTCTTCCTATAACTACCTTGTGCCAGAGCTCCAAGCAGAAGCCACCTAACAGTTTCTCTGTGCTTCTTTCAAAACCCTGACTACAAAGATACAGTGCATGTGTAATCTCAAAAATCAAGAGTTTGGTTGAAAGTTTCATGGACCTAGAAATGAAAGAGATCTTCAAGGTCATTTAGTCGACCTCCCTCATTTTACAGATCCGGTGCAGAGGACAGTGAGTTGTTCAAGTTTACCCACACAGTTGCGTTGTTGTGACTCCCAGTGAAGGGCACTTTTTTTTGCACTTAATATTATCTTCCCCCCCATTCCCCCAATTACACGCAAAGATGGTTTTCAACATTTTTGTAAGGTTCTGAGTTCCAAATTGTCCTCCCTCCCTCCCTCACCTCTCACCTCCCCGAAACGATAAAGGTAATATGGCATGTATAGTCATTAGCATGTTTAACAACATTTTCAGGACACTTTGATGACTGTACCTGCTCCATAACCTATATAGTTTTGCTGTTTCAGGGAGGTGAGAGGTGAGGGAGGGAGGGAGAAACATTTGTCTCTCATCCGGAAGGAACGGGCCAAAGCCAGAGTGACCTCGGGGGTCTCCCTACTGCAACCCCAGGGAAGGACTGGAAAACTTCACGAGTTCGGGGAAATGACCAAGGAGCAAAAGGATGCTCAGCCCCTAGTCACCCCTCCAGGTCCGCGTCCTCGCACGCACCTCCCCACGCCAGCGGCTTGACCCTCGCGGGGAGGGGGCACGTGTGGGCCGACACGAGCTCGCTACCTGCTGTCCGTGTCCTCCTCGGGGTACTTCTCCACCACGCTGATGATGTCTAGCACCACGAGCCCCACGCACAGAATCTCCTTGTCTTCCATGAGCTCCGCGCTGCTCTGGCCTCCAGCCGCCCGCACCGCTTCTTATCTCCCGGGTTTCCCCGGCTCCGCCTGCCGGGAGCTCCACCCCCAATCCTGCCACCTCCAGGCCTCGGTCGCGCTTTCAGGCCATTCCCTCCTGGGAGCGGGAAAAACGAGGGCCAAGGGCCTGGGACCAAGGGCTTTACCAGCGCCCGGCTGCGGCGTACCAGCCTCCGCTTCTAGGTCCCGACCCGCGCCCGTTCGGCCCTCATCCAATCACAGCAGCGTACTCAGCCCACGTGAGAAAACAAACACCTCCCCCCCCCTTCCCGCAGATCACGTGATCCCCAGTGGCAGGTCCAGGAGGCCGGAGGCGCCCCCTGGTGAGCGTCTCGGACATCCCCAGCTGCCCTGGGGATCCTTTCCCAAAGCCGGACACCGGGGCCTAGGCGAGAATCAGGACCCCGGACAGCAAAGCGTCCCCGAGACCTGATCCCACGTCACGCAGGGCCTCCCCTGCAGCACACAGCCACGGACAAAGCCCTCCTTTCGGCACCTCCCTCCACTGCCCCTCCGCTTCCCTTCGCACGTGAGTTAGGACCAGGCTGATTTTCTTAAAAAAAAAAAAAATCTTTATTCCTGAATAGTTTAGTACGGGGGGGGAGGGGCGGGGTGGTGGACGGGGCCGGACCTCGGCCGCCTGAATAGGGGTGGAGAGGTGAAAAGGGGGGTAGGAGGGCCCTGTCCAGTCCCAGGCCCACACGTGGGGGTGGGTGTTTAGCTCCGCCTAAGGGTAAAGGCCCTGGACTCCCGGACGGGCAGTGGGGTATGGTCCAAGGTCACGGGCTCCGGGAGATGACCCCTCTGTGTGGCTGGCCGAGGGCCAAGTAAACGCAGGCGCGGGGCCAAGCCTCCCCTTCCCCCGTAGGGCAGCCCCCCCGCCGCAGTCCGCCCTCCCCCACGTCTTCCTTCCCCCCGAATGCAGGCGGAGGCTGGGCCTTCGTGGGGTGTCGGGCGCGAGGACCGCGCTAGTCGTTTCCGTAACCCAGGTCCTCGTAGAGCAGGGCTCCGCTGAAGAGGGTCAGCGGCTCCTCCGAGTGCGCCAGCTGCCCCCTCACCAGGTCGATGCAGACCGTGTCCCCAGCCCGAAGGGGCAGGATCAGGCTGAAGACCCCCAAGGCGCCCGAGCTGGGCCGACTCTCCGCCACGGGCTTATTTTCGAGCCCCTCGGGCTCGTAGCCGCCCGAGTCGATGCGGGCTACGCCCTGGTTGGAGCGGGACAGCACGGCCTCCACCTTTTCGTGACGGTGCCCAGTGAGCACGGCGCTCAGCAGATAGCGGCCAGCCTGGGGCGCGGTGAACAGGCCTGGTCACAGGGCAGGGAGAGAAGGACGGGGTCAGCGAGGTGAAGGGCGAGGTACGGGGCAAGAAAACCCATCCCAGCGCCTACGGGGAACGCTGTTAGCTCAGGACTGCGGGGCCCGGCCTGCCACAACCTCCTTTCGCGCCTCGAGTGTTTCCTGACCCTCCCCCTTCTTCCCCCTTACCAGTCTCTGGGTCATAGTAGCCTCCATCGTTGAGTAAGACCTTGTCAAAGGGAATCGTGCCTGGTTCTGTACGGGGTGAACTCAGCGCGGCTGAGAAAGACACTCGAGGTACAGGGGCGGCTGCTGCTCCTTCCAAACCTGGGGGTGGGGAACGGGTAAAGTGGTCACTGGGGCTGAGGGAGGGAGTTCATACCCACCTCACTCTCTTCTGCCCCACCAGCTCAATGTGGCACCCTTCTGCTCTGTTAAATGCTGGTTCTATCTTAGCCCCTCTTGCTTGATTTGTTCGCGTTGAACGAACGACTCGCAGCTTCTGCTTCCAAAAAGAATACATACCCTGTTCACCTGGGAGACCTGTAGGAGAAGGAGATGTATTAATTAGGAGCTGCACAGCATAAGTTCATTTACTCAGCAAAGAGTAAAACACCTACTACAGGCCTAAGCAGAATAACTGGGGAAGAGAAGTAGGGGTTCCGGTTTTTTCCTTTCCAGATTGAAAACTCCTAGTCCCCCGTTTTTTAACTCTCTAGAAGAATGCTTCCTTGTCCAACACTAAGTCATGCTTCAAGACTTCAAGGGTCTGTAATTTTTTTTTTTTTAGCGTGGGTACTCCCTCTGCTAACCCAGGCTGCAGCCTCTCTCTGACTCATGTCTTGTTCTCTAGGACTGGGAGGCTTTTGTTTCTGTCTTTGTCTCTTCTTTATCTTAAACAGTTTCAGGAGGTTAATAAATACCTGTTGGCTGAATTACATAGTAGATGGTATTCAAGAGTGGAGGTAATGGACAGATTCAACAGTGTTTGGCCAACATAGTGAAGAGCCTCTTTACACCAGCTAGGTTGATTCTTCAACAACAGACATGGGAAACCCTGCACCAAACTCATCAAATTGTCCTCAGCTTCACAGGGTTTGTCAGAAGTTTTGCTTTACTAGTAGAGCCTTCAAGAATTTAGGGTCCTTGCCACAATATAATGAGGCATCAGGGGAGGTTGTCATTAATACAAAAATATGAATTTCCTTATTATTTGGTTGACTCAAAGAATATTTAAATTGGATAGATCACAGGTGTAGAGCTGGAAAGACCATCGAGGTCAACCAATGTAACTGTCATTTTAGAGGAGGAAAATGACTTATGGGTATCAGTTGAAGGAAGAAGAAAAGACTTAGTGGGGGACATGACAACTTTCTTCAGGTGTTTGAGGAGTTGCCATTTAGAGCAGGGATTAAACTTGTTCTGTTTAGATTCAGAGGGCAAAATCAGGAACAATGCAAGTTGCAAGGTGGCAAATTTGGGCTGATGTCAGGAAAAACTTCTAGTGGTAAGAGCTGTTCTCCTTTCAGTGGAGGTCTTCATGCAGGGTTGGATGACACCTTGTTGGTAAGTTACAGCAGGGATTCCTTTTGTGTCTGGGTTGGACTAGATGGCTGCTGAGGTTCTTTCCAACTTTCAAAGTCGATATTCTGTGAAGCTCAGAGAGGTTAAGTGATTTGTTCAATGTCACACAGCTAAGAGTGGCAGAGTGGAGATGTGATTCCTAGTCATGAGCCCAATGCAGTGCTCTTTCAGTTATACTGAGCTACCTCTTACAGGATGTCAGAGCACATTTAGGCCAGCCTCATGCATGAAGCATGCATCCCCCCAACAGCATCCTGACAAACGAGACATTCAACCCATTTTGAAGACCTCCAAAAGATCCTACTCAATCAACAAGTATTTATTAAGCTCACCCATGTGGATACACACATGTATATATGTAAATAGGAGGTACTTAGATGATTCATGCAGAATAGAAAGGGCCCTACTGGTTTTTGAGGCTGCTCATTCTACTTTGGGACAGCCCTAGTTGGAAGAATTTTCCTCATATTGAGCCAAAATCTACTTCCCTGTAATTTCTACCCACTCTTCTTAGTTCTGCCTTCTGGGGCCAAACATTAGGATGACTACAGATGGCCTCAGGCACTGAGTTCTCTTCTCTGCTACATAGTAGTAAGCTAGAAAAATTATAGGATGGGTGCTATCTAGGTCAAAACCAATTTTGAATGAAATGTCACACACCTGGAGGTCCAATGGGTCCTTCTTTGCCATCTTTGCCAGGTAGTCCAGGGGGTCCCACAGGGCCTGGAGGTCCTGGCTTTCCAGCAGGGCCTGGTGGCCCAATCTCCCCTGCTGGCCCTGTAAAAATGAAACTAGAGTGAAGTGAAGCAATAGGAAGGGTTGCAAAGGGCAAAAGAAGGTAGGCGCCAGAGAAACCAGAGCTGAGAAGTGGCCAGGAGGTAGCCAAGGGGGAGACAGGACAGGCATAGCCTATACAGACTGAAGAATGTATTAGGAAATAGGTGAGAAGTGTGTGATGATTAGGGATACTCAACCTACTTGCCATATCTAGTCCATACAGGCCAAAGATAGCACATGAGCTGATTTTCAGTGGCATATGGACTGGCTTTTTGGCTACTTGCCTACTACTACAGTCTGTGTCACTAGATCTGACACAAGAGGTAGTTTGAGGTTATTACCTTCTCCAAGCCCCATCCTCCAACCCCTGCTTGTACCCTTGATTCCATCAAATCACTTCTTAGTCCTTGCCCCTTTATCCTTCTCTCTATAATCTTCAGTCTTTCATTGTCTATCAACTCCTTCTCTGCTGCCCACAAATATGTCCAGATTCCCTTCGTTATTAAAAAACCCTTGGTATCCTCCTATATCTTATCTCCCTTCCATGACTAAATTCCTAGGGGGAAAACATCTTAATCCCTTCACTTTCTCTTCTTCCACTCACTGGTTGACTCCTTACCATTTGGCTTTGGTCATCCCTGCACCTCTCTCCTCAACATACGCTTGAATGCAAGTGCTCTAAGATTACCATTGATTTTTGAATTGCCAACTCCCATACTCTGCTCAATTGTCATCCATTTCCACCTCTCTGCAGTATTTGACACTGTTGAACATCTCTTTCTTCTTGTATTCTCTCTCCTTCCTGGATTTTTATGATATTGTTCTCTCCTGGTTCTCTTGACTGATTCCTCCTTTTTAATCTCTTTTGCTGGATCTTAATCCGCGTCCCTGTCCTTTTGCATAGGGTATACCAGAGGATTAAGTGCTGCACCCTTTTGTCTTCTATCTCTACACTCTTGGTGATTGCATCAGCTCCCATGAATTTAACTATCATTTCCATACAAATGACTCCAAAATTTAAATATATAGTTTTCCATCTCCTGAACTCCAAACTCAAATCATCAACTGCCTGCTGAACACATTCAACTACAGTAGTGTCCTGTAGATGTCTCAAACTTAACATGTACAAATGAAACTCATTTTATTTCCCCATGAGCTCAGTACTCTTCCAAACTTCCACATTTCTTTTCTTTTTTTCTTTTTTGTAAAATTTCCACATTTCTATGAAAGGTACCACCATCCTTCCAATCACCCCGTTTTTCAGCCTGAAAGCCATACTTGTTTCCACATTCCCTTATCTACCATATCTAATCAGTTACCAAGTATTGCTAATTCTCCCGCTACCACCTCCCTCACATCTGTTCCCTTCTCTCCATTCACACAGACACTACCATAATTCCAGTCCATCACCTCTCGAACTATTGCAGCAGCACGCTAATTAATCTCCAAAACTGATCACGTTCTTCTTCAGTCCATCCTCCACCAAACTGTCAAACTGATATTCTTAAAACCCTGTCTTTGCCTTGTTCAAGAGGTGAACTTGTAGTGACTCCTTATTGCCTTGAGAACAAAATACATACTCTTCTCTTTGGCGTTTAAAGTCCCTCATAGTATGACTCCTGACCTCTTTCTAGGCTGCTTTCATCTTGCACACACCCCAAAGTCCAGCCCAATTCACTTCCTTGCTATTCACTGTAGTCAGTTTTTCTCTCTTGCCTGCAAAGACACATACTTGGTTGGAATGCAGCTCCTCCTCACCTGCTCCTTGCAAGTCACCTCAGGTGCCACCTTCTTCTACATGAGACCTTTCCTGATTCTCTCAGAATTACTTTGTTTATTTTTTGTATTTGCTTATTTGTGTCCATGTCATTTCCTCTCACTAGAAATGTAAAATTCCTTGGAGGAAAGGATTTTTTGTTTGTTTGTTTAAGAGGCACAATAAATGTTGGTCAGATTGAATTGAATGCCTGAGGGATGGAGGCTGGGACCCTGGAACAGCACTTCTGAAAGAGGGGCAACCAGTTATAGGGGAGTTGGAGAGGAGAGAAGGATTAGATGAGAGATGGGGTAGATACAAGGGATCTCAGGAAAAGGAGACCTCCTGGACAGTCACATCCTTCCCCCTCCATCCCTTTCTCAAAGGGTTCTTACCAGAAAGGTCACTTTGGCTGAGCTCATGTAGCTGTTCTTCCAAAAGAAGGAGAGAGCTGTTGAGAGCTCCCAGCCTTCGGCCAAGGCCAGCTTGACCACCCAACAGTTTCTCCAGCAGGGCAGCTTGGTTTTGGCTAGTGGTGTTGGTTTCCCGTAAGCCAGCCCAGAGGCTAGCCACATGATTTGAAAGCCCTTCTCGAAGCCCCCTCAATCCTCCAGCCACCGTGTCTAGTCGCTCACATATGCCTTCAACCCGAGTCAGTCGTCCCTCAAGGTTTGGGCATTGTCCGACTTGAGTTTGCCCTTCTTCTAGAATGCGCAGCCGTTCTTCACTCTCTGTTGCATGCTCTGTGGCCTCCTGTTGTAGTCGATTGATCTCAGAGATGATCCTATCTTTGGTGACTCCCAGGTCAGCCAGGTCTGCCCCTTGGCCCTCCACTGCCGTCTGTAACTCCCTCAGTGAGTCATTGAGGGAACTGAAGGTGAGGATGACCTCTGAGAGTTCCCCTTGCATTGCCCTAAGGGCTGCACCTGAACTGCCCCCAAAAACACTAAACCCATCCAGTGGGCCCCGCCCAGGTCCCCCCACTCCTGTACTGCTCCCAGGGTCTCCTGGGGGCAACAAAGGGCAGGAACAGTGCTCTACTCCTTCTCTTAACCGGCTTAACTCCTCCTGAAGTTCACTGCAGCCCAGACAATCCCCTCCTCTAGCCTGCATCCTCTCCTCCAACTGGGTCAGCCTCCCAGTTGTTTGGTTTAACTGAAGTAATAAGTCCCCAGGCCCTTCACCTTGCATACCCAGCTGATCCCTCATCCGTCCTATTTCCCCTTCCAGTCCATCCAGAGCTGCCTGTAAAGACTCTCCAGCCACCCCCATCTTATGTAAACTGGAACCCACCAGCCTCAGTTGACCCTCATTGTCCAGGATCCTCCGTTCCAAGTCACTGAGGATGGCACTGATTTGTGAATCTTGGGCCCCTGGGTAAACAGTGCAGAGTTGCCCACAAGCCTGCACGGCCCCTTCCACTCTCTCCTCTAGCACATGGAGCCGGGAATCTAGTTCCTGGCTCAAGTTGGTCAGTCGCCTTTCTAGCCTAGTGAGCTGCCCCTTGGCTCCCTGAAGCCAGGGACCCAGGCCTCCCGGGATGGTGTGGCCACCTTCCACGTTCTCAGATGGGCCCAGCGTAGAATTGAACTGATCTTCCAGCCATGAGAGGCGAGTGGCCAGACTGGTATAGCCAGGAGGATGGCCTCCCTGCCCAGCTGCACCCTCGAGCTCTCCCCCTCTCCGACCACTCAGCACGTGCACAGAACCAGCCACCACATCCAGCCGACGTTCCACATCTCCCAGCCTCTGGCCTAGCTCGGGAGCACAGCAGCCAGGGGAAGGCACCCAGCCCCCTGCCAGCCGCTGGTGAAGCTCCTCCCTAGCTTCCCTCTGATGTTGCTGTACAGAATCAAGGAGTTTCTCCAATTCATGGAGGTGTTCCTGGTCCTCCCGGTATTGCCTGCGGAAGTCATCTAGTCCATCCATGCAGCTGGAGCAGGATTCCTGCAGCCTCTGCTCCATCTCCTGGAGCAATTTCTCTGCTGGAGATGGCTTGCCCAGATCAGGGCCTGGAGTGCCACCTCTGTTGTGGAACAGATCCAGTTCCCTATCGTGGGTGGAGATGCGATTATCCAATAGTTGTAGCTGGTGTTGGATCTCAATGAGGGTCTCCTGCACTCCAGGCTGGGCAGCTGCATCAGCGGGTGGGCGTCTTCCATTAAATGCTGTCTCCACAACCTGTTGGATATCCTCAGCCAGACGCCCACTCAGTCCCTGAAGGGTGCTCTGGAGCCCTTGCAGCTCCTTTGACATGCTTTGTACTTTCTCCTCTAGGTGCTTTAACTTCTCAGAGTCCCCAGGACCTAGAAAAGGGGTTAGAATGAGAATTGTAACCAAGCAGACTGGAAAAGGAAAATCACTGATTCTGTTCTAGTCCTAACTTTTTTCCAGGTAAATAGACACCTCATCAAGGCAGCTAGTTGGCTCAATGGATAGCTCTATCTAGCTGGGCTTAAGAGTCAGGAAGACTTAAGAGTCAAGAAGTTCATATCCAGTCTTAGACACCAACTGTGTGACCCTGGGCAAATCACTTAGCCTCTTTTTGCCTAACCCACTGGAGAAGGAAATGACAAACCACTCTAGTATCTTTGCCAAGAAAACTCCATATAGGGTCATCAAGAGTCAGACACAACTGAGCGTCTTCCCCCCTCCCCACTCCATGTTCCAGAAATAAAAAAAAAAGGCTTATGGAAGGCTTACTGATTTGTTTTTGTTAGGTAGGATGTACATCAGAAAGTTGGTACTCAATAATAATTATTATTAAGAGGAAAGGAAATAAAGCTCAGCCTGAGGGGACCATCATGCATACAGAGAGATGCTCAAAGCGCAGAATATTATGTCATGGGACCTAAGGTCTCCAAAGTCCACACTGTACCTTGTAGTCTTGTGTGCATGCAAGGACTCGGAGTCTCTGCAATTCGCTAGAGTTGGGAAGTTAGTATGTCTTTCCATGGATTCTTTGTAGGAGAGGCATTTTCATTTTAAGGGTCATCTGTGTCACCCACAAGGAGCCCTTGCCAATTTATGCACACAGATCCAGAGGATATGCTCTGTCTGATCACCCCTCACCTACTAAAAGGGAATTGCTTTACCTCCCTGGCTAGCACGCGCACACACACACACACACACACACACACACACACACACACACACACACACAGCTGTTTGCTTCTAGGGTTGCAGAGTAGGGCAGACAGTCTTTGAGGAAGACTATTACCTATCTGTCAGGCTCATTTTACCCGTACTTTAAAAAAATTTTTTTCTGTTTTCAGGAGTAATGGCCCTGCCTCCAGTTATGTGGCCCCACATTATCCAGACAGGGCTACTCCATCTTCGTTTCTCTTCTTATTCCTGGTACCTACCTTCTCCTCCAAGTCCACTCAGGTAACTGCCGGCACTGGACCCTGAGAGATTGGGACGGGCTAGATGAGGCCGAGGGTGGGGAGTGGTAGTACCTAGGGCTGGGGTTGGCCCCTCACTACAGTCCTCACCCCCGAAACCCTGGCAGCACCGCCATTCCATGTCCGTCACTGTTTTATAGGCTACTCTGTATCGAGGGCGGAGGAAGCTACGATACCTAAGGGAGAGATAAGGTGGGATAGAAGTAAGCGTTGGACATAACATAGACTTTCCTGTACCATTAGTCATCTTTTTCTGTGAGTGTGCTTAGCTTTTTGAGGAGAGCTGATTCAGCTTTACACAGCTTTTGTACGTAGGAGCACCTAGCACAGATTTTTGCTCAGTAAATGTGCTACTGATGACTTTCTCTTTTTGTCTTAAAAACCAGGCTTGTGAGGAAGTCCGGCATAGTCTCCAGGTGATTCCTGGATCCCTGCAAGAGAGCCCACATGAGCTTGCCCACATTTTTTCCTCCTGTGCCCTGCTTCAGTCCCAGATCTGGGCTCCCAAAACAGAAAGCAGCACAAGGGGGCAGCAAGACGTCCCTGAGTGGGTTCTCAGCTCAATCTCTCTAGTCTATATTTCTAGCTCACCACTGACTCTAAATGGCTCTAACCTCCACTTCCAGGCTCAGTCCCATATCGCTTCTTTGGCCTCCAGTCAAATTCCCTGGTTTTGCCATCTTGATCTGGTCTCCCACCCCCACCCAGTCTCCATTTTCCTGGCCCAGGCAACTCACGTGATAGTTCGGGGACACTGGGGCTGGCCCCAGCCACAGGCCTGGTAGTCGGGTTTGACAAAGGTCTCCACCCCGTCTTCCAGTACACAGCTCACTGTCCGAGTGACCACGTAGGCACACCAGTTCCTGCAGGCATAACCATCAAGGCCTGAGCCTTGAAACAAGGACCCCAGGAAGAAGGCAGGGGATGGAGCTGCACAGAGGCAGGGCCGTCCATTGGGCTCTCTCCCCGTACCTCCTGGATCAGTAGGGGGTCGTAGAATAACTTTTTAGAATGGGGAAGCACAGAATAGGAAAAATGAGTGCCTCCTGACATCCAGAGAATACTCTTTAGGAGCCTGGAGGAGGCCAGGTATACATCCATTTGCTTATGTATAGATGTGTCTATCCATAGTTGTTGCCATGAGTCTGGGAACTTGTGTGTCTGCATATGCTCATGGGCATAGAATTCTAAATGGAACCATTTAATTTTAGAGCTTTGAATGTTTGTCACCTCGTGATATCTATGAATACCAAGTATGTACATATGTTTATATCTGTATGTTTCTCTATGTGAGTTTGTTTACGTGAGTGAGATCTATCCTGCCGGATGTTGCCCTAAGACCTTCAGGGGAAAAGAGTTAGGGCTTTTCCCTTTCTCTGCTGGTCACAGCCCAGGACTGATAAGGATAATGGAGGCATTCACTAGTAGTTACTCACCACTCCCTTCCCACTCTGCCCCTCCAACACCACACACACACACACACACACACACACACACACACACACACACACACACACACACACACACACACACCAAAAAAACATTTCCAGTTTTCAGTATATCTATATAGGGCTCCCCATCTATATAGGGCCTCTGATCTGTGACAGGATCAAGTGAGGGTCAGAAGGGCAAAGGGTAGCAAGGAGAATAGGGTCAGTAACACATTAAGGGGAGAGGCAGGGGCAGCCAGGGAGGTAAAAGGAACAAAAGGGTAGAAATGAATGCAGGGGCTGTTCTTTCAAGTCCTGGCCTCCCTGCCCTACTATGCGCAGTGAGTAGTCTTTTTCAGAGTATGTATAGCCCCTGTTGCCCAGGGACTATGGGTGGGCTAGGGGAACCAGAGGCTAGAGAGTGAAGCAAAGTAGGGCCTGATGTGGTCTCAGAGCAGGGAACCCTTGGTAGGGAGCTAAGGAGCCATCACCTCTGGGTTACCTTTAACCAGTTCAGTCAGGTTTATTTCTAATGTGAAATTTTTAAATATATTTTTCCCAATTATATCTGCATTACATGTATATTACAATTTACATGTAAAAACAATTTTTAACATTTGTTTTTTGAGTTCCAAATTCTCTTCCTGTTTCCCCTCCCTTTTTTAAGAAGGAAGTAATTTGATATAGATTATACATATGCAGTCATGCAAATCATCAGGTTTATTTCTAAACCCAAAACTCCATAAACCTGGCAGGCTAGGCCTAGGTGAAGGTCAATGAATGCATGGAGTGGCCTGGATATGTAATTTTTGTTCCACCCCTCACCCCACCCAAGTCTCAGTTTCATTCCTCTGGGGAAAAGGTGGTAGAGGTGGTAGGAAAGTTTCAGGGAAAGTACTTGAGGAGTGGATGGGGCTGGGGGTCAACGCTCTTACCTGTGGCGACTAGCTGGGCGGTGGACACTCTGAGCCTGTGGCCCCCCAGGAGTGAGGGGCCGGGCCCCAGTGTAGAGGCTGTAGCCCCGAGATGGGTAGCTTGCAGCCCAGGCTGCCCCAGCCAGCAAGCAGCAGAGGCAACAGCTCCAGAGTGAGGTGGGGGCCATGCTGGGGGAGGCTCCACTCTGTGCCCGGCCTCAGCTGCACATCCCAGCCCAGCTGGCTGCTTCTGCCTCAGTCCCAGGGGGATCCTGACGCTCCTCAGAAGGAGAGAGAACCCCTATCCCCCCTTCCCCAGCTTCCTGCCTGCCAGAGCCTCACGCCCCCTCTATCCTGATCCTTCCCCCCTCCTCTTTCTGTCCCTCCCTCTCTTCTTTCCGCTCTCCTTTCCTCTTCAGAAGGGAGTCTGTTCTTTTAGCACCTAGTCCTCCAGTTCTTCTTTACCTATTTGGATCTGTCTCCTCAAGCCCCTCTCCCTGGCCCCCTCACAGCCCTCTCCTTGATCCCCACTCTTCTGGATTTCCTTGCTACCTTCTTTGCCCCATTCCTTGCTCACTGGTTCCTCTAGGATGATGAGGCTGTGCCCCTGTGGCGGCTCTGAGTGAGGGTGGCTGTGTGGGGCGGGCCCTGGCCTTCTGCTTCTCTCCCTCCCCTCCCCCCAGTCTGGCTGGAGGTCCAGCCTACCAACCCCCCCACCCCCCTTCCAGCAGCTCCACATCTGCTTCTTGTTAACGCCGGGAAGGAGAAAAAAAAGGGGGGGGGTGAAACAGAAATGTGGAGTTGCCGCCGGGCAGGGGGCCAGCCGCTCAGACAGGGCCATATGGAGCCAGGGCCAGAGCTGGGGCGGGAGAAACCTGGGGCCGGCCACTCATATAGGGAGTCCGAGCAGCAGAGACAACAGCAAGACCAAGAGTTAATCTGGGGATTGACTCTGGGATTGGGGTGGTTGGGGCTGGGGGAGGCATACCTGGGAGAGGTGGGGGAGGGTCTGGAGAACTTGTGTCTTGGCCAGGACATAGAAGAGAAAGAGGGAATCTGGAGAGAAGAGGCTAGCTAGCTCCTGTGGATGATTTGGGGCACTTAAGCCTCTCAGCCTCAGTTCAATTCAGTGCAATTTACTTAAGTGCCTACTATGTGCAAGGCACCGTGCTAGGTGCTAGGGGTAGAAAAACAAGATGAAAAATGGCTGCTATCCTCACAGAGTTTGTGTTCTAGTTTGAAAACACATAAACATGCATACTTTATGTATACGTGTATGTATGTGCACACATATCATTTCAAGAAGAGAGGGAAAGAACTAGCAAGGGCATCAGGAAAGACTTTTCAAAGGAGATGCCATATGAGCTGGGTTTTGAAGGAAGCCAGA
Organism: Notamacropus eugenii; assembly: GCF_028372415.1. Taxonomy (NCBI): domain Eukaryota; kingdom Metazoa; phylum Chordata; class Mammalia; order Diprotodontia; family Macropodidae; genus Notamacropus; species Notamacropus eugenii. The sequence goes on along the minus strand of NC_092872.1, from coordinate 528,370,872 downwards.
GATTCTAAGAGGGAGGCAGGAGTATGCTGGTAAATGTTTAATCACCAGCTCTCAAAAAATTTACCACACATTTTTACACTTAATCTGCATCATTCACATTTTCTCTGTCACTTTCACTTTCTCAAGCCTAGACTACCAACAAAACAATAAATCAAGCTCTGAGTTGTCGCAATTTCTGCGATGAAAAGCTCACACTGAAAATTTTACAATCAGCTTTCCAAAGACAGTTTGAGTTGGGAAGTGAGGAAGGCACACATTTAGGAATCAGGGATGGGTGGAACAGGCCAGTTTCCCAATGGAAAGAGATTAGAGGCTGGACTGAATAAATTCAGTTCTTAAGATTCTATGTTTCTATGACATTTAGAGAGCAGAGAAGGTGATTTGGGGTGGAAAGGTGATTGAATTCAGATCAAGTATGAGATGATGGTAAGCATCCACATAAAACTGTCCAACCGGAATTTGGAGGTGTGGAAACGAACCTGGAGAGACAAGGTGGATGAAGTGGGAGATTTGGTTGGAAGCAGATGATGCCAAATATCTCAGAATATCTTGGAATACCTTCACAGTAGGTTGTAGAACACCTTGATAGTAGGTTTTTGAATATCCTCACAGTAAGTTATGGGATACCCTATAGATTGGACTGTGGAATATCATCAGTGTAGGTTTGTTGGAGACTCTCACTGAAAGTTGAAGACATCCTTACAGTAGGATGAGGGACAGAACCCCTCATAAAAGGCAGACAGGATGAGTAATGAATTTCAAGTACCAGGGCATTGGGAGCAGCTGGTGGAGGATGTAAGCATTGATGGAGATAATATACAAATCAGATGAATGGAGTTGGGAGGTTGGAAGAAGCAATAGTAGCAGCCTTACCTGAAACTGTTTGAGAGTCATGGAGGATGAGGATAGAAGGTGGGGTTGAAAGGTCATAGTGGCAGTTGGTCAGATGGAGGAGAGTGCTGAGGTTCCAATGGCAGTTGGCTAAGGAGGGGTCCCTGAGCTACATGAAAGGTGGGGTATAGAGAGAGTAGTACCAGGTCTCTTCCATTTGCGTGTATACACTTGGAGTCTTTGACAGGAAAAGGCTCACATCACAATGCAAAGAGCCACTAGAGTATGGTAATAGCCACAATCAAATTCTCAGTGAAAGAATGACATTTTTCAAGTAAATTAAATAAATTTTGTGCCACTAAAATGTTTTTTCTTTTGTATCTTCTTATCAGAAGCAAATTTTAAAAAAAGATTTTCTCTTAAATATTAATGTAAGTACATTTACTAAAAATCATCAAGAAACTTACAGATCATAGAATAAATGTCTAATCAAATCCTCAGCCAAATTTAACCACTTATATCTTGATCAAATAGAAAAACCAACTCAAATGAAATTAGTATACCAAATAATTTAAGAAAATAAGTTCTTAATAAAGATACACGAGCTAAAAATCTTCTGATTTTGTGTACGTTTTTTCTTTGGTTTTGTTGATATATACACATATGTAAAAGTGGAAATGAGGCAGGTAGGTGCAAAATAGGTAGATCTCAGGGCCTGGAGTCAGGAAGACTAATATTTCTGAGTTTCCATCTCACTACAGACACTAGCTGTGTGACCTTGAGCAAGTCACTTAACCCTGTTTGCTTCAGTTTCCTCATCCGTAAAATGAGCTGGAGAAGGAAATGACAAATCATTCTAATATTTTTACCAAGAAAACTCCGAATGAGGTCACAAAGAGTTGGACATAACTGAACAACAAAAGTGGCAAAGGGTGCCTTGGGAACTAAAGGATTCCCTCTAGTTGGAGGTCTTCAAGCAGAGGTTGAATGAACACTTGTTGGATATGTTATGGTGGGGATTCCTTTTTGAGTATGGATCAGACCAGATGACTACTGAAGTTTCAACTATAAAATTCTGAGTTACATGCAAGGTGTCCCATAAGTCAGTACAGTTTTAAGCTTTAATAACTTCAGAAGTATAACTGCTTAAAAACTTACCAAAACACCTGCATTTGAAAGGCTAATCACATACACTTTAAAAAAATATTGTTGTTTCTATTAAAATTCAGCATCATCGCTATCTTTTGCTATACCTTACTGTAGTTGATTTCTGAAATTTGCAAAACTTTTATTACTGCTCAGTGACCAAAAGGATTTCTAGGCTTAAGATAATCCAAGGAGTGCAGTTTTGATGCCTAGAAACAGTTTTGATATGACCTCACAAAAAAAAAAAACTCTAACAGAGAGAGATCAGGTGACTGAGGTAGCCTATATCAAATCTACTGGTCTGAGAAAGTATCAGTATTATGCACATATAATTCATAATAAGCAGGTACCTATCTCGTTAAAATTACAATTTTATTATTTAAAAGACACAAAACTAAGTAGGTGCAAAGGAAATTTGAACAACTAAGCTTTCAAATGATTTTTTTTAAGCATACAGAATTTCTATTTGTGAAGTTATCAAAACTTAAAACTACACTAAGACTTTTGGAGCACCAGGTGGGGAGGTTGGACTTAGCATGCATGCTCTTTTGACTCTCCTGTCTTCACTTTGCACATGGTAGGGATATAGGTATCAATGGGTAATCCAGGCCATACTAATTGGCACTTACAGATTTACCAGGAAGCAAGTAGAAAATAGACAAAGGAGAGTTTTATGATGAACTGCTCTTTTCTCAGATGCCCCTGATAATGGGGAAGAAAGATATACAGTTTGAATGAGACTTATTAGGGCCATGCCAGCCCAGGTGGCAATCCAACTTGAGTAGGATTTCATAGCAAGAATCTTCATGCAGTGGGGACCACATTCTTTATTTTCATTCCTTTCAACTCTTCTCTTTCCCCATGTGCAGCAGGTAGCACAAGTGTTAGGGCAAATAATAATGACATAGTAATAATTATATCCTCCATTTACATACTACATCTTTAATACTTATTTGTGATCATATGACAGTGCTCCAATGTGATCTCATTGGCTTGGCTTTTCAATAATCCAGATCATCCCCTACTTCCACCCCATCCCAAACCCCTTTGGCCCTGGTTTCATGTCTCCCCATAATTCACCAAAGGGGGTCCACCCAACATGCTTTCTCTTGACAATTTTTATTAGTTAATTAATTTTTAGTTTTCAACATTTACTTCTATAAGCTTTTGAGTTTTAAATTTCTCCTCCCTCCTCCCCAAGAATGCATGCAGTCTGATATAGGCTCTACATATACATTCATATTAAATACATTTTTACATTAGTCATGTTGTAAGAATTAGGACCAATAGGAGGAACCATGAGAAAGAAGAAACAAAACAAAACACCAAAAATAGAGCAGATAGTATGCTTCAATTTGCATTCAGACTCCATAGTTCTATTGATGTGGATAGCATTTTCCATTGTGAGTCTTTTGGAGTTGTCTTAGATCCTTGTATTGCTGAGAAGAGCTAAGTCTACGAGTCAGTCATCACACACTGGCAGTTACTTTGTACAATGTTCTCCTGGTTCTGCTCACTTCACTCAGCATCACTTCATATAAGTCTTTCTAGGTTTTTCTGAAATTCGCCTGTTCATCATTTCTTATGGCACAATAGTATTCCATTACATTTATATATCATAACTTGTTCAGCCATGATGGGCATCCCCTCAGTTTCCAGTTTTGGGCCACCACAAAAAGAGCTGCTATAAATATTTTTGTAAAATAGTTTGTATTTTTGTATACTTGGGTCCTTTCCCCATTTTTATGATCTCTTTGGGATACAGTCCTAGAAGTGGTATTGCTGGATCAAAGGGTATGCACAGTTTTATAGCACTTTGGGTGTAGTTCCAAATTGCTCTCCAGAATGGTTAGATCAGTTCACAACTCTACCAACAATGCATTAGTGTTCCTATTTTCTCACATCTTCTCCAACATTTATCATTTTCCTCTTTTGTCATGTTAGCCAATCTGATAGGTGTGAGGTAGTACCTCACAGTTGTATTGATTTGCCTTTCTCTGATCAACAGTGATTTAGAGCATTTTTTCATATGAGTATAGATAGCTTTAATTTATTTCTCTGAAAACTGCCTGACCATTTATCAGTTAGGAAATGACTTGTATTCTTATAAATTTGACTCATTTCTCTGTATATTTTAGAAATGAGGCCTTTATCAGAAACACACTATAAAAATTGTTTCCCAGTTTTCTGCTTCCCTTTTAATCTTGGTTGCATTGGCTTTGTGCAAAAATCTTTCAATTTAATGTAATCAAAATTATCCATTTTGCATTTCACAATGTTCTCTAACTCTTGTTTAGTCATAAATTCTTCCCTTCTCCATAGATCTGACAGGTAAACTATTCCTTGCTCTCCCACTTTGCTTATAGTATCAGCCTTTATACCTAAATCATGTACCCATTTTGACTTTATCTTGGCGTAGAATGTAAGATGTTGGTCTATGCCTAGTTTCTGCCATACTATTTTCCAGTTTTCCCAGAAGTTTTTGTTAAATAGTGAGTTCTCATCCCAGAAACTAGAGTCTTTGGATTTATCAAACAGTAGAATTACTGTAGTCATTGACTATTGTGTCTTGTGTAGCTAACCTATTCCACTGATCTACCACTCTGTTTCTTAGCCAGTACTAAGTAGTTTTGATGACTGCTGCTTTATAATACAATTTAAGATCTGGTACAACAAGGCTACCTTCCGTTGCATTTCTTTTCATGAATTCCCTTGATATTCTGGACCTTTTGTTTTTCAAGATAAATTTTGTTATTATTTTTTGAGCTCTGTAAAATAATTTTTGGTGATTTGATTGGCATGCCACTGATTAAGTAAATTAATTTAGGTAGAATTGTTGACCTATCCACTGATTTTTCCAATTATTTAGATCTCACTTTATTTATGTGAGAAGTGTTTTGTAATTGTGTTCATAAAGTTCCTGGGTTTGTTCTGGCTGGTTTTCTCTTGACATCTTGACATCTTACCATGTGACCAGACCATCTTTTTTGTTCACATATTTCTTTAATAACATCTATTATGCTACTTTAGGGGAATTCTTTGTAAAGTGTCAAAGTCTACTTGCACATACCATATACTTCTATTGCCTATTGACTTTAATTCTTATTAAACCTTACAGCATTATACCACCAGAGGGATATCATTGGTTTTTTAAAAAAGGACCCCCTATTTCAGGGAGAAGCTTCTAGCTTAGGTCCTTTGATTCTAGCCTTAGGGCTCTTTCCACTATAACCTGCTGACTCTTAGCTATAGTATTACATTATTGCAATCTGTCTTCCTTCTCCTTCCTCCATCCTTCCCCACAAGAAAACCATAAATGCCATGTGAGCAGGAATCTATCTGACTTAAACTGTATGTCCCTCCTCAGGCTACTCCCTGAAAAATCACCAGGAACATAGTTAATTAAGCCTCTATCAGGCAATGGCTGGCTGCCCTCTAATTCATTGAAAAAAATTTTAAATTAAAATTTATTCTTTTAATTAACAGAAATCTATTACCTCTCCCTCCCACACATTCCCCCCCCCCCCAATTTGAGGAAAAAGAAAAACAAATTCCTTATAACAACTATACATAGTCAAGCAAAACAAATCCCATTGATGGCTTGTGTTAACTGCACATACACACACACGTCTTGTTTTAAACCCTGAATCCAACACTTCTCTGTGAGGCACTGGTTTTCTGCAATCACAGCTTTCAGAGTTGCTTGTTTTGGCAGTGTTGTTATTGTAGAAATTGATGTTCTGGTTCTGCTAATGTTCTTCATCAGTTTATTTAAATCTTAAAAGTTGTTCATTTTTATAATATTGATGTTATGGTATAAATCGTTCGGATTCTGTTCACTGTCCTGTCAGTTCATACAAAAATTTTCATGTTGCTTTGTAATCATCTTGTTATTCATTTCTTACAGCACAACAATATTCCATTACGTTTACAAATAGCAATTTGTTCAGCCATTACCTAATTGATGGGACCCCTTAGTTTCCAATTTTTTTTACTGCCACAAAAAGAGTTTCTATATTTTTGTGCATATAGGGCCTTTTCCTCTTTGTTTCATTTCCTTGGGATATAGATCTAGCAGTGTAATAGCTGAGTCAAAGGGTATGCTCTATTTAGTAACCTTTTGTGAATAATTCCTAATTCTTTTCCAGAATTGTTGTACCCTATCTTCCCACAGTCATTCCAGCATGTCATTTTTTCAGTTTTTAAACAAGCTTTGCTGTTCTTATGGCTGCCCTCTAATTCCATCAAGTTTGATAAATGAAAGGGGTAACAAACTATAAATATTTCCTTAAACTTCATTCAGGACCATAATATCTTGTTGTCTGTTACATGTCCCTTAACATTCAGCTAGATGGTGCAGTGGATAGAGTGACAGGCCTAGAATCAGGAAGATATGAATTCAAATCTGGCTTCAAACACTTTCTAGTTGAGTGACCCTCAAATTCTCAGTTTCCCTATCTGTAAAATGGGGATAATAATAGCACTTATCTTCCAGGATTGTTAGGAGGATCAAATATGATAATTGTGAAGTGCTTAGCATAGTTCTAGGTGCATAGTAAGCACTATATAAATGTTAGCTATTAGTCCATCACCTTGGCTGTAAGACAAGCATTGGATCAAGGGTCTCCAGATCAATCCCTTCTCTTGACTAAATAAGTACTGTATCTGTTTTTACCGATGAGGTAGCTAAGGCCCAGCACAGTTAGGTAAGTGGCATTCTCTTCCTCCCTGCATTCAAATGGAGAAAATGCTGGATTTGAAGTCACAAAATGTGGGCATGAATCCTACCTAGCTCAGTTTACTTATTACCTGTGTGACCTTGAACAAGGAACAACATCTTTGTACTTCTCCACCTGCAAAATCAAGACATTGAATTAATGGTACTTATCCCCTTCCAAATCTGAACAACAAGGACCCAATCTCCTCCCCTAATATTTCCCAACATGGCTTAGGTCAGGGCTTTCCCCTCAAAGCACTAAACTGGGAATGAGAAAACTTGAGTTAGAATTCTGGCTTTGCTGCTTGCTATAATCTTGTGACTTTGGGCAAGTCTCTGCCCCTCTTTGTTCCTCTTTCCTCCTGTGTAAAATGAGGGGGTGAAGCGACATCATTTTGAATCAGATACTTTCTTTGTTGTTATACATACTATGTTCCCACACCAAGGTCCTGTAGCCTCCTTTTCTTGAATTGTGGGGTTTCTGTTTTCACCATCCCTAGACAAGTCCACGACACTTGGTAGTCCTAAAAACATTTTTTTTTTTTGCATCTTCATTTGAAACTTTCCTATAGCAATCTCCTGTAATATTTTCCCCTTACTGGGGGTTGTGGCTCCATCTTTCCTAAGTGTTATGCTGAGTCTTATACCTTCTTTAGGCACAGGTTTCTGGGAAATATACAGGTATACAGTAGCTCATAACTCTAGGCCCTCCCAGGATACAAATTTCCAGCTCCATTCACTATCTCTCATCCCAGCTCCTCTAGCTCTCAGCTAGGCACCCTTCTGCCTTTCATCTCATATCTGATTTTAGTTTCCTGAGAGTCTAGGTCAAACAATCCAGATGCAGGGGTGGGTAACCTGCGGCTTTTTGACTGAGTCCAAGTTTTACAGAACAAATCCCTTTAATTAAGGGGATTTGTTCCATGAAGTTTGGATTCAGTCAAAGGGCAGCACTGGAGGGCCTAGAGGGCCACATGTGGCTTTGAGGCTGCAGGTTCCCCACCCCTGATCCAGACAAATCCTATATAGAGGACCATTTTCCCTTTGGTTATTTGTAGGGCATAGAAAGCACTAGAGGGTGGAGAAGATAATAGGGGGGCAAACCTAACTCAGCAACTGTAGGATTCTTCCCCTCTCTCTACCTTCTCCCTTCTTTCAGACCTTTGTGGGGAGGGAAGACATGATTACTGTCTTCAAGTATTGTCATTCAAAGAGGAATTAGACTTTGTTTCTCCCTAGAGAGCAGAATTAGGAGTAAAGAAAGGGTGAAAGTGTCAAAGAAAACACCCCAAGTACTTTCTAGAGCTGTCCAAAACAGTTTGGTGTAGAGTTGATGGGACCCCTATCACTGGAAGTCTTCAGGTGAAATTTGGGTAACCTCTTGCAGGGTCTCTTCTAGAGGGAATTCTTCTGAAGGTTGGGGTTGGACTTGATGGCTGCTGCGGTCCCTTCAAGCTAGGAAATTCTGTGATTCTATGGGACTGATTTCCACTGAAGAGACGCTTAACATACTGAAATGTACCTGGGAAAATGCTCTAATGCCCCGTAGGTCAGTGTGTTCTGCTTTACCTCTGGGAATCTGAAGCAATCCCAAGAAGTTTGGTTTTGGCTTGGCACGGTTTTCTACATTTGGGAAGCCTCAGCTTCCATCCAGGATCAGCCTAGGGGTTTGAATCCACAAAGTGGGAAGCTGTCTCACTGGGCCCTCAAACTGCTCCAGAGGATCTGAACTAGGAATGACAAAACATTTGGAGAGGCTTTCGGTTTCTATGGCTGGGCTTTCCCAGGAGGAAAATTTAGCTGGAAAAAAATTCCTGCCATGGGTCAAAGTGGCATATGCCTAAGGCACTCAGTATGGGGCTTATGGTAATAGGGTGGGTTGGAGAGAGGAAAAGAGAAGAGATTCTAAATACTGAAATGTCTGAAAAGAACTGGGTGGAGATCCAAGATTTAGGAAACGATGTTCCTGAAGAAGTAAAGGTAGATGAAGGCGTGAGGAGCCGGGCTGTTGTTGGAGAGGGAGACCGGAGGTCTCCTTGTGGGAAAGAGAGGCACGGATTCATTAGCTGGAGAGAAGGGAGAGAATACCCAGGTGTGCCAGTGCAGCTGGAGATAGAAACCACCAGGCTGTCCCTCCATGCCCACCCCTGCCCCACCCCAGTTGTTCAACCTCAGGGCAGCTCCTCTAGTTTTCTTTGGCTCCCCTGATCCCTGCTCCTCCCCCTCTTCCCTCTCCCCCCCCCACAAAGCAACTGGCTCCCATTACCCCGACAGCTCCAGAGCAGCAGCCCAGCCCCCTCCCCCCTCCCCTGACCGACTCCTTGCCGTTCCCTTTTATGGATAGAAAGAGAGAAGAGAGGGGGAGCCCGGAGGAGGGGGAAGCGCAGTGGGCAGCGAAGGGGTCAGAGCGTTTCAGGATGCCTCTGCTCTGTCTTAGGGGACACCCAGGGCAGGCTACGTTCCTTTCCTCCGGGTCGGGGTCTCGTCCCCTCCCCAGTCCCTCCTCTTACCGGGAACCCGGGGCTCTTCTCTCGAGGCCCGGCCCTCCCTCTCACGTCCCCCCACCCCCGACATCCGGGGGTGATTTCCCACTTGGCCGACGAGCCAAGATTGGAGGTTTGCATTCCGGGAGGGTGGCCGGCCCGTCCCCAAGCCCTGCCGATGGGAGGGGGATTTCCTCATCCTGACCCTGAACCCCCCTCCCCCGGCAGGGCAGGCGCCGGGCACATCGCACCCTCCGCGCCCCCGCCCCGCGCTTCTTCTCTGCTTTTGGACTTAGAGGACCCAAGGCTGGGAAGCGCTGCTGGGGCTGGCGGCAGGGAAGACCTTTCCCCTGGACATCTCAGCCTCGTCTCCCGGCTGCGGCCTGTGTACCCCGACGCTCGCTGTCCTGGCGCGGGCGGGAACGGTCTCGAACCCCGGACCTAGAGGAGCGCGGCCGGGCAAAGACCCAGAGGAAACACCTGGCGGGAAGCGGGCGGGGACAGCGGCCCGAGGGGGCCCAACAGGAAAGCGGGGCGCGGAGGTCAGGCTAAGCCGCCTCCCCGAGCCCAGGGCGCACTCTCTGGCCAGCCCCGATACTGGCTCCTCGCTGTCCGGCTGCCCGCCTTCCTGACCTTTGCCGCCAGGGCCCCAGTCAGCTGTGGCCAGCTGTTCTCAGCCAGCCAGGCTGTCTCGGGCTGAAGGCGGGAAGCGGGCAGGGCTGGGCCGCCGGGTGCCTCTCTGTGCGTGGAGCGGGCTGAGCTCGGTCTGGAGTGGGTGTCCGCAGCTGGAGGAGGCTGGCCCCCGAGGCACCGTCCGTGTGTCATCTGTGGGTGTGCCAGGCAGGATGCGCTAGGTGTGGGGATGCAAATGTAGGAAGCGGTGTGTGTCATGGTGGTGGTAGTAACAGCTAAGTTGAATTACAAGGCGAGTGGTGCCTTGAATGCATTCTCACATCACCGAGCAGTTAAAAGGCACGTCCTGATTTCTTCATCATTTGTACCTTATTTGCTCAGACACTGTACGTCAAAGCAGCCTGTGTGCTCATTGCTATCCTCACGAAAACCTTTAGACTTCAGAACCCTGGCTAAGCTGCCATTTTTCTCCAATGAAGTCAACAAATGTCAGCTGAAAGGGATCTTGCAGGCCCTTTAGTCCAAGCTGTATCTGATCAAGAAGTCCAATAAATGGTCTTCCAACCCTTGCTTGTAAGACTGCCCCTCCTTAAAGCCTCCCTTCCCCCACTTCCCCAGGCAGCCCATCTGAATCACTTTGGGGTGTAAGAACTGCTGAATTGGCAATGTTGACCAAAATCCAGGCTCATATTAGGGGGCCGTGTGCATATCAGGTTAATAATAAGGGAACCTTTCATCTTTCCCCCCTGCTATGGTGGAAAGCACCTTAGATTTAGAGATAGCGCCTGGATTGGAGTCCCAGCTCAAACACTGTGAATACCCAAGTGACCAGATCATCCCTATTCTCTGCTCAGAAAACTTCTATGGTCTCAAGTGCCTACTAAATAATGAACTTACTCCCCAAATGCCTTAACTTGACATTTTGGGGCCCTCTCTGGGAGTCAATCTCCTCTTTTTGTGAAACAGAAATAAATAATACTGGCATTACCTAACTTACAAGGTTGCAATGAGGAAAGTATTTTTGTAAACCTTGGTCCTGTCTTCTCGCCAGTCCCCTTACATCAGCTGTTCGTTTTGGCCCAAATGGTTTACATGTTGTTCCCCATACATGATATGGCCTCTCTGGCCCCCGTGACTCTGCCACCTCTCTGAGTCCTTAGCTCCCTTGTGAGGCCAGCCATGACCGTATGTGTGGCTCTTCTCTCCCCTTCCATTACTGGGCATGTATCTTGTATTTCCTTATCTGGGTATCTACTCCCCTCAAGAATGTGAACTCCTTGAAGGCAAGAAGTGTGTCTCTTGTTGGCGGCCCAGAAGCTTAGTACTGTACCGGGACCTCTGCAAGGGGCTTAATAAACATTTGTGATTGAATTGGACGTAAGAGTCCAACTTGGGAAGGGTGTCCTGCGCGCAGGAGAAAGTCTGGGCTCTGAAGCAGGGCGCCTGTGCAGGAGGTGGGGCTCCGGAGGGAGGCGTGCGTCCGTGTGCGTGCGCGCGTGCACGTGCAGGAGGCCCAGCTGCTGGGCTCCGAGGGGGTGCGTGTGCAGGAGAGGGGCTGGGGATGGGGACTGGGGGAGAGGCTGGGGGAGATCCCAGCCCCCTCCGTCTCACGATCAGCCCGAGGAGCCCGGGAAGCCGAAGCTCTGGCTCCCTCTGCAGGTCTGGCGGGTCGGGGCCGAGGGCTGGCGCACGCGCACCGCCCAGCTGAGCCCGAGGGAGCATACGAGGCGGCGGGGCGAGCGGCTAGAGGGGCCGTTTCCTGCGCTCGCCACGCGCGGCCGGCCACGTTTCCTTTGGGGTGCGCAGACTGCTCGTAGTTCCGGTCCGGCGCCGCAAAGCTGGTCTCTCTGTGCAAGCAGTGTGGGAACGCCAAGAGACAAGTGAGAGAGGCTGGGGCGGCGGCGGGTTCAGTGCGGGCGGCGGGGCGGAGGCACGGGCGGCCCGGCCCGCGGGGCCCATCGGTTGGCGGTGGCTGAGCCCGGCCCGCCGGCTCTGCTCTGTCCCTAGGATGATCACGGACGTGCAGCTGGCCATCTTCGCCAACATGCTGGGCGTGTCGCTCTTCCTGCTCGTGGTCCTCTATCACTACGTGGCGGTCAATAACCCCAAGAAGCAGGAGTGAGGCGGCGCGGCCCCGCTGCAGGTAATGCCCTCCTGCCCTCCGGAGCTGGCGGCCCAGAGAGCCCGCTCGGGCCAGCCGGGGCTTCAGCCGCGCCCTCCCCTTGTGTCTCCCAGATGGCTCTGCGCCCCGGAGGGAGCGTTTTCGTGCTCGTCTCTCCTGCCTGCTCACAAGCCTGAGCCCAGGGACGGCCCTCGAGGGACGCGGAGCGCCCGCCGCCAGGACCGACAGCCGACGGGAGAATGGGAAGCGGCGGCTCCGAGGCTGAGGGGTTTGGGCCCCTATTAAACACCCCCCTCCTCTTTTGAGGCTAAACTGGCGTTTGTTACGAGGCAGAGATTGCATACTGGGAGATGGGAGTGGGTTTGGAGCTGGAATGGTTTCTGTGCACAGTGGGTAAGGAGCCGCAGATCACCCTGCGTGGGCCTTCAGGTTGGCCACGAAGAAAAGGCTGCCCAGGAACTGGGCGAGGGAGAGACCTTTGGAGACATCCGTCCCTCCGGCCTTCTTCCGTAGGAAGGGGGCGGCAGCAGCAACATTCTCTCCTGTTTTCCAGGGTCCCCTGATAAAGTCTGAAGCTAGATGGAGTACGTGTGGTAGGGGGGTCTTTACACTACATTCAATCCTGTCCACCTTTCAAAATAGCAAACATTTCTTGAGTTTTTTTTCCAAACAACTTTTATTTCCTCAAAGTCTTCCCTATCCTATGATACAAGCCAGAGGCAAAACCTGCCACTCAATAGGGCTCAGTATAGAGGCTGATAACTTTTCGAACCCACCAATATAAAAAATATATATATATATGGTCCCAAATTCCTGTGCTGTGGAGGGAGGGATGGGGCTGGGAGGTCCCTGCTCCCAAGTGGGCCCGGAACAATGAGGCTGACTCTCTAGGAGCCATGGTTGTTACAGGGGAGACGCAACCGATTAGGGCGTTTCCTGTGTCCTGAAATCATGGGAGGATGTCCTGCCATGGAGTCAGGGGCGACATCATACTCTGGGAGACCGAGTGATTGGGGGGGGCTTGATAACAGAACAACCCTCAGGCTGTCCCAGTGCCCCCCCACTGTAACAAGTTGGGGGCTGGGAGCAAATGATGGGACGGGACACAAGTGAGGAGGCAGGGGCAGAGTGGGGCCGTGGGGGCCCAACCAGGTACAGCCTGCAACAGAAAAGAGGGGAGTCAGGCTGATAAATTCTGCCCCTTCTCTAGTCTCAGCTTAGGAGGATCTGAGCTTTGGATAAGTGTCATGTGATTGGGGGGAGGGTAGGTGGAGAGGGGAAAGGGACAGCCGGGTTCTAAGGCCTTTCTCCTATGGGGGATGGGGGGAAGATCTCAGCTATAAGTTTTCCTGATGAGGGTAAAGGTAATTAATGCCTTGTTAGGAAAGTCAAGGAGGCTTAATTTTTCAGTGGCATTGTGCATTTGAACCCTAGGGTAACAAAAGGAATTGGGAAAATTAAGATCCTTAGTAAAGAGATAAGACTGTGAAGGGCAAGAATAAGGGTGAAAATTACATGACCTAAGTCAGGCCCATGGAATCAGGTTCCTGTGGAAGAGGCTTAGGACCCTTGTACTTACCCTGGTGCAACAGAGCAGGATCCTGGCTCTGGCTCAGAGCTGTCCCTGGTCCGGGGGACGGGGGATGTGGGGCCCGAAGAGCCTCTCATCCCTCTGCCAGGCGGCGATGAGCCCCGGCCCAACCCGGGCCTAGCCTGTATGGATAGGGGGTGGCGCTGAGGGCTAGACTCTTCCCCTGAGCTTCTCACTTCCTGGACTTGATTCTGGCATCTCCATGGAGGGAGTGTGGTACAGTAGGGGATTAACACAAAGGAACTAGGACTTAGAACTCCTGGGGACTGTCCCTAACTGGGACAGATAATATGGGATTGGGGTAAAGGACTTTTATTTAGTCTGGATCATGCCTTCCACGGTCTTACCCAGGGTGGGAATAGCAGAAGGGTCCAGGTGCTCCACTGTTTGAGCCTCTGGCCCTTCTGTGGTGAGGGGCTGGATGAGCAGAGAAAGCTCTCCATGGGGAAACGGTAGGCTATGTGCAAACCTCCCTCAGTCCTCTCCTCAGCCCCTGCCAGGGGAGTTTATCCTCAGTCACCCAATCAGGTCTTGCCTATACCCACTTCTGCCAACCCAAAGGGGTTCAACACTAGCCTGGGGGGCCTTGTCTGACCCTGGGGTTGGTGGCATTGGCTGCTCCTTGGAGCAGCAGCCAGAGGTGTTACCTGGGGAATCCGGGACCCCTCCTGGCGGAAACTCTCCTCGGGCAGTTCTGGGCAGAAAGAGAGGAGAGGCTGAAGGCAAGGACAAGCGAAGCCACGGCTAGGAAGCTGAGGTTGGAGCGTGATTAGCAGAAAGAATGAGGCTTTGGAAACTGGAATTGTTGCTAGCTGTGACAGTTAAATAGACTGCTGTGGATTTCTTATGGGAGAATGCCCCACTTTGGCAACAGACCAGTGTTAGACATTCTCCCTCCCACTAATAGAATGAAGGACTCACTGGATCAGGGCTATCAGGGCAATTGTGCTGGAAACAGGGATAGGCCACAGAGTGTTACCTGCAGTCGAGCCCTGATGCAGGGGGTGCGAGACCCATTCCCCAGCAGCCCCTTCCCGATAACCATGACAGTCTCTGGTTTATCCCCTGCTGACAGGAGTGAGCAGCTACTCCCTAGGGATTAAGAGAAAATTATCACTGGAATAGGGACCATGCTGAAGAGATTCAAGGACTACAGATCACAGTATCTGAAGGACAATGTTGAATTAATGTCTTGGGGATAGCATGGAGTCCTAATCTGGCTCTAGTTAGAATTTGGCTATAAAACTGTTTAAAGGAGTTGCCCAATCTTGAGTGCCAAGTAGATATGCCAGGACTTCTAGTCAATATGTAAATCAAACCTTAAGAAATAAGGTCAGAATCCAAGACTGGTGTGGGTATCTGAGCTGGTAGCTAAGGTGGGAGCCAGTAAGATGAGGACTATAGGTGTGGGAGGGGGAGTGGCTGCGTAGAAGGTGCTCTGTCACACAGAACTCACCAAGAGGGAAGATATTTGTTCCAGCCAAGGAGAAGCAGACATGAAAAGGCACCTGCAAAAGGCTGCCCTTATCTGGTTTCCAGTGTCCTACCATGACAATGATTTGGGGGTCAGGAACTTCAAGTGGACATCCCTGGGCAACTTGGAAAAAGTTCCTTTAGAAGGCTCTTTGTGAGTAGGCACAATTCAGGGACTGTTTTTATGTCATAAAATTCCAGTTTCTTTTGGAGGATGTAAATATTTTACATGGGGCATTAGGATGATCCAGGTTTGTGATTAGGGGGTACAACTGAGGCTGTAAGATAGATCAGAGCCATATTGTATCAATAGTGAAGCCAGGCTAGGTGGCAGCAGAGGTGAAAGATACTTATCTAAAGTTCTGCTGATGAGATTGAATTTGGGACCACAGACTGAAGGAATGTGGTGGGGGGTGGGGGGGAGTTGGATAGAACACATAACAGTTGCATTAGGTACAGACCTGCTATACCAAGTGAGGTAGGCAGTAAGCAAGTGGCTATGTTTCTTGAAGGGGTTGGGCCAGCAGTAGGAGGAGTTGGGTGTGAGTCCAAGCTGCCTGTGGTAGGGCGATTGGTCAGTGGTTGCTGCCGCCGTCTCCTGTCCTGGCCTCGGGACTCTGAGCAGAGATTGATGGAAGTGGATAAAAGGGCAAGTCAGTAGGGGGTGTTTTTCACTGCCCAGCTTGCTCCCCTTACTGGATGATTTGATGGGACCTGGGTTTTGTATATATTAGTGTCCCTCTTTCCTGGAGTAACCCTCAGATGGGAAGGATCTTCAACAAACATTAGACATTCAAAGGTAAAGGTACGCTAACTTTTTCTACAGTTAAGAAGACTTAAGGATGATGCTAAGAACTGAACCCAGGATCTGTCTGCTTCCATCTTGGTCCTTTCTTTGGGAGAAACCATGACCTTGACTATTCCCAACTGCATCTTAAAGTCTATCTGGTGACCTAGTCACAGATTATTTAATATTGTCAGTAAAAATTTACTATTCTTCCTCATTTCACAAGCCCTCTTTTTATCCCAAAGGGTCCCTTAGATGACCACTCCCACTGAGGAACCTCCTCCCCATAGCCTGCCACTGAGTTTCAGTTTTTAAGATTATGCATATTTATCAGATCAATTGTTACTTCCCATCCAATTTACAAACCCTTAGCTGACCTGGTTCCTATTTCTTTTACCTGCTCGGATTTTCCAGTCTGTAGTAACCCAACTCTGGCCATGACCTTGTCTTTGCTTCCCTGCTGTGTTGCTGCAGTCCTCTCTTTCCTCTGTCGTGCTCCCTGCATCTGTCACACATAAGGAGGGATCCAGGACTAGTTTCCTCAGTAGAGAAGAGGGGAATAGGACTGGCCAAAAAAATGGTAGAATTTTTACCTAGATCATTGCAAAGCCAAATTCCATTTCTGTTCTCCCTAATTTCACTAACTGATTTAATGTCTATTTCTAGGCTCTTGCTTTGTGGGCTTCTAGGATGAAGGGGAGCAGTGCTTGAAGGCATTTCCTGATCTTGAGTGTGCATGGTTATGATTGTGTTCTGAATATTATCAGTTGGTACTTTCTCAGAAAGGCCAAGGAGCAGTAGTGGTTTAGAAATTACATGCAGAAGCTATAGCTAGCCAAGCTGGAAGCCACATCTGTTTTCTCCATAGAGAAAACTAACCTGTGGATTTTACTGACCTGCACTAACTGATTTTTCTAGATTGTTGTCTGTTCTGTTTTGAGGTGGCAAGGATTGTTGAGAAGAGTGGAGGCTGCTGCCCCTGTGGAGCTCCTTTCCATATTCTATTTGCTCTGCAAGGTATTTGCTCCTAAGCTTCAGAGAGTGACTCTACTAAGAAATGTAGTAAGGAAGAAACAGAAGTGAATATGGTTGTGGAGTTCCACAATAGATCATCTAGATCAAGGTTCTTAATAACTTTTGTGTCAGACTCTTGCATTCTGCTAAAGCCTAGGGAACTCTTCAGAATGTTTTTAAATTCATAAAATAAAATATATAGGATTACAAAGGAAATCAATTACATTAAAATACAGATTTCAAAAAAAAATTTTTTTTTTAATTCACAGCCCTCTAGTTAAGAATCTCTGACTTAGCTAAGTGAAAAGCTAGGAAATAGATCACATCTCTGGCATGAAGGCAAGATAATGTATTTACAAGGAACTTCAGTTATCTCGAGATTTGATGGCTTCTTTACCAAAAACAAAGTTAACAAATTCCTGGCTTACCTAAATGCCAGTTATATCCTTCAGAAGATAGACAGAGCTATAAGGGGAGCTACTAGACTGACATAATTCTGATCAACAACAAGGTAACTGTGGGGGAAACAACTATGGGACCTTAAGATTACTGATGAAGGAGGGGAAAGCCAGGCTAGTCTTGTACATTCTGTTTTTGGAAGGCAGATTTCAAAGGGTTCAAAAAAAGATAGAATCCCTTAGCTTAAAATTTATCAAGGTAAGTCAGCTCAGGGAGGCTACCTGGAAGAATAAAATCCTGAAGAAGCAAAAACAAATAGTTCCATCGAGAAGAAAGGAGGTGGGGTGTGGGGGGGGTGTGTGTGTGTGTGTGTGTGTGTGTGTGTGTGTGTGTGTGTGTGTGTGTGTGTGTGTGTGTGTGTGTGTGTGTGTGTGTGTGTGTGTGTGTGTGTGTGTGTGTGTGTGTGTGTGTGTAATACATCTATGTCTATATAAATTGGAAGCAGGGATAAATATTGTGGTGGTATGCTCATGTAACAGCAGTGGTAGGTAGGAGCTGTAAAGTTCATAATGAGCTGAGGCAACAGAGAGCTGGAAAAAAAAACGAGGGGAGGAGGGGGAAATGAGCTAGGACTACTGCCTAGGGTAGATGGGACAGCAGATGACAGACAACACTATATTGATTATATTCAACTTTGCATTTTTTTCTCTGCCAAAGATCCTTGTGCTGGAAAGGACAGGACAAAAAATGTTAAAAGGGTTCAAAAAGCCAAGACAAGCGGATGCTAAACTCATCCCAGCTGTGCTGAGTGAGTTGCAGTCAGCAGTCAGGTGTGCTGAATCCTAGGTAGATGTTATTGCTAAGCAGCCACTGTGAGTGATTTTTGAAAGATTACAGAGACCAGGAGAGGTGCATCAGGATTGCTAAAAAACAATTGTAAGCAATTACAATTGTTTACCAATTGTAAAAAGAAAGAGGAGTTCTACAAACTAGAGGCCTGAGTTTGACTTCTATTCTTGACGGTATTCTACTCAGAACATTATTAAAGGGATAATTGATGAACATCTAGAAAAGGAAATGGAGATCATTAAGTCAGCACGGTTTCATCAAGAGTTTGCTTTTCTCCACTAAATTTTCCAACAACAGATTGGGAATGCTATAGAAAGAATTTATCTGGACTTCACAAAACATGTTATGCTATTCTTATGGAAAATATTTAGAGGTGTGGGCTGGATGATAATTATAGTTAGGTGTCTTATATAGTTGAATGACTGGATTTAAAGAATAACCATTTAAGGCTTGATACCTTCTTGGAGGGAGGCCTTTAATGGAGTTGTACCAGGGATATTCCATATTATTTACATTTTCGTCAGTAATTTAGATAGTATATTTATAAGATTTGCAAATAAGGTGAAGCTGGGAAGGATAATTAACAGGTTCGGATACAAATAATAATGATCGCTGGCATTTATATAGCACTTTAAGGTTTGCATATAGTATCTTACTTGATCTGCACAATAACCATGTGAAGTAAGTGCTACCATTATCCTCATCTTGTATGTGAGGAAACAGACTAAGAAAAGTTAAGTTGATTTGCCCAAGTTACACAGCTAGAGTCTGAGGTAGAATTTGAATTCAGGTCTTCCTCACTCCCAAGTCCAACACTATACTAGTTGACTTGATAGGATGGACTAACGGGCTGAATTTAAAGGCCTGCATTTGAGTTTGGAGGGGGGAAAAAGGCCTAATTTTTCATAAAGCAAGGACAGAAGAGGCATGTGTAGACACCAGCTCATCCGTATGAGATTTTTGGGTTTTAGTCAGCAATATCAATATTAGACAAAGTAATAAAAAATAGTTAATATGATCTTAGGCCCTACCAAAAGGCATCATATCCAAAGAATACTCTTCAATTCTAGGCACATTTTAGGAAAGCCATTTACAAACAGTTCGGTCCAGAGGAGGGCAGCTAGTATGGTAAAAGAATTGATTTCTGGCCACACCCTGGAGTATTATGTTGAAAGAACTTGAAGTTTTTAGCTTGGAGAAAAGCAGTGTTAGGAGTAAAAGTGGAGTAAACCTGGAGGGTTCTCTTGTGGAAGGAGGCATCATTCTTGTTTGAGTGGTCTTAGAAGGGAGAACTAGCAGTTTGGGGTGGAAATTACAGATTTTAGCTCAGTGCTGCCCCAAAGTGGAATAGGCTGTTTTGAGTAGGAAGTGGGTACCCAGTTACTTAAATGTGAGGAGGCTTGACTAATTTGGCATATGTTATGAGTTGGACTAGACAACTGCTGAGGTTTCCTTTAACTCTGAGATCCTGTTAAGAGGAGAAAGGTGGCTTCCATTCATGGGCTTGGAAGAAGCTGGCCATGTTGGTAGACCGCCCACCTGACCACACTACTAAAACTAAGAAATGAACTCAGTCTTGCACAAGTTACAGCTTTGATTATGGGCTTCTGCCACAACCACCCTGAACAACTTCTCCAAGTCCTGCCTACAGTGGTCAAAGTTGGGAATTTTGAAGTCTAGAGTTATGGTGAATACTATGGTGAATGTTGCCTACATCATGGAAGTACATATTCTGTATTCCTTCTATCCTACTTGGGCAGCAGGTGCCCAAGACCCCAGCCATGCTGGATTAACCATTTATATCCACAAAACTGTGTTGAGGATAAAGTAAATTTAAGAGCAGTAGGGACAAAAGGCTAGAAACCAAGCCCTCTGAATTCAGCAAGAGATACTGGATGATAAAAGTTTAGAGCCAGGATTTCAGGGAAGCAATGGCAGGAGCTCTGGATCTTGTTGAATTGCACACATGATGGTAAGAAGGCCCCAAACCCCCTAATGCAGGGGTGGGGAACCTGCAGCCTTGAGGCCACATGTGGCTCTCGAGATCCTCAACTGCAGCCTTTGGATGGAATCCAAGTTTTACAGAACAAATCCTTTTATTATAAGGGGCCTTGTTCTGTGAAGTTGCACTTGAGAATCTAGAGGGCCACATGTGGCTTCAAGGCTGCAGGTTCTCCAACCCTGTGACCTAAAGACTGGATAGACATTCATGTTCCTAGCTTTGAGCACAGTGTAGTGGTGGAGAAAGGCACTGGATTTGGAAACATGATCTGTTCAAATCCTGACTTTGCCATAGATTGCATCACTTAACGTCCCTGGACCTTAAGTTTCCTCATTTGTAAAATGAGGCACCTCAACTAGATAACCTCTAAGGTTCCTTCCAATTCTAAATCTGTGATCTTACAGCTGCGGGCTAGAGGATGACCATTTCCAAGATCACAGTATTTGTCTTGCTGAGATGCTGGGGTCTGCAATCTACCAATCCATATCTATCATGGGGATTAATCAGTAAATCAACAGTTAGTCATACTTCCATTGGGAAATGGATCTAGCATACAGAAACAGTGAAATGTGGCAGGAGTCAGATTCTTGGCCACACCCTAAAGATCCTGAACATTGTCCACTGGTATTGGTTCAGAAATGCTAGTAGGCCAGGATCCTGACAACTGTCTACTGTTTTTCTTAGGGTTGCAGTGGTATGTCACTGGAGTGTTCACTGAAGTAGACAGAGTAAGTAGCTAGAAAGAATACAGAACTGGAAAGAGGGAGATTAAGTTTGGAGATGATCTTAAGTCATCCACACAATAGTTGCTAGTTGAAAGGGATTAATTTTTCTGAGGCCTCTGTACTGAGCTGTATTATTAAAGTACAGCTCTGTACTGTATTATTAAAGCTAACAAAAAACAACTTAAAAAATGAGGGTGGTATGAGGATCAAGTTTTTCACTTAAGAATACTAGAATATGGTAATGGCATTTAAGTGTAAAGCCCAAGAATCTTGTCTGAGGCCTTAAAGTTGCTGGGAGAATTTGAGCAATATGTTCCTAAGCCACAGCTTGACTTTTATTCTATAAATTTGAGTCCCAGTGGGGCAAGGCTCAGTAGTAGAGCAGAAAGATCACTGGAGGCAGGAAACACTTGGGTTCAAAATTTAGCAAAGGTTTGTCCATGCTACTTCCCTACCAAAAGAACTCCAATGACTTTAGAGTAAAATATGAACTCTTTTTACCACTGAAGAAGACCCTGCTCCAACCTCTCTGTGCCTAGGCTGATCACATACTCACTCAGTTTGGTCCAAACTAGTCAAGTGGGCCATTCCTTGTACATCACACAACATCTGTGTTATGTTTGTCCACAAGGGGGATGCCTCTTGTCTAGTAGCGTTCCTTGTTTACCTGTACCTCCTGGCAACAGGCTCTCACTGATTACCCCAGTTGTTAGTGTTCCTCAGATTAATTAGTATAATCCTGTATTTTTATCTCTATGAGCACTGTTATCTTTCCATCTGCCCCTCCTCCACTCCCCCCCCCCATCCACATAAACTTTTGTATTGGTATCTACAGTGCCAAGCACATGCTAGGTGCTTACTGATTCATTAGCACATGTTGCTTTGATCCCTGTTCTATCCCCATAATTGAACTTGAGGACAGAATGACAGGAGCTTAGGCTGCAAAATGTGAGGAGCTTAAAGGTGGTACCTCCAACTAATACCTAGAAAAAGACTCTTACAGACCTTCACTCTTCTCTAACACCACAATTCCTAGTTCCTCTAATCTTAATCTGGCCCATGATACAAGTTTTTAGGATAATGAGATAAAATTTCTATCCTGGGGAACAAGACCTTTTTCTCTAAAGTCACAACAAAAAGTGGCAACAGCAGTGCTTTCCCCTTCATGTACCCTCTACCCACCCCTTAACCGAGTTTAACCGTTCTACCAAAAGCTGCCAGGTGCATTATGGACTGCAGAGATATCTTGCCCACCTGATCCCCCTTCCCCCTCTTCCCTCCCTCCCCCCCCCCCCCCCCAGCTCCGGTCTTACTAGCTTTTACCCTAGATACCACAAAAGCTAAAATTATCAAGACCCTACATCAGAGCTTTACTAGTCCTCCCAGATAGGAGGTGAAGAAGGCCTCTGCTAAGTGATGCAGCTTTTACTGTAGCTTCAGTTTTACAAGACTATTTACAATACGTGTCACCCCCATTTTACAGAGAAGATATTTAAGATTCATAGAGATTAAGTTACTACAGGATTACAAAGCTGTGAAAAGTCAGGGTATCTGAACCTGAGTCTCTCCCAAATCTTAAATCCAGGGCTTTTTCTACTACTCCTCCCCTTCAAATTTACTTGGAGGCTGGTACCATCAAAAAGGTCAGGTGCTAAGTTTAAGATGAATTCTCCTATTTACAATGGAATTCTTGGGTGGAAGAAGCTAGTCTGCCTGTTCCCTCCCTGCAGGCTCCTTCCCTCAGCTTTGATTCCATGTTTTTGTCTTGGATCCATGGCAACCTTGTGAATTCTCCCTTGCCCAGGGCAGCTGCATGGTTAGTTCCTCCTAGGCAGCAGCCACTCTGTAATTTGGCAGATAGCTTTCTATGACACTATAAGCCAGGTCAATCCACTTTTGCCATAAAACTGAATCCCAGTGGGGGAAGTGGAGCAAATGGACCTAGCTCTGAAGGCATTAAGTCTTATGTACAGACTCTTCAGGTGCCATCCACTATCACTCTGGTTTGGGAGGAATGAGAGCTAAGACGTTCCCAGGGAAGAGCTCCTTTCAGGAGCAAAGAAAGTTTTCCTAAGCTGAACTTAAAGTAACACTAGTCCAGAACCCTTCATATTAGTATCAGCTACAACAGTCCAAAAGCTACACATGATCAATGGTCTAGTTCAAGGGTTCTAAACCTGGGGCCTAAGAATTAAAAAAAAAAATTATTTTAATAACTATTTCAGTAACTCTTGGTTTCCTCTACAAATCCTATTTTACTTCATGCATTTAAAAACATTCTGGTAAGGGGTGTGTGACACAAAAAGTTTAAGAACCTTTAAACTATTTCTAGAAACATAAATTATTTCCCTTTTTCTTGTTTCTTAGAATCATAAAATCATAGCTTTAGAGCTGTAAAAATCCTTAGAGGTTATACATGTCAACACCCTCATTTTAGAGATGAGAAGACAAATGTAGAATGGCTAAGAATAACCTGTCCAAATTTTCCTAGGTAGCAAGTGGCAGAGCCAGGATGAGCCCAGGACTGTTTTTCCACTATACCTGTAGCTTCTCAGTGACTTCCTTTCTTCCCTCCCAAGAGCTCAGCCTCTTTCTAAGAAGAGAAGTGCTTAGAGTACCCACTGTTTTTATGTATAACACTTGAGGGCACTGAGGCACAGGTGAATAGCCATAGTAGGGACAAAAGGAAGCAAGAGTCTAGCTTGCAGGATTAGGAGGTTGTGCAGTGCTTCTTGACCTCAGTCTTTCTGCCTAGGCTCTAGAGCCAGAAGTAGCTCTGGTTCTCAGGGGGCCTTGGGATATAGCCATTTTTTCATAGCCATTTCTGCAACTTGGAAAGAGTGCCTGTTTTCACCCTGACTACTAGAAAGTACCTCTTAATGTCTGTTAGCTAACATTCCCTTCTGTCAGAGCGCTTGCCTTGTTTTCAGTATGTGCTGGGGCCCTATAGTTCCTTGGGCTCTTGATAGAGAGTGCCTAGGACCCCTACCCATGGCCACAGGTCCCAGTCTGTGGCCCCAATGCTGCAAGGAAAACCAAGGTCTCAGGAGAGGCTACAGATTCTGCTGTAAATTGGTTTTATTGGTTTACCCCTTGACTCAGGCCCAAGAATGAGTCTTCAGGGCTAATTTTTCCCCCAGCAACACCAGAGAGAATGGAACACTTGCCCCAGGGGCTTCCTTATCCGCTTACCTCTAACAGGGCCCAGCACCCGATGGCTGCCTTTCTGGGTGGCAAGGCCCAGGCCTGGTAGCCCTGTGGACCGACTGCTATGAAAAGGAAAGCTTGGTGAAGTTTTGATCTGCGGAGAGTTTTGCTGGCTGTTGCCACTGGTCCCAGTGCTGAAGCTTCGGGCCCGGCTCAGAGTATTTTCAGAGCATGACATAGGCAAACCACTGCAAAGAAGCAGACGTAACAGGTGAAGTCTGGGGCACGTACATACCAAGTCTTTCAGCCTCCATGTCTTTCCCTAAGGAAAAATCAACTGAAATCATCTTTGGATTAAGGGACCATTAGGTGCCACTACCAAAGGAGAGAAAAAAGAAATCTTCTGCCCCATGATTAGCCCCTTTCATGTAATCCCTCCCAATCTGGGTCATGCTGTTAAGGAAGTTACAAGTAGCTTCCTGTGGCAAATGTATCTAGTCACTGGGATAGACTGGTAACTCTAACTTTCTGGGAAGTCCCTCCCTCATTCCTTCTGCCTGGCTTCTTATTTCCCTAGACTAGGGATTCTCAATCTGTTAGGCACTGAGTTACTGTGGATTTGAATTCATGACACCCTTTCCCCCTCCAGAAGTATCCTATGGTACACAGTTGTAAAATTAAGTATGTTGTGAGTATTTCATACATTCCTTGAAATAGCTGAGACCTCATGTTTTATCTCAAAACCAAGTAACATCCATTTTCCCACCCTTTCCTCCCATCCTGTTGTCCTTACTTGGGGCCTTTTGGTGGGGTTCGAGAGCCTCTCCTTTTGTTGATGCCTACATTAAGGCTGTTACCTACACCTCTGCTGTTACGGACATGTCTCAGCATCCAGGCTCTCAAGTTGTTGAGGCAGTTGTGCTCCGAAAGGACAATTCGTGGCCAGGGATTGCATTCTGCCATGTCCAGGGCTGCAATGGCCACAGCCCGCCCTACCTGCCAAGGGAGTTCAAGTACAATTTGGTATTTGGGAGCTTCTTATGATGGTAGAGAAGAGATGATTGAAACATTCTTGATTTGGATCACTCAAACTTATCCTCTGCCTCACAACACTTGGGTTATAGCATATGCTAAGGGGAAGGTCACTGTTCCTCATCTGTAGCCAAAGTGTATCCCCTATCAAAGCTGAGACTGAAATTCTTTGCCTTAAATTTTGTCCTTTTCATACTACTGCTTTTATGAGTTGCTATATCTCAGGAATTAAGCCAGATGGCAGCACTCTCTATTGTGAGATTAGTGACCCTCAATGGCTTAGAGTAGAAAGGTCTGTTCATTATAGAAAGCAACAAAGCTCTTTTCTCCCTATTCCTGTGCAGCCTCCTATGAGGCCAGGAAAGACACACATGCCCTTGTATGATAAAAGGAATGGCCCAGTAAAACAAGGTAGTATGAGATAAGGGGAAAAACCTAAGCCCCAAAAGTGCTGGACAAAGATATGCTCCCAAAACTGGAAGGGGTACTCAACTGGAGTCCTACTTGCAGGACTGAGGAATATTCAACTCCCCACTATTTAGGAGGATCTAACCAGAGCTCTCATGGCAGTGTGATCTCTCCTTAAGACTTCAGTCAAGTGTAGTTAGCGTAGGCCAAGGCTTCTTAAACTTTTTTCCATTTGAGCAGTGTTTACTGAAGTTACATAGCTTGAGGGCATTTGTAGTGCATGCTTTGTGTTTAGAACCTGGGTTGCAGTAAAGTTGTTAGATGTAACACAGGCAAAGGATGTTAGAAACATCTCTGATTTCATTTTTAATTAATTTTTGGTTTCTGCTCATTCAGAAACTTTTGACTGTTGCCAAAATTTTTTTCGACCCTATATGGAGTCATGATCCATAATTTAAGAAGCCTCATGGTTTGAGGCTAAACTGCCTGATGCTTTTGCTTCTTCCTCCATGCCTTGATTACCTGTTCAAACAGCTCCACAGTGTATCTGGAACGGAAAGCAGGTGGGGGAGGGGGGCTGGCACGCCCATTGTCGTGGCAGGCAGCAGGGATGCTGTTTACTGAGCGTCCAGTGTTGTAGTTGCATTCAAGTGTGTAGCTAAGACACAGAGACCTTTATATCACTACTCTGGACAGATGATATGTAGCTTGAGTATACTAAAGTGGTCAAGGGAACGATTAAGGACTATTTCCCAATGAGCTGGCAACCATCCCAAATACTATACCCTCCAAGCTAAGCTGTGGAAGGCAGATCCACAGAGACAAAAAAATCTTTATTTGAAGGCCTTTCTTCTGAGATGCCTTGGGCTGCCCCATCTATTTCCACCATTCCCCTCTTAAGGGTGAGTGTGGGTGTTCTTAGGAGAACGTAACCAAAAGCTGAAGCCCTATTTTCCCAGTGTCTACGCTGACCTGTGGATGATCCCTGAGGCTTTGTAGATGGCAACTCGACCACTGCCTTCCTTAGACTGGCCATCTCGACGATCCCGAGCATACATGTTCTTCTCTGAGAAATTGCAGCCTTGGAAGTCAAAGTGTGCTGAATTCAGGGAGATAAGCTTTGGATACAGCATGTTTTCCACCTATTTGGGAATAAGAGCAAGCTCAGAAAGTATAGTGGGAAAGAGAAGGAAATAAGTCACTACATTCAATATCAACACATGCTATCAGAATTACCAGTATCAACTTAATAATTCTTGAATTCTGTGTACATGGCTTTGCACTAGATATTTAAGAAAGGTGGGTACAATTAAATCAACACATTTCTTTCCCTTCAGACCTTTTTCCTATTCCTTCCTATCCCCCTCCTCCCTCATCTTTTATATTTGGCTCCCATTAGAAAAGGCCTAATTTCGTTTAGTTTTGAAAAGCCTGGTCCTTAGCATTAAAACACAATTTAAAAAGTACCTCCTGATTGCAGATTTATTGCTAGCTGCCCCCCAGAGAACTAACAAGCCTATAGCTATTGTTCCTTCTGCTCACATTCTACACGTTAACACTCCCCTCCCCCTCTTAATTCCTAACACAGACCACATTCCCAGGCCAGTTTCAGGGTCCCTACCTGGGTACTCTCATCACTGAAGCTATTTCCATACATGAAACAACCCCTTTTAGAGGCATGTCCATGTAAGTCCACATAGTAGGCCACACCGCTCTCCTTAGGGGGAATGGTTTCAGGGGCTGGCTCCACCTCACTAGATTCTGATTCCAAAAACCACAAACTACTGGGGTCCTGGCTTGGTGGCTCAGTTTGGGTCCAGGACTCAGAATTGTCCCCATCAGCTGAGAGTCCAAGGTCAGCCTCATTATGGAGATTGTCAGTTTTTTCAAGTTCAGAAAGAGGACCAGGTGGGGCTGAGGGTTGGGGATTGGGCTGGTGATCAGAGGGAGTATGGGGATTCAGACGTGAGTGCACATGGTGGTAGAGCAGCACAGCCTTAGCCCCATAGATGGCTGGGTGCAGGACTGCATCTGGCTTTAGATACTGACGGTTCAGATTCACTCCTCGTGAGTCAGTCCTGTGTGGGCACAAGGGATAAGGTTGAGTTCAGAAAAGATGGAGTGGGAAAACAGAGACTAGAGTGAGTGGCATAAGATAGGAGTCAGGGGACTGATTATCCTATAGTTTGAATAAATCTTAAGTAGAAAAACCAAGGAAAGGAAAGAATTGAGGACAGCCTCACCCCAGGGCTCCAGAAACTAGAGAACAAAAATAGATCTTTTACAACTCCTGGTATTATCAACTTAATCATTCTTGAGCCTTCCCTGCATGCCTGGCATTGTACTAGGTGTTTTGGAAGAGTGTACATGGTTAAATCTACATAATATACATTGTACTACTACTGGAACTGGGAATGGTTCTCCACATCCAAGCGACCCTACATCTTTTTTCCTTCCCGGTCCTCCCCAAATGTCCAGGAGAATGCATTCTTTTTCAGGCCAACAGGGCATTCCCTCTTTACGATATAGGAGAGTTGTGAAAGCAGAACAGAGTAAATTTTACCTCATCATGACACTATGGCATTTATCAAGGGGACTACTGATGATCAAGAGAGGTGAAGGGGAAGCTATACTTACCGATAGTGACCCCGTACCACACCATCTGGGTTCAACATGGGAATCAGTTTAAAGACAAAAAGACGACGTAGGGTCTGGGCACGGGGGTCATCAGGTCGAAGGATAAAGTCCAAAAAACCATTGAAAACAAAGCTAGATGGTGTCTCCCCAGGGTGTACTCTGCTACTCAAGAAGAATATCTGTGATAAAGAGGAAAGCAATAATTAAGGCCATCAGTTCTAGTCCTATTCTGACAGCAGAAGGACATAGCCTGGGCCCCAACTGGGGCTGTGATAGCAAGGGGTCTAAGGTATCATTCGTTCCCTAGACTAAGATTGGAGAAGCAGACTAAAGATACATGGTCCAATACCTATAAGCGTTTTGGCTTTTGCCATGACAGATGGAATGAGAGAGAAGAGCCAACCTCCTACCTTTCTTTCCTCCCCACTCACCCTCTTGCCTGAGAAACAGAATGGCCGGGGTGTGTTGGTATCAGGGAATAGCTGCTCCAGACGGGGTTCTCTTTCATCTCGAAGTCCATGACAGGAACTCACAGTCAGCAGATCTACACGAAGTCCATCCAGAGAGTTACAAAGGAGTTCTCGGTGGTAATAGATGGAATCCAAGGAGCTGCAAGGATAAGGGTCATCAGGCCATGGGAATCCCCAATGTCTCAAGAAGGGACAGTCCACATTTGCAGAAGGGAATTAAGGTAGAGATAGGGAGACAAACTTCCTGGTCCCTAAACTCCACACCTTTGTAATTCAGAAGCTGAATGCAAAAAGTTAATGAAAGAACAGAAAGAGAAAATAACGTAAAAGTGGATACAGGACAAAAATTGAGAAAAAGAGGCACATATGCTGGCATAAAGGAATCTCTATCCACAGGGCAAAAAGGTGGGAAGAAATTATGTGGCCACTGTCTCTTCTTTGGTTTGTGGCTTCTCAGAGATAGAGATTCTCTCAGGCTGTGTGCTCTGTCAGGGCATGAGAAATTCCATTCTGATGGTAAGTAGATAAAGCATAAATGGAACATACAGGAGTTAGTGAATAAATACTTGTCTGAGTGACTGAAAGAAATAGAGATTTAGTCCTTTTCCTTTGGCCAAGGTAATAGAAGGTCTGAACTAGGCGGGAAAATGAGGTGAAGATGGTAGGAATGGCATGATGAGATCAAGACAACTGATACTCCGGTCTCAAAAAGAGCCAATGGTGGTACACAGCTATACAGAGAAAAGACTGAAGAAGTATCAACTGAGAGTTCTTAGGGCAGTTCACAGGAGAAGCAGAGGCAGTGTTTGGTCCCAGTACTTTGTGGAGGGAGAAAAGGCAGGACACAGCACCTGCTAAGGGAAGGATGGCTCTCCAAAAAGCGCTGGTCTAACTGGTTCAGCAGATCCTGGCAGTCACTGTAGGAGAAGGGGTAGCAGAAGGCGAAGAAGGTGGTAGCCCCACGACCCTCCACGAAGCGGTGCACAAAAGACAGCACAAACTGTGTCTCTGTCATCTGATGGGACAGAGGAAGAAGAGGAAAGGGCAACCAACTACTACCTCCATAGATAATAAATTCAATATTAACAGCTAGTCTTTTCAGTCCACCAAATTAGCATCTAGCCCTTCAGCATCATAGCAACAACCAGTTTCTCAGCTTCACGTTTGAGAATATGCCACCTGTCTCAATGTAGCTACTTGCCTTAGCAACCAGGCCTTTCCTTGCCTCACAGACATGAGTATCAAAGACCCATTAAAAGCTACAGATGTACCTTGGGTTTAAAGCAGAGGACTGAAGTAGAGTCCTTTCTTTCTAATTCCTTTTACCAGATAGAATGATTTCTTTCTCTCAAAGAATCTTTACACCCCACTTTTTAGTTTTTGTCTATAGCAACACAGTCCTTTCTTCCGTGTGGAAACTCTACCTCAAAGGTGGGCCTTTCCCGGATGCGTTCCCAACGAGGTCGAGTGGGGAGCGTGCGCACAAAGGGTGCCATGCCCTGGGAGTACAGTTTGCTTTGCTTGTTCATGTTCATGATGTTGATCTTTATGAGTTTTCCTGGAATTCCTCCCCGGACACTGAAGTAGAACCATGACCTAATGGGGTAGAGTAAGAAGAGATAAGTCTATAAGGGAGACGGATGAGGTAGCAACAAGAACGGAACAAGGCAGGTTAGTAGAAAGAATGGGAAAAGGCTGTTCTATGGGGATGAGAAGAAGGGCATTGTGAAACTGAGGAGAGCCAAGTAGATCCCTGGGATGACAGGTAAGAGAGTAAGGCCAAAGGATGTATGGCGCTGGGTTTCTGCATATTCCCTCCCCTTGACCCCAGCTTCATACCTGTTCCCATTCTCATATTCTGTTTCAGCACAATCAGGTCGAGTCCACACGTTGAATTCGTAGTCAGAGGTAGAGGATATTCCGCCGGTGGTGGGGGCTGATCCCCCACTCCCGCCCCCCTCCCCTTCACTAGCCACAGAATCCACCTTCTCCACATGGGCCAAGTTCCCTGAGTCAAAGCGGGAACTGAACAGCAGTCCCCCACAGCGCAGCTCCATGGTGGGGCTGAGTAAGCATCCTCCTGCCCCAGACTGGCCCTGAGAGCTAAGGGGGTGGGATGGGGATAGGGAAGGAGGGAGGGGAAGGAGAGGGAAGAAGACAAGTTGTGAAAACTGACTTTGTTAGTCTCTGGGGTTCTGAGGGGGCTTTCCAGTACTTCAAGAAAACCGGGAAGCAGCTTTGCTATAGAACACCAAAAGGAGTTACCACCAAGTACATGGACTTCGGTTGTGACCTAACCCCATTATGCTACTGAACTGGCTATGCCCGTCCCCGGGAGGGGATGTTGGGATTAAACCATACTGACACCACCAAACTCGGAGCCTCTTTCCGCCCAAAGTCTCCACAATGTAATAAGATCGGCCTCAATCCTAGGGAGGACACCCCAACTCCGATACATGGGGGGGCATCCCCGAGGAAGACCCCTGGCCCCAGGCGCCCCCTGGAGGGAGGAGCCAAGCTTCACCTCGGAGACCCTCCCCCTCACCTCCACCCCTCCCCCGCGTGGATCAGCTTAACCTGGAGAGACACTCCTGCAGCCTCCCGGGCCCAGCTTCCCATTGCTTTCCACCTATTGTGGAAAAGAAGGCACAAGGGCGGCTCATTCCAGGCAGAGGAGGCGGGGCAGGGGTCGTCCAGGTCACACTCGATCTAGGATACTGGGTCCAAGCTCGGGCCGGGGCCGCCCTCCCCGGAGTCCCGCATTGGAGCAAGGGGCTGCAAGCCCCGAGCCCATACCAAATCAATTCCCTAAAGGGCCGAGGGGCAGGAGTGCCGCACAGCCGTCCGGGTGCTGGGTGTGGGGCAGGGGAGCTGGGCACAGCCCCCCGACGCGGACCGGCCCACCTGCCCGGCCCGGGCGCGAGAAGCGGGGTCGGGCGCCTGGCTCCGGGCCGAGCTCGGGGCCGGGCGGGCAGCGGCGGCGGTCGGCGTGACGGTGACGGGGGCGGGGCCGGGGCCGGGGCGGTATCCCAGGAGGGGGCTCCGGGCCAGAGGGGCAGAGGGGGGCGGGGCCGGGAGCCGAACCGGGGCGCAGGAGCCCGGCCGCGGAGAGCCCCTCACCTCTCTCGGGGCCGGCGCTCCCGTTCCTCCTCCCGTCAGCGTGGCTGCGCCTCCAGCCCCGGCTCAGAGCCCGGGCCTGTCGCCCAGGACCCAAACAAAACGGGAGCGCCGCGGCGCCGGGACCCCGCTCTGCCAGGAAACAACAAGCCATCCGCCTATTGGCCGCGGGCGCAGCTGCCCACCCACCCAGCAACACTCGCTGCCATTGGTCGGGCCAGGGAGGTGAGGGGTCTTTTCACCCCTCGCGGTCGCCCGTGTCTGAGTTCCCCGGCAAAGTAACATCTGGGGCTTCGCCGCTCCCCAGCTCTCGGGAAGACCTCCACTTCCGTCCGCTGCTCCCGAGGCAGTCAAGAGTCACTGGGGCGGGACCGCAAAGAGGCAGGAGTACCGAGCAACGGAGTGGAAAAATAACCGCTTTTTATCAGTAATGACCGGGATAACCAGAGAATAAGGACGAAAGTGCTCGTGAGCCCTCAGGTCAGCTTTGAATTGCCGAGTAGGCAGGAGTCCCGCAGGCCTTCGGAAGGAAGAAAAGAGGAGCGACTGGAGGATGCGGGCATCGATCCCGCTACCTCTCGCATGCTAAGCGAGCGCTCTACCATTTGAGCTAATCCCCCGCTTGTTTTAGCCTTCTTTCCCTTCTGCTTAGGATACACAGACCAGCCCGTCCACCACTTGCCCCGCCCTCTGGGCGATCCCCGAGAAACACCCAGGCTCGATTGCTAGGAAACGGGGGATTTTCGAGGGGAGTGGGATGCAACCAGAATGGAACACCAGCAGATCTAGCAAAAACACAAGCCTAGGAGTAGGGCTCCACCCACCATGACATAAACAGTTCCTATATACAGCCAGAATAGGTCTTCACACACCTGATAACGTAATGCTTCTCCTGGGACACTCCCATACAGGTCCGGTGCTCAGTTGAATGCAAACAGGTCCTTTCTGGCCAAAAGTCAGTGGGTACTTGCAAACACGTACGTGCGCTAACACGGTTAATTAAAAAAATGACGTTCATTAAGCTGACAATAAAAAAAGGTGGAGAGGAGAAAAGATTAGGGAAGTCCTTCGAGCCGGAATCGAACCAGCGACCTAAGGATAGCCGGAGTCACCCCACTACAGTCCTCCGCTCTACCAACTGAGCTATCGAAGGCCTCGCTGCGTTGGGCCTTCTCCTGATCTCCTTTAGCTTTACCAGGGCGGCGCGCTCATCCCGGCTGGTTTTCAGCAGCCCTGGCCTTCCCCGCCTCCGCCCTGCGGACTTGAAGGAGCCCATCCGAGAAGGTGCGCCCCACCGAAAGCGCTCTCTTTGATGGACACCGCTTTCTTTACCCCCAGCAGCAGCCTCTGGGAGGTCTTCTCCCTCGTCATCTACGGAACCGCGCCGCCTCCCGTCCCCCTGCGCGCCCGCTTCCCCCCATTTAAAAGTGTCATTAACTGCAGCTCAGTCCCAGGCCTCGAGCGCGCCGGTGTATTACAAATAATGCCGGGCAGCGCTTTACCCTCGGACTCGCGCCCCGCAAGGGGAGTGGGGCGACGTCCGGGCGCGTAGGGAGCGTGCGGGATGCAGGGCCCGGGAATGCGCGGGTACCCGGTGAGCCGGAGCACGGCCCGGGCCGGAGGTCCTGGAGGACCGAAGCTGCTCTTCTCCGGACCCTCGGACGTCCCAGCTGCCGTCCTCCGGCCCTCCGAGGCCGAGCGGAGGCTGTCCTAAAGCGCGGTGCCCAGCGCCGGGCCTGACCTCACCGTGGCTTCACAGCTCCGGCTGACCGCCGGCCTCCGGGCCGACCCCCGGCCTCCGGGCCCGGCCCCCGGCCTCCGGCCCGACCCCCGGCCTCCGGCCCGACCCCCGGCCTCCGGGCCCGACCCCCGGCCTCCGGGCCGACCCCCGGCCTCCGGGCCGACCCCCGGCCTCCGGGCCCGACCCCCGGCCTCCGGGCCCGGTCCGCCGCTGGCTTACTTTGGCCTGGTTACTTCTCTAAACCCCGGTGTTGTGCGGCCGCACTTGGCCTCAGCCTTGCGAGGTCAGTGCCTTCCCTCCAGGCAGGAGAGTTTGCACTGTAGGCCTCTTTGAATCAGCTCCCCTTTTCCGACCTGCCAGGATCTTCTGGTCCTGCCCTTAGCTAGTTCAGCTTGGTGCCCCCTGAACATCTGCTCAGTTGCCTCGTGGGTAAAAGTGGTGGGGGGGGGGGGTTTAATGTACTTTTTGGGTGCGCAACACCTCACCAAAAATACTGCGTTCGTCTTTTGGATTGTGTGTATTTGAAACAATCTTGCCGTTATTTACTATAAGATATATGTTGACCAATCATTTTGTCGGAGTTCACTCCTGTGGCCTTCATGGATCCTTTGGTAAGGCTGTCTATTGGGCTGTTCGGTGTAAAGGGTTTACTCTCTTAAAGGTGTTTCATTAACTGAAGTACGCTTTCACCAAAATGTCTTAGGAATTTATTGATTTTAGTAGGTTCCCTTCACATTTATTTTTGAAGTTCTCAGGATTCATGAACTGTCCAGCCCTAAAAACCACATTTTAGTAGGCGTTTTGGGGAAAAGATTCTCACTTTAGGTTAGATATGATAATATTTAATATCATTTTTGGACTTTAATAAGGGCCATAGCTTGAATTAATCACTCAGAAGAAGAGCCTGGACCATAAGAGTCTCTGTTCTCTGAAGTAAATTCAGAGAATGAGTTTACTATGTCAGCAAGGCCAGGTGGGGCTGACTTAGCATGCTTTATAAGACCCTTAACCAGAGACACTATCTTGAATAATGGGACTTTTTCCATATCAGAATGCTTTGCGGACATAGAACTATTTTATGGAATGTTGGGTAAAGAAAACACAGATATCCTGGGTTGTAATTTCAATTGAAACTTTAGCTCTATTATCTTACTGTATTTACAGCCTATACAATTAAGAAATTCCTTTCTCAGGGAATAGTCAAACACATATAGAGACCGTAAATCTGAGAGACACAAACACCCTAGGATTGTCCTAAAACAGATTTAAACCTGGTCATTCCTGTAACAGTTAGTCAGAGATTTCCTTCTGGCTCCATGGCATGTAAGGGCTAAGGGAATAAGCAATATGATATTAGCCTGTTTGCCTTTTTTTAACCAAACTTTCAGGTCAACAGATACTTTCAGTAGTTCTGTAGCTTCTGGTATTATGTTCCATGATTCCTGTACTGTCTCACTAGCATTGCTGTCACAGTCTCCACATTCAGGGCCAGGATCTTTGTAAAGGAAAGAAGGTATAAACTGCTGAAAGGCTGGGCCTGCCGACTTATTCTGACTTAGAAAAAAGACATCAGATCCAGAAAAAGAAAAAGGGATTTTTTTGTGGGGGGAGGGCATAGTAAATTACTATTAGAATTGGAATTTTCTAGCAAGGATGTCAGTATATAAATCTTGGATTCAATTATATATGTTTATACATTTTTATACATACATACCTACATGTATACATATATATGTGTGTGTGCATTTATCTATCTATCTATCTATCTATCATCTATCTGTCTGTCTATCATCTACCTATCTCTCCATCCATCCAAATAGAGTTAGAGTGCCAGGCTTAAGTTAGGAAGACTCATCTTTGTAAGTTCAAATCAGATACTAGCTTTGTGACCCTGGGCAAGTCACTTGACCATTTCCTCAGCTGTAAAATGAACTTCATTGAGAAATGGCAAACCACTCCAATATCTTTGCCAAGAAAATTCAAGAAAAGTCGGTTGTGAATAAGGGTGGGTCCTAATATCAACAACTTTGAGTTCTGCCATACAACCAGTTCCAAATCCAACAAAAGTGTCATCTAGCCCATATCTCTCCATACTTTCCAAAAGAATAACATGAAATATTTGATCCATCGCTTTGCCAAAATTGAGTTAAACTTTGCCTATTTTGTGATCTCCTCCAAAAGGAATTAAGGTTGGTTTAGCATCACTGGTTATTGACAAAGCCATGTTGCCCGTGTGCAATTATCACTTCCCTTTCTAGATCTCTTTATGATACATTCTAGAATTTCCCCCAAGAACTGAAGTCAAGCTCACTGGTTTACAGTTTTGAAAACTGGAAAATTTACCCTTATCTGGTTCTTACCTGGTATCTTTCCTATTTCCCAGACCCATGCTTCAGGAAATTCACTTTGGCAGCTGTGTGGAGGATGGATTGGAAAGGAGAGAAATGAAGCAGGAGACTCATTATGTGGCTATTTTAATAATCCAATAGAGAAGTAATGTGAGTTTGAATTAGGTTGGTGGCTATGTAAGTGGAAAGAAGTGATCAAATATTGATAGGACTGATGTGAAGGTAGAAGAGTCAAATGAATTGATATGTGGGATGAAGGAGAATGAGGAGTCAAAAATATCACCAAAGTAACAAACTCAGGAAAATAAGATAGTGGTACCCTTGCCAGAAACAGGAAATTTCAGGAAAGGAGAGAGTTTGGGAGAAATGATGGGTACGGTTCTGGACATGTTGGATTGAAAGTGCCTCTGGGACATCCATTTTGAAATGTCCAATAGGTAATGTGGGATAGGAGCTCAGGAAAGAGACTAGAACTAGATAGAGAGATCTAGGAGTCATCTACATAGGCTTAATAATTGAACCACCAAATAAATGTAGAGAGAGAATATTTTTAAAAAGAGCTGGTGACAGAGCCTTACTATTTGATTCCCCTTTTTGTCCTAAAAAAACCCCCAACAACACCTTTTTGTAGTCCTTAGCTCTAATTTCGAGTTTCAGAATGTCTGATATTAGTTTTATTAGTTATAATGATAATATAATTATTATATAACAGTTATAATTAGTTTTATAGAACCATGATACATATATATTTATTCTTTTCTTGCTGCCATCTTTTGTTCACATCTAAAATCCAAGCTGGTTGGTGAGTTCCCTGTGTATCCATATTAGTCACCTCTGACCATTCCCATTTTTCCCCCATAAATGGGATTGGAATAATTGGATAATTGGAATCATTTCCTCATGATTAGTATCTTCAGAATTTATTCTTTATGGATTGGTTAGAATTTTGGTCAATGAGATAGTTTCCCATATACATACACACACACACACATACACATACATACATAGTCTGTATGTATATATGTGTGTATATTATACCTCTTGTGGAAGTATGCTAAGAACCTTCCTTTTTAGTAAAATTTAAAATATGAAATAATATTTTCCCTAAAGTCCTTTCCAGACTCCTGGGGAAAGCAAGCTCCTTGGAAAGGTGAGTGATAGATTGAGGACAAAAAGGCCTTTCTTAGAGAAATGCATTAAAGGCAACAACCAAATTTAATTCTTGTCTTATTTACTTTGTTGCTTTCCCCACTTCCCTGAAGTGATTGATATTAGGGCCTACCCTCATCCATTGAGAAAGGATTAAAATTTTGCTCAAAGGAAGGGTGTCACTTTGCTTGCTTGAGGAGGAGTGTGATCCTAGAACTGACGATTTTGTTACTCTCCTACTTTGGACTGTTAACCTAACACTGTATTTTCCTATAAATGTTACCATAAAATATCTTGGGGGCAGATAATCATGTCAGGAGGCATGGGGGAATCTATGCTAAGTTGGACTTCTCTCTAAGCTAGAAATGGCTTAGATACTAATGTTAAATGAAATAAAATAGTTTCTGTCAGACTTACGCCTAAAAACACACAGTACAGTAGTAGTATTAGTATTTTTTCTTCAACACTATGAACTCTTTGAAATTTGCTCTCCCCAAATCTAGACGTGTCAGACAATATCCATGTGGAAACAGACACCTTCTCCCTTCCCCATTTCCTCCTTTTGAAATATTTTTTCACATAGTGAATTTGTGTTTTATTATACATTTTATCGTTATACATTTGAATTTTTCACAAATGCTTTTAAAGCTTCATTTAACTATTCAATATGAAGACCAAAAAAATAGAGGCAGCAGCGATTCTCAGGCACAGAATTCATAAGAGAAACGAAGCCAGTACTTCCTTAGTACTTACATAATACTGTGAAGCATGATAATGAAATGTCTTGTATCCTTTTGGCCTGGCTGCCTTTTTAATTGCATATGAAATATAATGAAGAACTTTCTTTAATGTGCTATTGTTAGACTGGGACTTAGGGTTTAAATTAAGAAGTCCATATAGAAAGTATTTTCTTATTCAAGTCTTCAAGAAATGAAGTGATTACTTTTCTCCTTAAGGATCTTCAAGATGTACCTGTATACACAACTCTGAAATTAATTTTTAGGGTCAATTTCCAGTGAAAAATATTAATGTCCATAAAAGATGATCTGTGGCATTCTCTGCCTAAGAACCACTGCGTAGAGCTATTCAGTGTCTTTAGGTCTCGCAGGATGAGGTAATGGTATAATGGATTTCTTTTCTGTGTCCCTGCAGAGTGCTTTCCTCATATCAGAAGCATCTTCATCAGGCTCTCTATTGCTCACAGCATAGTATTCTATTACTGTTCTATGTACGCTGTAGCCCAGTTGCTTATACATGTTGACCTCAACTTGATTTGACACTCTTACAAAATGTTTCCCTTTCTTTCTGAAATCTCCTCCAGTAGTTCCATTAATTTAGCAGCTAAACCAAGACGTCAAACTTCAGGGGCAACTGATAGGGCTGTGACATGACCATGCCACTCTTCTCTGGGTACTGAGCCCTCTGCTTTACCCATAATGTAACCCATGAGCTCGCCACCAGGTGCCTCTGAGCTAGATATTGTAAATAAAATGGTATCCCATAAGTTTCTGTTAGTGGAACTAGTTTGATGTTGTTGAAATGAAACAGGTTGTCACAAATGAAAGTCTGGAACGTGGTCGTCTCCTTACCCTACTGTCCTGGGCCTGCATTCCCGGCCCCCTTTTGAAATATTTTTAAAAAGCATTTTCATAGTTACCTAGACAGCTCTTTGGACTGATCTGAAAGAAACTCTTATCTGCCTTTATCTAACCATTAATTCTAAAACAATATCCTGTTCCCCTTTCTCAGCCCGGGAAGGGCTTCTCCCTTGAAGTAATTGGGGTAATGATTGGGTAAGGACAAGGGAAAGGGGCCCTTGACTGGTCCACTTTGACCCTCAGCGTAACAATCTACCTGAGAGTAGT
This sequence comes from Notamacropus eugenii, assembly GCF_028372415.1. NCBI lineage: Eukaryota > Metazoa > Chordata > Mammalia > Diprotodontia > Macropodidae > Notamacropus > Notamacropus eugenii. The sequence continues at coordinate 528,332,186 of NC_092872.1, read as the reverse complement.
AGACTCTCCATGACTTGAAGAGAATTGTCCAGAGGAATTGAGTGGTTATAGAACAATGATCCTCCAAGATTAAGTTACTCTTGTTCTGCATTAATGAAGCAAAATATTAACTTTTATTTTACCCTAACGTATGGAGTTATGTTTTATTATATTATGAAATTTCCTTGTTTAAGAATCTTATAAATGTTATTTTGAGTGAGAAAGATATATCCAAGGACATCAGGGTACTCTGTCATTTTGCATATTTCTCTCTCCAATGAGTATAATGCTTGATTAAGAATAACAATAAATTTATTAAAATGATTTCTAGCATGCTTGTACCTTTTTCTTCAACATCTAGAGTTCCTCCTCTCTATTATACATTCTAGGAGGGTGCAGAGGTGTATAGAGCGTTCAAGGAGGACTAGCACATCTAGTGTGAGGCCTTTCTAAGCCCTTTTCAGGGCTGCTCATCTATCTTTGGTGTGCCCTGGTCCCCAAAATACCAACATGCAGGGTCCTGCCCAAATGAATTTGAATCAAGCCTTCTTTCAGCCAATAAACAAAGTTTATTAAAGATTTGACATATTGGGTAGACTCTTAAGAGATCTCACAATTGGCTAGACTCTTAAAGAATCTGAACATTGGTGACACTTGTATTGACAAGCCTACTAGATTGAATCTGAGCACCTTCATGGAGGTAAGATGGATCTTATATACAGAAAGATTGTGGGAGGGATTTAGGGGTGGCCAAGTAGTCTGGGGTGACTAGAGGTCAGACTCCAGAAACCAAGAGATTTGGATTTTGATAGGATCAAGGGTGGGAGTTAGCTGGAGGCAATCTGGAGGTAACAGACAATGGAGGACTAGGCTAGGTTAAGGGTAACAGATTTAGGCATGAAACACCAGATTAAATGGGAAGATTCAAGGAAGGTTCAAGGGGGTTCCCAAAGCCTGTACCCCATCACACCTGTCACTCAACTTTCACTTGTGGCTCCAAAAAACTGTAGCATGTGCAGTGGCCACACCCCAGTAAAACCATCTTGGCAGGAAAGGCTTTCTTCTCATTTTTTAATGGATATTTCACTGTCCCTGAAAACCTGGAGTTTGGAGGGGCATTCTTCAAACCTCCTCTTCTCTTCTGGGAGGGAGACTGACCTGCACCTTGAACAGTCCTTTGGAGATAGCAGAAATGTAAATACGTCACACTTAAGTGAAAATCATTGCAAAACTTACTCTTCTCTTTGATCTCTCTGATAATTCATGCCTCCTCTTACCTTTTAAATATCATTTTTAATCATCTTCTTGTACCTTTGCTTCGCTTCGTCACCTCTAAACAACATAACAGCAAAACCCAATTTCATTTTCCTTCTCTCTCCACCCTTATCTCCTTACCCAGACTTTTGCTCCTCACTTCCCCGCTCCAGCCCTTTTCTTCAATCTTTTTCCTTCTTCAGGCTGTCATTTTCAAGCTTTAATTTTTCCTTAAGTTCTCTCAGATTACTCCTCGGATTCAGCATCTGGTATTTGTCATATATCCCAAGGCCACTAAATCCCTTTGACCAATTTCTCCCTTATTTATCTCAAGTTTCCTTCTTCAGCCCCTTCTTCCACACAACTTTTTCCTTTGGGAGATGGAAGAAGATATTTGCCTTTTATCATAGCTATTTTTGTATGGATTTAGTATTAACTTTATATTTATATATGTCTTCTTTCCAATTAGATTATAAGAGCCTCAAGAATGAGAACTTTTATTTTGCTGTGGCTGAGTCATTTCAGTCTTGTCCGACTCTTTGTGACCCTATTTGGAGTTTTCTTGGCAAAGATACTGGTCTGGTTTGCCATTTCCTTCTCCAGTTTATTTTACAGAGGAGGAAACTGAGGCAAACAAGGTTAAGTGACTTGCCCAGAATCACACAACTAAGTGATTCAGGCTGGATTTGAACTCTTGAGGAAGGGTCTACTGTGCCACTAACTTATCCTTACATCTCTTTTAGAATTTGAAACAGTGCCTTGTCTGTAGTGGTTGCTCAATGTTTGCTGGGTTAAGTTGTAGTTGAATATTTATAGTTTGAGTACATGTAATATTTTGTATGTTTTGGTTCATTAAACCCCAAATATTTCATGCACTTGAAGTTATTTTGAATGAGATTTCCCTTCCTATTATTCCAGTGTGGGTTTTGTTATCATTTAACAGAAATGCTGTTGGTGTTTATGGGTTAGATTTGTAGACTGCAATTTTGTTAAAGTTATCAATTTCCTGGATTAGTATCTTTCCTGATTCCCTAAATTTTTGTAAGCAAACAATTATTTCATCAGCAAACAGGGATAGTTTTATCTTCTCTTTGCCTTTCTTTATGCCTTTAATTTCTTTATCTTGTCTTACAGCTAGCATTTCTAGAACTATACCAAATAATAGCAGGAAAAGTGAGAATCCTTGCTTTACTCCTATTTATTGGAAGAGCTTCTAATGTATCCTTATACATGTGATGCTTGCTTTTAGTTGTAGATAGATAATTTTTATAATATTAAAAATGATCCCTCTGTGCTTGTACTTTGTAGGATCTTTAGCATGCTTACAGGAAGTATTTTGTTAGTCTTTTTCTGCATCTATTGAGATAATCATGTGGTTTTGGATGTGTTTGTTTTAAATATGATTAATTGTGCTGATTGCTTTTCTAAATGTTGAACCATCCTTGCATCCCAGGCATAAATCCAATTTGGACACAATGATTGATTTCTTGGATGAATTGCTGCAATTTCTTTGGTAGAGTTTCATTTTAAATTTTTATTCATGACTAACATAATCTACAGTTCCCTTTCTTTGCTTTCTCCTTTTTTGGTTTAGCTATTAGGTCTAAATTTGTCTCATAAAAGGAATTTGGTAGAGATCTTTCTTCTCAATTTTTGAGAGTAATTGTTTTTTGTTAGTATTGTTTTTTCAAAGTAAATCTATCAGGACCAGAAGTTTTTCCCTTTGGTAGTTCTTTTACAGCTAGTTCTGCTTCTTTTCCAGAGGTAAGATTACTTAAGATCTCTATTTGGTCTTCTACTAGTTTGAATATTTTATATTTTAGAAGGTAGTACTCTACTTCTTTTGGTTCATAGTTTTTTTTTTTAGCACATACCTTTGCATAGTAGGTCTGATAATTCTTCTGATTCTGCTTTTGTTGTGATTTCATCTTTATTTGTTGTTTGGTGATTTGATTTTCTTCCCTCTTTAATCAGATTAGCTAAAAGTTTATCAATTTTGCTAGTCTTTTCAGAGAACCAGCTTTTAGTTTTAACATTTCAATATTTTTTCTTGTTCCCAGTTTATTTTTCCTCTGCTTTTCAACATGTCTTTTGTGCTTATTTTAGGTTAGTTACTTGTTGGGTTTCTAATTTTTAAAAAATACTAATTTCATTGACTTGCCCCTTTTAGGTATATATATATGTATATAATGCATATTTACATACACATATATATTTTCCCCTCAAGGATTGATCTGGTATATTACTTCATCATTATTGTTTTCTTCCACATAATTATTGTTTCTATGATTTGTTCTTTGGCCCACTTGTTATTCAGGATTTCATTATTAAGTCTTCATCTGGGTTTGTGCCTTCTGTTTGCACTCCCTGAACACATTATCATTTTTATTGTGTTGTGATCTATAAAATGTTTGCAATTGTGCTCTTTTACATTTATTTGCAATGTATCTGTTTACTAATGCATGCTCAATTTCTGTAATAACCGTTCCATGTGATACTGAGAAATATATTTTCTAGCCACTTTGGAGACAGGATGACCTGAATTCAAATCCAGTCTCAGATGGGTACTGTGTGACTCTGGGCAAGTCATTTAACCTCTTTGCCTTAGTTTCCTCGTCTGTAAAATGAAGTGGAGAAGGAAATGGCAAACCACTCCATTATTTTTGCCAAGAAACCCCTAAATGGGGTCATGAAGAGTCAGACACGACTGAACAACAAAAATGAGGACAGTCATGGCATCTAAGGATCAGATGAGATAATATTTGTGATGCACTTAGCGTAGTTCTTGGCACATAGTAGGTGCTATATAAATGTTAGCTATAATTATATGTATTTCCACTCTAGTTTCTCCATAAGTTTGTTCAGTTCCATATTTTTCTATTAGAGTTTTTCAAATCTGAAAGAGAAGCATTGGATCTCTCACTATTATTGTGCCATTTTCCAATGAGAGAATATTTGTTAAATCACAGCACAGGGCCGGGGACATAGAAGGCACTTAATAAATTTGTTTCCTTCCTTCCTTCCTTCCTTCCTTTTTTTCCTCATCCTTTTGTTTCAGATAATTTTTCCCTTATTCATAAGGGATTACTACTGCATCTACACATACCCCAAGGAGATCAGGAAATGAGGAAAAGGAACCATATGTACAAAAATATTTATAGGAGCGATTTTTTGTGGCTGCAAAGGATTGGAAGTGAGGGAATTCTCATTAGTTAGGGAATGATTTGCTGCTGCTGTTTGTCCTTTGTTCTCAAAGGAGACCAAGCCTTTGGGGAGGTCCTGCCATGGAATGCAAGTGAATTGGATTTGAGTGAGGGAGGGCTGTGCAAAGTCACCAGCTTTATTTTCTCCTCCTGAGCCATCTGGGTTCAGCGACCAGATACGGATTAGGACAACTGGAGATGGTCCAGGGTGCAGTGGGAGACTTTGGTCTTTTCAAGCTGAGATCTTTAACAGGTCTCAGTTTGACTGAGGTATCACACATTCAGTGATTAAGGCTTAATAAAAAATGAGACAAAGAATAGCCTCTTTAAAAAAAAAATAGATCTGGGAGGGGAAAACCCTCAGGGTTTGTGGCCAAAACAGAAACAATGGTTATTTGCATTCATTCTGAGCCAATCAGGACACAAACTGTAGGGCTTGATCTGGGACCAAAGTGATTTGGGGTTAAAGCTGATCTTTAAGAGAAAAAAAACAAAACAAAAAAAGTTTCAGAGATTGAAATTTATATTCCCTTTGGGCAGAGCGCAGGCAGGTGAGGGTGTGATACCCTATGTGGAGAAAGAAGAAAGAAAAGAAAGAAAAAAGAGAAAGGAAGTGGGGGAATAGCTAAACAAGTTATGTTACATACTTTTATGTTGTAAGAAATGAAGGGGATGATTTAAAAAAATCGAAAAGACTTGTATAAACTGATGCAAAGTGAAGTGAGCATAACCAGAAGAAATTATACAATAACAATATTGTAAAGAGAAATAACTAAAGATTTGGGAAATCTGATCAACACAGTGACAAGCTACAAATCCAAGGGACATATGATGACGTATGCTGTCCAGCTCCAGAAAGAGGGCTGACAAGACTCTCAGGAGTGTGGGGTGAGGCCTATTTTCTTTTTCTTTTGGATATGGCTAACGTGTGATTTTGCTTGACTATCATATTTGTAATGAATGCATGGGGAAGGGGGAGATGGGAGGGAGAAAACTCAAAGCAAAATTGAATTAAAAAATAAAAAAGTACAAAATAATGTATCTCTCCTCCCATGAGAATGCTCTTCCATTCGACCTTTCTCTAGTGATTTTCCTTTCTTTTCCAATGTTTCAATGCCTCCCTTTGCCACTTCACTCCTTCCAGAAAATGATTCTTATTGAAAAAAACATGCTCACCAAGAACCAATACTGGGCCTGTTTATACTCCAGCTTGGTGCCTATTATCTCTTACCTTCTAGTCCCTAGTTGACATGGCTTCTGCCTGCTCTATGCCACCTGTAAATTCACTTAAGACTTTTTTGTCACCATTGCATTTTTTCAGTCTGTTCTCTTCAAGAGCAGTCTTTACTTAATTTTCTTCTTCCCTGGCAAATCTTATAGTGCCAGAAATGTGAGCAGCAGGTCAAATTATCTCCCACTGAATTTAGTTCCTCTGGACTCTGTCTTCTGTCTGTACTTTTGTTTGAATACTAGCTTAGGCAATGAAGTGACTACAGACAAAAGTGATGCAGGACACTTCAAATAGCACTCTCTTTCCATCCTTGTGTGCAGCCTCTCAGAGCAGGCACTCATCACCCTAATATTTTAAAAAAGGAAACCAGGAGAGTAATTTTTTTCCTGTTGATATTTATTTCAAATAAAATTCTGTGCAATTAAGGTGGGTAATGTCAATGTCGTAGAGGGTTTTTGGGAAGACTGGCACACTAGTGCATTGTTGGTGGAGTTGTGATTTAGTACAACCATTTTGGAAAGTAATCTGAAATTATGCAAATAAAGTGATCAAAATGTCCAAATTCCTTGGCCCAGAGATTTCATTACTAGATTTATACCCTCAGAAGGTCACTGATAAGGAAAAACTCCCCCATATCCACCAAAATATTTATAGCAGCAACTTTCGTGGTAGCTAAGAAGGAGAAACAAAGTACATGCCAATTGAATGGGGGAATAACTAAACAAATTGTGGGACAGGAATATAGTTGAATATTACTGTGCTGTAAGAAACAACATAATATAATGAATACAGAGAAGCATGAAAAGACTTGCATGAAGTGATGCAGAATGAAATAAGAGCCAAAAAAAACTCAATATACACAATGACCATAATAATGTAAACGGAAAGAACAGTCATGAAATAACCACGAAACATAGCTCCAAAGAAGGGATTCAAGAAGACAATCCCACTTCACTCCTTTGCTGATGTGGGAGGGAGGACCATGGATGTGGTACATTACACATATATTCCTATTTTTGGACATATTGATCAGTTTTGTATTTTTTCTTTAAGAAATATATGAGATGGCTCTTTGAAAGGGAAAAGAGGGATAAAAGGAGAAATTGTGGTTATGTAATTAAAAAGATATTATTATTTATTTTTTAAAGATTCTGGGCCAAGAGGATGCTTTTTCTGTACTCTTTATCAGCAATACAATAGTAGTTAAAGCATAGAAGTCCCAAACCCCAACTCCATTTTCTAGTGCTGTGTTTTCAGTTCCATGCTCCTTAGTTACTAACATCTTCTTTTGTAGGGCCACAACATTAAGTTAAAAGATTAATTGATCAGTCATTTTATCTTACATGGCACCATAGTTTCATTTCTTAGATGACTCATAGTTTAACAGTTAATTTCATGTTAATATTCAAACAAATGTGTTTTCTGTGACTCCAAAGTTCCTGGATATATGCTTGGGGTGGAAACTCTCCAGCTTTCAACACATTTTTCTTATTAACGGGAACATTTGACAAATTCATTCTCTGTGTGCTCCATTGTCACTGGGTTGGTTCCAAACGACAGGACAGATGTCCAATTTACAGAGGACACTACCTTCCCCTCCTAATACTCTCCCTACCTATTTTAACTTGCTCATCCTACTTTGCCGATACTCCTTGCTTTCTTACAAAGCCATCCATCTAGTTATCTTGCTTAGGACAGGAGGTCCTCCTTTTTGCAATTTCCAAAGTACTTTCCTGTTATATTCTTTCCACCGAGGATGAAGCCAGATAGAGATTTGGGTCCCTTCTACTGGGGCTTTGAAAAAAAAGTCAATGACCCTAGATTGAAAAGTGTTTTGATAGCTGTTGTTCAGTCATGTCTGACTCTTTGTGACCCCATCTGGGATTTTCTTGACAAAGATCTCCAGTTTGTTTTACAGAGGAAACTGAGGCAAAAAGAGTTAAGGGATTTTTTCAGGGTCACACAGCCAGTAAGTGTCTGAGGGTCAGATTTGAACTCAGGAAGATTGAGAGTCTTCCTAATTCTAGGCCCAGCATTTTATCCACTGCACCACCTAGCTACCTGTTCTGTTTTGGCAGAACGGTTGTGGTTGATGTACTTCCCAAGATTGGTTTAGACAGTACCAAGGCTCAACATATTTAAGGTAACATTTGTATTCTGTAAGAGGCACACTAGTTATTTGGTTTAAAAAAAAAACAAAACATTATCCAGTTTATTCTATAACTGAAACTCTTATTATAATTTATCTTACCATTCAAATCTTCAGAGTTGGTATTTCTATCTCTATAAAGTTAAAGAAGAAACCAAAGCACCACAATCCTGCTGGGGTTGCATCTTTAAGGCAGTCAAGGTGAAAGTTGTGTGCAACAATTAGCCTAGGTGACTCACCTCAGCCTGTATTTCAAACTCATCTTTTGTCTTCATGTATGAACACTGGAAGATGTGGCTCTTTCCAGCAGTACCCTGAGGCAGAAGGCACTCAGGCACAGCTGGCCTGTGGAGATGCCTTTAGGAGCTGGTAGTATAAGGGCTCCAGGTGGAGGTTTAAGGATGCCTGATCAACGCCATAGATTTCCTGGCATAGCAGCTCAGCTACTGAGGCCAGGCTCAGGTCACTGTTGGCACCCATCACATTCACCTCCTTGCTACATATAAGATTGGCCCTTGGACCTTGGGTAGAAGTGTGCCACTAAAATATTTCAGTGCTATTAAGGATAATTTTCAACTTAACTATGCCCTTCTTTATGTAAACTCACTACCAAATTTTGTGCCTTTGTTCAAGATTGGACCACCTCCACAAAGCAAACTTGCACAACAGGATACCAAACCATAAGGGCAGAATTTTCAGGATGGCAAGGTATTACCATTGCTTCCTTCCCACACATCATGAGCCAATGCCAAGACATGAATTCCTAGAGCAGGTTGAAAGACTAAAAAAAGGGAATGGCTGACTGCTTAGGATAAATAATATGCAGAAATTAAGGGCTGCAGTACATTGAAATCTGTTTATTCCAACCAACCCAGAGTTCTTGGGGTTATCAAAACATAATGGGGAAATGGGAGGTCAAATGTGTTTTTCCATTCTACTCAGTAAGTATGCATAGAACCCAGAAATCATATCTTGAACCCTCTGTTCCATTGGGATGTTTGAGAAAGAAGTCCCTAGGCCTAAGGTGGGCAGCAGACACATGATCACTGGAACTCTTGCAGAGCCCTAGGCCTGAGGGGCGAATGGGGACAAGAGGAGAAAGGAGCAGTAGAGCCATAGGAAAGACCCATATCCCTGCTAACCTGCCTTAGCCTTTCTCCTGCCCTCCTGTACTGGGGTAGGGATGGAGGTAGTGGGGGTAATACAACTGAGATGGAGGGGCCTGACAGAGCATAAGGTGAGCTTTTGGATTGGAGAGGAGTCTGTTTCCAGTGTTACCCTTGGGTCAATGGATAGAACCTGGTGACCTTGTTGGGAGTGCTAAGATGTGTGTGTGCTTTCTAATGCCCCTGTGGCTCTTGCTCTCATGTCAGCAGCCTGTTATTATGGCTGAAGTTGTGACTGAGAATAGGTAGTGAGGTCTACTGGTCTCATCTTGCCCTTTCCTCCTGCCACCCAGATTTCCAGGTGTCATTTCCTTGAGACCCAGGAGATTAGGAACAATGGGACTGTGTTGGAGAAGCCAATGAAGAGACTCTTACTCTGAGTTTAAGTCTCTTTGTGGCTGTACCTTAAGGACACAGGGTGGTAGAGATTCCCAGAGAAGCAAAATTCCCAGATGAATGCATGGAGAGACACAGAGCTGTGTGATACAGGGTCAGAGAAAGAGTTCTATGGGGCACATATATGCAGTTGAGGGCCTGCTGGAAGTGACATACTTCAGGCTTATGCCTCTTCAAACGGTGTGCTAGGGCAGAGGCAGATCACTTTGAGGAGATGGGATAAGGCCAAAACAAGGGGCACCAAGTTAACAACAGCAAAAAAGAAGACATTCATGCAGACACATACTCCCATGCATATTCCCCTGCCCCTCAACAGTCTTTGCTGGCCTGTTGGAAATGGAAACAAGTGACTGCTCAGGCAGGGCCTACTGCTGGGATATCATGGTTAATGCCCAGTCCACAAGGGCAATGGTGGTGTCTTGTAGGCAGAGCCAAATCCAGTGGGCAAACTTACTCAGTTGTATCTTTATACAGTCCCAGGTGACATCACCTCTGTAAGAAGAACGTATGGGGGAGGGTCAAGTGAAAGGACTATGAAAAGTAAACCAAAGTATATACAGACAATAACATGCACTGCTAGGACAGAAATACACGGAAGGAATGATTGGGACAGAAGCCTGAAGTTGAGGGGTCTCACCTGCAGGCCTCTTGACAATACTCCTGGACTTGGAACAATGCAGTAAGTAACATATACCACAGAGGCAACAGAAAGTCCTGGTAAAAGAGCAGTAGCAACTCCTTTAGCTGTAGGAGCAGATGTAACAATGAGTCTGTGAACTGGGTCTGCAGGTGGATCAGAAAGAGGAGGAAATTAGTTCAAGGCTCTCACGCTATTCTAAAGGATAATAGTTTACTTGCCTAAGGGATTCCATTCATCTCAGTTCTCTAGCTTACCCCCTGGAAGATGTCAGGTAGGTTCTCATAGGCCCAAGAAAGACAGGACACACAATAGGTGGAGACAAAGGTGACTGTTGTGTTGGTCTGGGTCCAGGCTAGCTGAAGGCTGGGTTCGAGCACTGCCATCAGATGGGATCCAAAGACAGGCAACGTTTCCTCTAGCCAGCTGAGGAGGAGGAGGAGAAACAGTATGAATTTCCCTTGGCTATTTCTAGCATTTTATGGTAGTGCCTTTGGGTTAGCAGGATAGGAAAAGAAAGGCAGTCTCCCTCTACCTCATGGCTGTATATATCATACTACATGAAAACCCAATCCTACCTTAATTTGTATGTGACTCACCTATAGCCTTGAAGACCATAGTAGTAGAGCTTGGCACAGGCCTCCTCACCAGCAGGCAGGAAGCCAGATGACTGTAATACACGGGCTGAAAGGGAAGCTAGGAAGGGAAGCAAGGGTTAGTGACCGACTTGGCCAGGGGGTGATGAGAACAGTGAAAGAATAGACAGATACTTTAATGCTTGGGGATAATGAATGGAAAAAGAGAGCCAAGCTTCAGCTTGTTTAGGGGAGTGTGTCCAAAAGACTATCCTGTCTATGGGGTTAGGCTGGAAGGAAGACAGCTGTAGACAGGTAAAGGAGCATAGCTTCCATCTGGTGGTTGCTTAGAATTTCTATGAAAGAGTCCAAGATTTATTTGATCAAAGGTCTAAGGCTAGGTAGGAAAAATCAGCTGTTTCCCTTGTCTCTTTTCCCTCTCCTTCCTTTGCCAGCCCCACCCTTTGGTATCCACAGCTTCTTACTCTGGAAGGAGCTATGTGACCGGAAGTCATAGAACAGGAAGCCAGCTGCAAACACCAGGAACACAAGCAGCAGCTTAGTCCATGGTAGTTGACGGCCATGTGCTTGCTGCAATATACCCTTAGGAAAAGTAAGAACAGATTATACTAGTCAAGAGGTGGATGGTTCTCTCAATCTGAGAACAAGCTTCTACCCACACCCTTTTGGAAGGGGCAGGACTATTGTTTAAATTGAGTGATAAGAAAGTATAACAAGGCTTAGCGATTCCCAGGGAAGGGTGGCACACACACAGATTGGGAATCTATATCTGGGTCAGGAACTGGACTAAAATGGGAGAATGGGAGAGTATCTGGGTTGGAAGTATATGGATATCAGAGTAAGGGGAATAGGATCCTGTGAATGGGTTGGGGATGTATCAGTATGTCTGTACCAGGATACCTTACAGATGGTACTGCAGGCTGTGACGTCCTGAGTGTTACTTCCCCCTTTCTTCAGGAGCTCCTCATTTGTGATTTTGAAGGACTGAATTATTTCTTGCAAAGACTTTCTCATCTAATGGGAAGCAAAAGGCCAGGGGCTGGGAACAGATGGTGTTACCCTCTTTTTAGGTTTCCCCTGTTTAGATTTCCCCACCTGCTAATAGCCCTCCTAGCTCAGCAGCACTCTTACAGGGAAGCCAGTTGCTCAGCGAAGGCGCCATCTTAGAACCAGAACTTCTCCTGAGCTGCCTATCCCCCAAGGTGCGCTGGCTCCCTCCAGCTCAGTGCCTCACCTTCTTGGGAGTTTGGTCCCAAGTCTCCAGGATATGTCCCAGCAGTAAGCTGTGGAAAAAGCAGTCACCCTTCAGTCTGTTTTTTGTAGACCCCAAAATCCCACCCAACCACAGAGACCACACAGCTTCTCAAATTTTCTTGTCATTTTCAAATGTGGCCCTTTACCTTAAAAGTTCTAGGTCCAACGTATCTTCCTGAAGTCCACAAGGGAAGCTCTGAGACCCATCTTAACTACCCAAAGACAGAGGACCAGAAGTGGATTGTGTTTAAGATCCCCTAGCTCCATAGCTCTCTGACTGAAAAGGAGCTGTCGGGAGCCCTAATGGCTAGGGATACACCTGTGTTCCCCTTGTTCTCCTAGATGGTGGACAGGTCTAAATCAAGGTCTAGGTAGCAGGGACCCAGACTCTTCCTGAGTCAGAGGCATCTGGGGCTATGTGGGTTGGCTTTGCTATTTCTACCCTACCTGGATTGTGACAGGTGCTTGGTGTACAGCTGTCTCCAAACATTGAAGCTGAGGGCATCCAAGGCCAGACACTCAGTCAAGCTTCTCAGGAGCTGTGTGGAGGAAGAGAACAATTGTTGGAAGCACAGGGCTTGCCTCATGTTAGTCTCACAAGCCAATATTCCTGGACAGTGGTGTCCAGGGCAGGGGGAATACCTCTACAATGTGAGGCCAGACCTTGTAATGGATGCTACAGATCATAGCCAACAAAGTTATCCTCCTGGAGATGGGCTCTTAGGATTATCTTTAGATACCAGGAAGCCTCAAAGAGCTACAATGATGAAGCTATAGTTCTAGTCAGAACCCAAGCTTAAGTACAACCAGTCACTGAAGAATAAGAATAAGGGAGAGGGAGGTCAGGAATCACATCTACCATGGCAGATGGGCAGGGAGGTGGGGGCTCTGTTACAACCACAGGCAAAAGGGAGAGTGCCAATGAACAAGCTATCAAAGGGATGCTGGGACTCCTTAAAAACAGATTTTTTGGCATGAGATAGGAAGCATTCATCTCCACAATTCTCAGTTACCTGCCTCAAGGGAAGGGGAAAGATGTCTTGGCCTTCTTATTTCTTTCTTACCTCTTTCTTCATTTCAGGGGGACAGCTTGGGGTGGCTCTGGACAAGAAGGAGGGGAAGTAGGTATGCAGAGTAGTTTCCGGCTTTGCACCAAATGCCAGCACTTTCAGTCTGGGGTAGAGCTGACAAAGCTGTTCCTGTAGGCTGTGGATACAGAAAGGTGGAGCCATACACAAGGTATACCTCCTGTGTTCCTCAAAGCTAATCTTTTTGGTTAACATGACTCCCAAGGGCTCACTCTTAGCATCTGCTAAGACACTGACTGAGAGTATAAGGGTTGGGGGCTGAGGGTGAGGCGTCTCTCAATCCTGTGACTCTCTGGTTCTCTCTCACTGCCCTGCTCACTTGCTATTGTCGTACACATATAACTGCCATACCTGGGTGCCAGTGAGTTGTTGGGCATGTAGGCAAAGTCCAGAAGTGGGAAGAAGTCCTTAGGGCCGATCATGCCAAAGCCTTTGGTGAGGTTGGGATGCATCCTAGAAATGGTGGGGAGAACATGTATGCTGCAAACTTCCACCCCAGGTGTGACTCCCTGAAGACTTAAGTGCACGGTCCATGACAAAGGATGTTAATATCCCCCTCTCTCCTGCTCCCACCCCACATTGGTCCTTTCCTTCCTCATCCCTCCATTGCAAGGATCGAGGTGAATGGGCTGTTCTGATTTTCCCCATGCCTCTGATGGGACTAGAACCTTAACATCATGTTCTGCTGACTCAGTCACTCTATGAACATTCCCAAACCTTCCTTAGCTCCCTCCCTGAACCCCTGCAATCACTCACAGAAGTAGTCGGTCCAAATAAGCAATGGAGAAGGGAGATAGAGACTTGATTCCCAGCACAGGCAACATGATCCCCAGCCACACTAGAGAGAGTGAGGGGTGAATGCAATGTGGTATGGTAATGACAGCCAACCTTTTTAAAGCACTTTTAACATTTGCAAAGCGCTTTACAGGTTATCTCATTTGATCCTCACAACAACCCTGTGAGGTAGGTGCTAATATCTTCACATTCTACAGATCAGAAAACTGAAGCTGAGAGAGGTTCAGTGACTTGCCGGTACAGCCAGTTTGAGGCAAGATTTCCACTCAGGGTTTCCTGGTTCTAAGTCTAGTACACTACTGATTATGCCACCTAGCGAAAGAACAATTGCTGGACAATTAGGGATCCAATCTCCTTCATTCTAGTTCTGTTATTAACTAGTAGAGATACTTTGATTAAGTCACCTAGTCTTTATGGGGAAGTTTCCCCACTTGTAAAAGAAAGGGATTCAATGAGATAATTTCTACAAGCTTTTCCAATATGGACATGTATGATTCTATGGACCTGTAATGAACATTTTCACCAATGACTTGGACAAAGGCATGTTTATCAGATTTGCAAATGACACAAACCCAGGTGAAATAGCTAAGACAGCCCTGAGACAAATGACTTTTTGAGGCTCCTTCCAATTCACTTTTGGTGAATGGATCAGTTCTTTATGTAAATACTTATTTCTATTAAGGGTTCCAGATAACGTTGTTTTGGGTTCAGGGATATACCTGGAAGGCACATGGCACCATACCGTAGAGGGGAGATCAGATGCACTCAGTCTTGTTACCTTTAAGTCCCTCTGTTAGGTTGACAAAGCCTGCCTGCCCCAGTGCCCACATGATGGTCAGACACTTTGCTGGTCGATTCTGATGGGATCTCAGTAGTTCGAGGTACTGGGGAGACCAGTAGAGGAGGCAGGTTATCAGTGGGGGGAAGGGAATAATGATAATTAAGTGTTTAAGTCAAAGGTGAAGTATAAAGAGTGCCTGACAGGTGAGAAAAGTGCAGAGTAGAAATAAACTGACATAGAACAAGATAAACAAGGGCAGGAAATTGGAAACCAAAACTAAACCTTTCAGGGTCTTTCAAATAGCTTCCAAATAGTATTAGCTCAGTTTAAAATTATGGTAGCTGCTTTCTGTTACCATCCCCCACATTGTCCCGAAGACATGAAAATGGCATGGTTCCCCTACCCCATCCCCTTTTCAAACCAGTCACTCTATGTCCCACCACCTCTAGCTCACCTTGCCTAAGTTCATGGTGGCAATCTTGGGCTTGTCTTGCAGAACTGCTTGGATACAGATGCGGTAGCCATGGAGTGACTCACCTATAAAAGTATGTAGCCCCACACCAATGAAGAGATTTCCCCAGTGAATCTTTTTATTTTGCTGCTGATCCTAAAGTCTGCCCTATCATTTCTTGACACATTTCACCCACCTATCCACTTCTGTCCAAAATAATTTCCTAAATTTACAAATTTCTTTGCCCAGAAAAGAACCCTCCCTTGAAGTTTCCAGGCATTCCTAGAGTGAAGGAAAAAGTGTGTATGCCCATATCCTTCCAGGACAAAACATGGTAACCAATATTTCTGGTCCTTCTTACCTGGAGTCTTATCCAGTTCCTGCAGCATGGTGTAAAGACAATGGTCAAAGAAAAGTTCCAGGACACCAACTGCTTTCCCCAACAGTCCTCGAATGATTCCACGAAGTTCTCTGCCCACCAGGCAGTAGGGGTAATCTGGAACCAATCAGAACCTATGTCTAGGCCTAGGGGCTCATGGTAGTTCTAGGACTCTTATTTCCCTCCCTATATATTCATTCATATAGATAAGGCCTTCCTGAGCCAAATACACCATAAACTCTCATAGTTATGGTAGAAAATAGCTTGGAAGCCTCACAGGACCAGTAATCAGGGGTTAGGTACACATTTTGGCTCTGCTATAAGTCAATTAGCCTTGATACTGCTTTTTTAGAATTTTCTAGGTTAAGTATGCTTAAGATGATAGACTAACCATGGGTGTGCTGGCTTAATGTAGGTTCACTCTGAGGTGCTTGCAGCTTGTAGTTGAGATATCCAGCCAGGTCCTTCACCCATACAGAGGGGTTCCCAGGGAACATACTCTGGCTCTTCTCCATTTCCTTTTGCAGTGCTACCACATCTAGCTGCCAGAGACAGAAGAACCTCAGGGTTAGTCAGGCATGAAAAGATGAACAGGAAAAGATAGCCTGAGACTAGGTCCACAGAGAACAAGGATCTGGTCATTATTAAGAATATGAATTATGAGGCATGCTATCTCTTTGCTAATTTATAACTTTAGGAGGTATGAAAAAGGATAGCTTTGAATGAATCATTCAAGAAGCATTTATTAGAAAACCTACAAATGCCAGGTACTGTCCCTAGGAGATGGGGACATAATATAAAAGAATGAAATAACTCCTATTGGCAAAAAACTTTCATTCTAAAGGGGGATGGATGGGGGTAGAAAAGTGCATAAAGTATATTTGGGATAAGTTTAAGGAGAATAAATACAGATAGATACAAAGTAGTTAATACAAAATAGTTAAATACAAGGTAGCATGGGAAGGAGTATGCTAGCAATTGAAGGACTTGTAAAAGTCTTTATGCAGAAGGCACTTGATCTGAGTTTTGAAGAAAGGAATTCTATGAGAAAGAAATGAGTATGGAGTGCATTCTAGACATGAAGAACAGTTAAAGCAAATGCATGGGGATAAGGGAAGGTGAGGCAGAGAGAAAGCTAGTTTGGTGGACATTAGAAGGCAGGAAGGCGAGTATTATACGCAAGGCCAGAAAGATAGGCTGGAACCAGGTTGTGAAGAACTTTAAAAGCCAAAGACAGATTTATATTTGGTTCCAGAGGCAATAGGATGCTACTGTAATTTGAGCTGGGGACTGACATGTTCAGATCTGTGCTTAAGGAAACTCACTTCAACAGCAGGGTGAAGGATGAACGGGTTTGGAAAGAGACTTGAAGCAGGGAGACTAAGGAGGCTACAAAAATGTGCATACCCTTTGACCCAGCAACATCGTTTCTAGGACTGTATCCCCAAGAGATCGTAAAAATGGGACATGTACAAAAATATTTATAGCAACTCTCTTTGTGGTGGCCAAAAACTGGAAATCAAGGGGATGCCCATCAATTGGTAAATGGCTGAATAAGTTATGGTATATGAATGAAATGGAGTACTATTGCGCCATAAGAAATGATGAACAAGAAGACTTCAGGGAGGCCTGGAAGGACTTAAATGATCTGATGCTGAGCGAAAGGAGCAGAAGCAGGAGAACTTTGTGCACAGCAACGACCACAGTGTTCAAGAGTTTTTTCTGGTAGACTTGGATATTCATAGCAATGCAAGGACATTAAAAAAAAATTCGCAATGGTCTTCTAAGGCAAAATGCCTACCACATTCAGAGAAAGAACTATGGAATTCAATCGCAGAATGTAAGCAGATCATTTCTTTTGTGTGTGTGTATGTATTATGTTTTGGTTTGTTATATGACTTCTCTCATTTATTTTAGTTCTTTTACACAGCACGAGTATATGAAAATGTATTCAATAGGAACATATCTGTAGATCCTATATAGAATTGTATGCTGTCTTGGGGAGGGAGGGGGGTGATGGGGGGTAAGTAGGGGGAAAAAAATCTAAGTTTTGTGGTAGTGATTGTAGAGCATTAAAAATAAATAAAATGAATATATTAAAAAAACCAAAAAAAATAAAATGGGCAAGAAGTGATGAAGGAATGAACTATAGTGGGAACTGTGTAAGTAAAGAGAAGGGGTTGAATATGAGAGATACTGTAGAGGTAGAAATATCAAAATCTGGTAACTGACTGAAATATATGGAGTGAGGTAGAATGAGGAACTGAGGTTAATACCAAGATCAGAAACCTGGGAGACTAGAAAAATACTGATGCCTTCAACAGAAATAGGAAGTTTGCAAGAGGAGTGAGGGCGGTTTTTTTTTTTTTTGGTGGGAAGGAAAGGAAGGTTCTGTTTTAGATCTGTAGTATGAAATGTCCAAGAGTCAATTAGTAATGTAGGAGTCAAGTTCGAAGGAAAGAAAGGAGATGAATATATAGATCTGAATCAACTGCATACAGATAATAATTAAATCCATGGAAACTGAAGAGTTCACTGGGATAGAGAGTACTCAGAAGAGGGCCCATGAGGGCCTTGGAGTATACCACAGTTAAGAGGTATGATACAGATGATGAATTTGCAGAGGAGATTGAGGAGTAGTTAGACAGGTAGAAGGAGAACCAGGAGACTGTAGTGTTACAGACAGCCAGAAAGGAAAGAATATCAAGATGGAGAGGGTGGGGTGGTCAATGGTGCCAAAAGTAGAAGATCCAGAAGGATGAGGACTGAGAAGAGACTATAACATTTGGCAACTGAGAGATCACTGATAACTTCAAAGAGCAGTTTCAGTTGAGTGATTAGGCTGAAGCCATATTACAAAGGGTGGAGGTCTGAGAGAAGTGGAGACATTTCTTCCCAGGAGTTTAGCTAAGAACGGGTGGAGATATATAGTTCAATAAATAAGATGGTAGGATTTAGTGAAATTTTTTAAGGACAAAGGAAACAGGGATGTTCAAAAGTAGTGGAGAAGAAAATAGCAGAGAAAGAGAAAATAGACAGGGGAGGGATGGCTGAATTTGCAGTATTTTTAAAAAGAGGGGTACAGGTTCAAAGACCCTCACTGTCAGAAACTGGTAGAATCATACTAACTTAAGGGACCCTTAGAAAAGTGATTCCTAGGAAAACCACTTCTTTTAATTTTTTCACTCAAGGAGGCCACTCTTATCACTCACATCCTTCATAGGTCTAAATGGCAGGAGCTTGTTTCATGTGCTCACTTTAATGGCATGATGATCACTATGACCATGAAACTTAATAATTTTCAGAAAATCAGGTTCTCTAATCCCAGTTTCTCACTCCCTTCTTTACTTGGTTTCTGGGCTCTTGTGGCTTTTTCTTCCTTCTTCCACTAAGCTATTAAGACTCTTCACACCATTAGTGTGGTCCTGGCTGGCGTTATACCTCTGTCTCTGATAGTGCCTGAGTGCTATGAGGCACATGAGTCTATTCTGAGTTCGGTCTCGTCTTATCTTTCATTTTCCCCAGTCACATACCTCCCTCCCTCCCCCGAGGCCCCATGTGTTTCATGTTCCCTCTGAATGTGACCCGTCCCCTCCTTCCACAAGCCAGGCCCCCCAAGGCCCGTCACACTCACAGCCTTCATCGCTTCCTCCAGGCTGCGAAAGCGGCCCTGCCTGGTGCCCTGGTCGGGGGGAGCGGCGGCCTTTTTGGGTTTTTTGGTTGTTTTCTTGTGCTCGGCGGGAGCAGGTGGGGGCACTTGCTCCTTGTTGTGCTTTTTCTTCATCTTCTGGAAGCCCAGCTCAAAAAGGGAGCCCGAGGGCTGGATGGCAGCTGCGGGTCGAGGTTTGGGGAGGGGGCGGTGGAGACAGAGAAGGAGAGAGGCGCAAGTGGGTACAGAAGCCCAGAGCAACCTCCCAGGCTGGGGCCGGGGGCGGCCGTGCTCCCCAAAGTCCCGGCTAGCAGACGCAACCTGCGGGTCCCTGGGCCCCGCCGGGGAGTGGGGGAGGGGCAGCTGTCGGGCCGCAGCCGCGGTGGGGGCGGGGAGGCAGGAATACTACAACGTATGGGTATGTACGTGTGTTTGTGCCTGGGTCGGGGCGGGGGGCATCTCCTGCTCTCGATGCCCGCCTGCTCCCTCTTCCAATGCAGCCCTAAAAGCATTGTAATTCGCGCCTCCCATGCGCCGGGCACAGCGCTGGGCGCTGGAGTAGTAAGGATAAACGGGAAACTGTTCCTGCTCTCGAGAAGTTGACATTACACCCCGGAGCGTCCTACGGCCCCTTCTGGGGGCTCTGTCTGCATCCACCCCGGCGGGGGACCCCGGCTCCCCGCGGCCGGGCAGCGGAGGGCTCGGTTCGGCGCCCCGAACGCCGCGGCCAGGCCCGAGGGCCCGGGATGGGTACTCACGGACCAGCTCGATGCTCCGGGGCCGGTTGGCTTCACCGAGTGCTCGGCGGCTCCCGCCGCCTCCTCCGCCGCCGCCGCCCCCAGGCCGCCGGTTCTTCCTCACCACCTCCCAGCGACCTCCTCCCGCTGCCGTGGTCGCCATAGTATAGCCTCTCCGTCCGCCACTCCCAGGACAGACCGACAGACCGACTGACAAGCAAGCACTTCCCCCCCCACCCCCCCCCGGCCCGGGCCCCCAACTCTACGTGCGCGCCTGCGCAAAGCGCGCGCTGCCACGTCGTCCCCAAGAGATTACCGCCCGCGCTGCATTCTGGGGCTTGTAGTCTGGGGGTCTGCCCCAGTAGGGGTGTGGCATTGGACTGAAAAAGAGGGGAGCCGTGACCTACGACTGGAGGGACGACTGTCAGACTTGGGGACTAAACCTCATCGTGTCTCTAGGTCAGGAAGATGTCCCCCCCAATCCGATGATCCATCCCTCCCCCAGTCAGCGGGAGCTGAGTGGGGAGCTGCACTTCATTTATGTTTGTGTAAAGCTTTGTAAAAGCCTGCGTGCCGCGGGCATCCTTTCTCTCGACGCTTCCCTAAGCTTGGGGAAGTGACCTGGTCAGACCTGTGTCCCCGCCTTCCCAGAGGGGCTGAGAGAGCTCACCTGACCACTCAAAGGCATCCCCCTCCACCTCTGGGGGTGTGGGACAAGTGGGATGCTGCGAGAGCAGGGGCTATGGTTTGGGGCTGGAAGGGACAGTAGAGGTCACCTACAGTAAATGCTGGAAGGAACCCTGATAGAGAGCTGAAGGTCCTTCACACTTCTACAAACTGCACCACATGGCCTCCTGAAGACACCTGAGCGGTCATCTGGTTCAACCTCCTCATTTTACAGATAAGGACACTGAGCTCCAGGGAAGTTAACTGTCTTACCTCAGGTCACCCTGGTATGTGGCAACGTAGAGATTTCAAAGACTGATCTCAACTCCCAGATCCAGCCTTTTTTCCATTGCGCTAAGCTGTTCTCCATCCAATCCTTTTCTTTTACGGATAAGAAAAGAGGTCTAGAGGAAGAAAATGACCTTCTGAAAGTCACATGAGCAGCTACTAAGTAGCAAAGTCAGGACTTGAATCTAGACCTTACAAATTACATGCTTTTTGATACTACCCCAAACTGCCCAATTTTAGCCTTTTCTTTGATAGCCTAAACTTCCTTCTCCCGTACAGCTACTTTGTCAGACACCATGCCTTCCTAATATGATCCTCCCTCCTTGTGTCTAGAAGCAGTTGTTATAGAATTTCATGGACATTCCAAGAACAAGCGGGCTCTGCCCCCAGACCTGCTAAGAAGGTGGGTAGGTAATACAGGCACCAAGCTAGTGGTGTCATTGCTCAGGGGTCAACTCCCAGAAGAAGCGGACTGTTCCTTCACTGTTAATTATAGTTGTTCAGTCATGTTCTTCCATTTGTGGTTTTCTTGGCAAAGATACTGGAGTGGCTTACCATTTCTTTTTCCAGCTCATTTTGCAGATGAGGAAACTGAGGCAGATGGGGGTAGGTGACTTGCCAGAGGTTACACAGATAGTGTCTGAGGCTGGATTTGAACACAGGTCTTCTTGACTCCAGGCCTGGCACTCTATCTGATTGGGTGCTTGGGTGTATGTACTTGGGCCCCAATTCTAAAATCATATTTCTCTTTAAAAATCACATTTCTCCCTAGCCTCAAAATATTATATCAGACAGTTTCTCCCCAGCCCAAGGACACAACCTGCCCTAGCAACAACTGTTATCTCCCTTCCTGCTCCAGTAGCCAGCTGCCCCTACAGAACTCATTAGTTTGAACCAGCTGTGTACTGAACTAGCTGTGCACTGGGTCATAATGACATTCACTACCCACTGACCAATCATATGTATCCTAGACTTAGATATACCTATTCTCCCTTACATTAATCTTGTCTAATGAGACCTTGATGAGAGAAGCCTGGTTTTTCCTGGTCAGCCCTGACCATTGGTTGACTTAGTGATGTTTCAGGCCTAAAACCACCCCTCCAGGTACCCCGCCCCCACCTTGGGCTATTTCCCAATGCATTTTGGGTAAAATATCTGTGCAGTAGATACCAAAAGATACCTTTAAGAACTGACCATTCCTTAACCACTCCCTAATCCCACCCCAAAACACTTAGTTGGCATATTTGGCACAAGTGATACTACAGAATATCCTATATAAACTTTCCCTGTACCCCTCTAAGGTTGCAGGTTCCCTAAGAACTCTTGCCTACTGAAAAGCATAATAAATCTTTACCTTGACTTCAACAATGCTTGAGTCTGTGAATTCTTCTCCAGACAACCTGCCCCTGGTACCCTGGTCTTTGTGGGGGTTTCATACCCCCTTTCCAGCCCTCATCATATCTACTGCACCCCCTAGCTGCTCTCTATTTTTTTTTATTATGGTTCCTCTTTTCTGAATTTGAAGGTTGGAGCTGCACCAATTAAGGATCGTGTTGGCCCAGCTCAACTCAGGTTCTTATAATGTTACTCCAGTGAACTGGGAATTAGATGATTTAGGCTTTATTTAGTCCCAGTTCCAACAGATGTTAGAAGTGTGACCTTGACTTCATCTCTCTGAACCCATTTCCTCATTTCTAAAATGGGGGCAGCAATGCATAGGCCTTACAGGGTTCTGAGGAAGCTGTTTTGCAAATTCTAAAGTGCTGTAGAAATGTGAGATGTTTTTGCACACCATGGAAGGAGCACAAATTCTGGAGTCAGAAGACTTGGACTTCACATTCTCCTTCTGCAGCTCACTGAACCTCCCACAGCTTCATCTATAAAATGAAGGAGTTGTGTTAAATGGCCTCTGAGATCATTTGGTTTCCTTATGCCTTTAATCTAGTCCCACAGCTGGAGTCACTCTTTTCCAATAGAGAAGAAAGCTGTAGGGTGCTTGTGGTGATAGGAGAAAGAGTACCTAGACTGTAAGTTCTTTGAGTCAGCCATGTGATGGAGCATCAGGAAAAGCTATTGTGACCTTTGGTTGCATCAAGACAATCATAGTTTCAAAATGCCCCATTTTACTCTTAAGCTTTGTTTAGCCAAGAACCTTCCCCATATCTGTAGTTCTGAAAGGTATCACCTTTTCTCCTGTAATTTGTTTGTGATTTTATCCTTTATATCAATTTCACATTTTTATTGACTTTATTATAAAGACATAAATGGGATATTCATCAGATTTGCAGATGAAATTATACTGGGAGGGATAACTAATGTCCTGGATGTCAGGATCCAAAAATATTCAGCATTGGGCTGAATCTAACAAGATAAAATCCATTCAGGAGAAATGTGAAAGTCATACACTTGGGTACAAAAATTCATCTTCAATACAAGATCAGGAGGCATAGCTTGACAGCAATATGTCTGAAAAAAAGTTCCAGGGGTTTTAGTGTGCTGCCAGATTAATATGGGTCAGCTGCTAAAAAGTAGAGAGGCTTAGCTTCCAGGCAAAAGGAAGTGGTGGCCTCTCTGTCCTCTACCTTTCGTCAAACCACATCTTGATTAATGTGCTCAGTTCTGGGGGACACAGTGTAAGGAGGCTATTGATAAGCTAGTGTGTCCAGAGGGCAGCTGGAGGGTGAAAGGTCTTGAGTCTATCATAAGGAGGATAAGTTGAAGGAAATGGGGATGTTTAACCTTGTGAAAAGAAGCTCTGGTAGAGTCTAGGACTGTCCTATGGAAGAGACATTAGATTTTTTCTGTTTTGGCCCCAGAAGGCTGAAGAAGGGTTTGCCCAGCATGGGTATACAGCCCCGTGTATACTACAGAGTCTCAGAGTTGGAAGAGATTGCAGAGGCTACCTTGTCCAATTCATATCTGAACAAGAATCCATTAAGGCCACTTCAAGTTGTCGTGCATTCTTTGCTCAAACACTGTAGTGAAAGTAAACCCACGGATTTGCCAAGGGGACTCAAGTTGAATTGATTGCCTCACATGGTTCTTCAAGCAAAGGCTAATAACCATTTTGTTACATGTTATAGAGGAGGATACAAGTACAGCCATCAAGACAACTTTCATCTCTAAAATTCTGTGGTTCTGCTAGTCCATGAACTTTAACAGTAATTCCAATGGGAGTGGCTGTGGCATGGTAATTACTGTGGTGAAGAATATTCATGTGAGGAAATCTAGATATCAGAGCAAGGACTTGGGTTGGGGAAAGATCAATGATTTGAAAAACAGGAGTGATTTAATCTTTGGAATATGCTATAGACTAGACAGAAATTAGAAATAAATGAGTTCTAGAAACAGATTGTGAACTTGGAATAGAAGCTTGATATAATAAGAGTAACTTCAATTATCTAGATACCCTTTGGAGCTCTCTTTCTACCAAAAACAGGGCAACTAATATTATTATCTTGCTCTAAAGATATGTTCATCTTTTGAAGGGTGGATAAATCAACAAAGGGAAATTCTGTTCTAGATTTGATACCAATTGGGGTTGAAATATTGGAAAACTGACCACTCCCTAGCATTTGTGATGGGGAAGGAATAGAAAGGTGAGTGACATCCTAGATTTGGAGAGAAAAGATTTCAAAGAGTTCAGAGAAAGAGTAGATACAATTCCATGCACTAAAATTTTACATGAGGAGAGGTGGAAAACTTAAATGTATGACTAATGATACAAAAGAGAATTTTTTAAATGAAGAATAGGAGTTATTCAAGGCTGATATGGATGCACAGAGAACTCACCAATAAACCTAAATTATACCATATATATTTACATATGTATATATGTACGTATATATGCACATATATAATACCCTAGATCTTTTTTGGAAGAAGTGCTGTTTAGCTACCCTCCCCTATCTTATGCTTATGAAGTTAACATTTTTTATAACTTTTGTTTTTCCCATCTTCATTTCCTGTCTCTCCCTGTCCCTTATGTAGCAACTCATCCATTTAAACAGAATAAAAAGAGAAAAAGCAGTTTAATAAATTTAACCAACACATGAACAATCTGACAGTATATATAACATTTTACACTCACACCTTTTCAAAGAAAGATGATCTATTTAGTGCCGGAAGAATGCTTAGAAGGCATCATCTAATTCTAACCCCTTTATTTTACAGATGAGAAAACTGAGGCCCAGAGAGTTTAAGTGACTTGCCCAAGGTTAAACAGGTAGTAAGTGGCAGAGCTGAATTTTGAATTCAGGGCTTCTGACTTCAAATCTAGCATTCTGGAGGAAGGTGCATTTTTTTCTTTTGAATTTTTTAAAAATAATTTTTCTTTTTTTTAAATTAAAAAAAGCAATTTTTCTCTCCCTCTCCACTGCCTCCTCACATCAAGAAAAAAACAAACTTTTGTAACAAAAATACATAATTTCGTGAAACAAATTTCCATATTTACTATGTTCAGAAATTGATATCTTATTCTGCATCTTGTATTTATCACTTGTCATAAGATGGGTAGTGTTATGTTTTATCATTGGTCCTCTGGAACCATGGTTTATCATATTGATCAGAGTTTTTGTCTTTCAAAGGTGTTTGTCTTTACAATGTTCTTGTGATTATATAAATTATTCTCTTCAGTTCACCAGCATCAGCTCATGCAAATCTTCCTAGGTTTCTCTGAAACTCACTGGTGCATTTTCTCACCTTTTTCCCATGGTTAAGGTTAAACTGACTTTTTGAACCCTATCATAAAACTTTACATTTATCATTTTTAGATTTCATCTTAGATTTGGTCCAGTGTTCTAGCCTATCAAGTTCTTTTTGCATTCTTAATCTCAAACAACATGTGTATTATCCTTTCAAGTTCTGTTATCTGCATATTTGAAAATCATGCCCTCTATGCCTTTGTTCATTTTTTTTTTTAACAAAAGCACAGAACCAAGGCACTGATCTCTAGTGTATACTCTATTAAAGATTACCTTCAAATTGATGGTAAACTTTTTGGCTCCAGTCATTCAACCCACTTAAAATATACCTAATTGTACTATGATCTAGTCTACAACACCATCTTTTCCACAAAAATAATGCTTTACTAAAATCTAGCAAAACAATTTTTACAGTAGTCCCCTGAAGTACTGGTCTGATTATACTCTTGTATGCAGCATTCTGCACATTCTGCACATTCTGCACCTGTGGTTTCCCATTTTACTGCTGAGGAAGAGGTGTTTCATCATCAGGCTTCCAGAACCCAAATTGCACAGTCCATTTGTGAAGCTCTACTGGCTTTTTGTGAGCATTAATTCCTTTTCTACACATTTACTAACCAAAGGTTTAATATAACACTCCATAAATTTGTCAGGAGTCAAAGTCAAATTCGTTCATCTATAGTTCTCTCTTCTCCTTTTTGAAAATTGGGGCATCTGTTTTCCAATCTGGCAGTACCTTGCCTGTTTTCCATAAATTTTCAAAGATCTCTGATGGGGTAGAGCCCTCTCATCTTTGAGTTCTTTTATTGTCTGAGAATATAATCCATTTAGGATTTGGTGAATTGAACTCATCCAAAACAGCCAGGTGCTTTCTTACTGTTTTCTAATCTACCTGTGGCATCAAATACCTATGAAGTCTTTTTATCTTTTCTATTCCAAAGATCATTTTCCTTGGCAGAGAATATGGAAGCAAAGATTAGATTGATTAGTTCTCCCCTCTCTCTGTCCTGTTATTCTCTCATCTATTCTAAACAGTTGTTTTTTCTTTGGCCCCTTTCTTTGATCCTCCTATGTCCCCCAATATAGCTAATCTCCCCTCCCCCCAAATCAAAATAAACTCTGATTTGTTATCCCTGAGTTTACTGGGTAGCTTCAGCTCCTCCTGAGCTTTTGCCACTTTCTCTTCCTTTAGGATCCTGCCATGCTTTTGTCTTCATCCTTATTTACTCTTGCTTCCTCTTCCTCTGTACTTGGAAAAATCCAAGACGGTTGCTTGGTTCCCTGGGAATCCATACTAGTTTCTTTAGATAACTCCCTTAATTCCTCCTCATTGGGATGTTCTTTTGACTTCTTTATAATGACACTCTTGAGAACTGTCTTTCTTAGGCTGACTTGCCCTGGAGAATTTTAGGTCATAGGATCCTTTATTTGTTACTCTCTTTTCTCTGAACTCTTTGAAATTTGCTCTCCCATCATCTTTGGTACTTGTTGGCTTGTTCCTACCATCCCTCCTCTCTTCTGTTACAAATTCTAAGATGAAGTAGTCACTGCCTTCCAGTGCTCCATCATTTCATTCCAGCAACTCTTCCTCCTTGTTTTTGATAGCTAGGTCCAGAATAGAAATCCTTCTCATAGGTTATTCTACCTTTTCTTTTTTTCTTATTTATTATTAATTTATTTGTTTCAGTTTTCTACAATCACTTCCATAAGTCTTAGATTTTCTCCCTCCTCCCTTCCCGAGACGGCATGCAATCTTATATGGGTTCTACAAAGATTCTTATTAAACACATCTTCGCATTAGTCATATTGCATAGAAGAATTAAAATAAATGGGAGAAACTATGAGAAAAACCCAAACAAAACAAAATACAAGAGAAAATATTCTGCTTCATTCTGTGTTCTAGTTATTCTACCTTTAGAAAAATTAAATAGCATTAAGGCAAATTAGGAAATTATTAGTTAACTCTGCCTTGGGCAAAGAACTGCACCAGATGTCCAGATAACTGAAGTTCTCACTACTACTACACATTATGTCCCTGTGCCAGGCTTTTGATGTTTCCCAGAGAAATGCCTGTATAATACTCCATTGACAATATTGCTTTTACTTCTTTTCTCTGTGTCTTAGGAGATGATCTTTGAGGGATGCTATAATAGAAAAATTCATCATCCTACAGGCAACTTGGTGATGAGTCTTTCAGTAAATCTAGATAGGCAAACTGAGGCTTAGAAAGATAAAGTGACTAAGTCTAGGTAGAGAAGTGTTTGACCTGGAAAATCTTAACCTGTATGACCTTGGGAAAATCACTTTCAGCTTCAGCATCCTTATGTGTAAAATGGGGATAATAATAGCACCTGTCTCACAGGTGGATGAAATAAGATGACCACACCATCACTCAGCATACACTTGGCAAACCTTAAAGTGCGATATAAATGCTAGCTGCTATTATAATTGTTTGAGAACCAGTCTACCTAAATCCAGAAAGGCTTAACCACGGCCACCTTCTTCTCAGTCTCTTTTTATCCATCTCAGCTGCACATCTGGACTCTTCATCCATAAGACACACAAACACCTCTGGTAAAAGGAGCTACTGTGATGCAGTAGGAGGTACTTCCTCACAACCATCCTCCTACAGACTTTCACTTGCTTTTGTTTTGTAGCTTGATTTTGATTCTTTTCAAATGTTCTCATCCCCTCATTTTGCTAAGACATTTCTGTTAAGTGGTGGTGTTAAGATCCAGGTCAGAGCAAGGACAGACTGTAATTTCTGGGTGCTGAGAGTGACAATGTTGTTTCAGGGGGTGAAGGAAACCCATGGCTCAATAGAGGAAGACATGGAACCAACTTTTACCACACAAGTTTATTTTAAATAAAAGTGAACACAGATGCAGGCTGGGTGGCCCGAATGGGCAAGGGAGAGGGAGGGAACGATGGGAGGGCAGACATACAGCAGGATCCAGGCAGAGTCCGTGTGGTATGAACTAAGCTGCAGGAATGGGAGGCTGGGGGTGGGGGAAGGGACACAGGGGCAGTGCCAGGCTACAGTGCCAGGAGCAGAAGATTGAGGGTGGGCCCAGTGTCAGGTGGGAATAATTCCACCCCTTAGGTGCTCCCCTCCTCCCTGGCCTCCCAAGCCCTTGCCAGTCTGCGAACCTATCCTGTACTCCCCCCCCATCCCCACCCTGGACCTGCCCTTCAGTCATTGGAAAGTCAAATGACAAAATAAATAAGGATCTGTAAGCCCTAACCTGGCCCCCTGGCAATGGAGAAGGGGAGCCAAGCCAGGCTCGATGCCCCGGAGCCCCTGGCCTTTATAGCCCTGGGAAAAGAACAGGTAAAGTGCAAGGAAAATCCAGTAAGTAAAAATATACCAATGAATTTGTCTGTCAAATATACAGCTGTGGGCTGTTAGGGGAGCTGGGCAGGTGGAGTGAATGGGCCAGTAATATCACCCTAGAAAGTGTTGACCAACACAGCAAAGAGACAACGGAAATAAATAGAGGTGAGGAGTGAGCATGGGGTCCTGCCCACCTGGGCCAGTGCCATGTTATGTACAGGGCCCCGTGCCTGCTCACCTGTCCCCCACCCACCCCTGCTCTCTGGGGCTCCCCAATGCTGCGGCACTGACACAAAGCACCTGGCCGACTGGCTATGAGGGAAGGGGGGATATAATGTGTTGGGTTGGGGGGGAAGCACGGGGAAAGCCGTGCAATCAACCAGGGCTGGCACAGGCTGTGCTCTCCTCAGTACTCATCCTGGTCTTCTGGTTGATGCTCTTCAATCTCATCATCTTCGGGGGGAGCAAATCCTTCCTAAGAGGGGAGGGGTTTAGAAAAGAAAACAGTCAGACAGAAGTAGAGCAGATGGCGGAGACAAAAGAGGGGTATGTATCAAGGGCTGTGGGTCTGTGGGGTAGGGAAGAATTACTATAGGGGTCTAAAGTGGAGTCACCAGTGTAGGCCTTGGGGTTTAGGCAGAGCAAAAGAGCTGACCTCTGTGGCATAGAGGATGCCAATGATGCCAGAGATGACAGGGCTGTTGTCACTTTCGTGTTCCTGGCAGATGAGCTCAATGTCACGAAGTTTGCTAAAGTAGAAGTCACGTTCTTTCTCCAGCCCATCCACCGTCAGTTTCAAGTCCAGTAGCTGCTTAGAGAGAGAATGACTGTCACCCATCTGGAGCCCCTCCCCCTTCCTTAGGCCATACTTTCTTCTTCTACCATGAAGATGTTGTGAAGGACCAAGCCTTGCGAACAGCGGTACTGTGAGCAACATGACACACATGGTGCCTGCCAGTATCCACACTGACCTGTTGGTTGAGTTCAAGGATCTGGGCATCAGCCTCATGACCACCGTTGCGTGTTGAGGGAGGATTCTTTCGAAGGATGCAGGGCGGTGCCACATTGCTCAGCCGGCCAGGAGTCTGCATATTTTTGGGGCCCGTGGGTGACGTCCTCTGGGGAACTGTCCAGAAAGAAGGATCAGAACAGGCCAGTTGTGCCCAGTGACTCAGCTTAGCATGAGGTGGCCTCCTGTAGCAGCTGCAAGGGTACCGGCAGCCCATGCAAGAGGCAATCATTTCTCCCCTCCCCTGCTTGACTGGGGAGTCAGACAGAAGCATCTGAGCCCCAGTTCTTAGCTATGTGTGATTTTATGACACCCAGGGAAACCCCTTTGGGGAATTTAGGGAATAAGAGAAGGAAATGAGTGGGGTAGGGAAAAAAGCTGGCCTGAGAGTGAAGGGGGGGGAGGAGGCAGGAGAGTGGGGAGAAGAGAGGATGGAGAAGAGCCAGGTCCTCCCCTACCAACAGCTGGAGCTCAGGGAGGAGCAGCCAGACCCAGGAAGTGTAGGGCTCCAGGTGAGCAAAGTTTTTCCCTACTTCTTGCCTTTCCTAACCCAAAATCTATCTTCCTTCATGGCCAGGTCGTGATCAGGAGAGACCCTGGGCTTTCACAGCTGAAGATACTCCCAGATGTCCTCTCTCTCACCCAGGGAGATGGGACTGCCAGAAGAAACTGGGCCCATCCCCCTTCTGGTCCTTTCTTTATGTTGGCCCCATCCTCCTCTCCCCAGGAATGCCATTGTTTCCCTTTCCTATGGTGTTTTGCTCATAGTAGTTGCTCTGTCTGCTTAAGGGTTGGGTTTCCCTCTACTTGTGCCATCGTCAGGTTGATCTTGTCAAACTGAGGGGCCCACAGACTTTCCCAATATTCTGCCCCAACCAGCCAGTGGTTAGCTTCCTTTCTATTGCTGCTCCCTAGGTGGATTTGGCTGCTGCTGCTGTGCAAAGCAAGCGGGTGGGAAGTAGGGGAGGCAGTGCAAGCAGAAGAGATGACTCTGCTATGACGGAGTCAGATGTGGACTCCATCTGATGGGAGTCCCTGCTCTTTTTCCATTCCCATCCCTCTCAGTTCTCCCGTTTCTCTTCCTTCTCCACTACTGTATAGCTCATTCAACTTCTCATTTCAGCTGCTGCTGATTAGGTACTAAAGACAATGGGCTTTGGGGATGAGTGAAGATAGAACGCACCCACGGGCCTGGACCGATATGGGCAAGGAAAGGGAGAGAACCCACAGCCAGTTGGTTGGTTGGGTTGGCCTTTGTAAAAATGGTGCCCTGAGTCACTGGGTGCAAAAGGAGCAAGGATCCCTGACTGAGCTGGCTGAGGAGACCAGCTGTCACCTCTTCCTTCTTGGCTCCACAGATCAAGCTCAGGCAGTAGGAAGAAATGCATCATGTTTCCTACCTTGAGCTGCCTGCCACCTTCCAGGTGAATGGCTATTTTCCAACACCCACCCCTTCCTGTCCATCACCACCCTACGGCTGGATTTCTCCTACAAGTGTAGGTGACATCTGAACTCCGTGATAACAGTCTCCTCCAGGCTGGTGGGCATGGGGCCGGCCCTACAGGCACTCTAGGCTCGGCCCCCCATGTTCCCTCCCCCAGCTGGGGCACGTTACCTGCAGTGCCAATGGGTTTCTTGGGTTTGTTGAAGATCTGATCACCTGGGTTAGGAGGGGGCGCCACATCCTGGCCCTGCCGTGCCAGTAGGGGGTTGTAATCCTTTCCGTCATAGTTCGCATCAAAGAATTTCTTAAACCACTGAATAAACTCAAAATTATCTTGAAATTTTCCTTTCACTAATTTCTCTACAGGAATTATCTGAAACAGACCAGATAAGCAGAGAGCATTCACCATGTGCCCTTCTAAGCTCTTTGTCTTAGGGCAATGTCTCTGTATCATAGAGCACCTCCCTGGGGCCAACATGCAGCATTTCATTTTGTCCCTCCCCACTGCCCAGCCCCCAGTGTGTGTGTGTGTGTGTGTGTGTGTGTGTGTGTGTGTGTGTGTGTGTGTGTGTGTGTGTGTGTGTGTGTGTGTGTGTGTGTGTGTGTGTGTGTGTGTGTGTGTGTGTGTGTGTGTGTGTGTGTGTGTGTGTGTGCGTGCGCACGCACGCAGCAGTGACAAGCCCTTTCTCCACAGACTGGAGACAGCTTTCTCCCCTGGGGGGAGAGGATCAGGATGAAGGAAAAATCAATACACTAAGTGAACAAAGGTGTTAAGATGAGAATCTTGGGCTAACCAAGGAATAACAGCTAAATGGAACCAGATTATAGAAAGCCTGAGTTTTAAGGATATGCAGAGCTCAGGTAGGAGGAAGTTTGTGGGTAGCGTTAGAGTGGCCTGGGGACTTTGAGCATCTCAGGACACTATTTAAAGGGCTTGAGGTTCTCAATATGGCCCCCAAGGCTGGATTCTCTTCCCATGGAGTTGGGGTGGGAAGCAAGGGAGGGAGGGAAGAGGGCCAGAGCAGGTTGCAGAAGGACCCAAATGGCTCCATCAGCCCCTGCTGTGGTGGTGGCTGCCGAACTGTCTTCTTCCCCAGGGTTCCTCAGGGTCTCCTGAGTACAGACACCTACTTTGTCAACACCCATCTTCTTGAAGGCAGCTTGCAGCACCTTGAAGTTGTGGATATATTCATGCTCTAGCTTGGCCTGGAACTTCACCTTCCTCAAGTGCACACATCCAGGAAAGAGCATGTCCATGAACTGGCAGTAAGCAGCCCCTGCGGATTGGGATGCCTGACTTGAGGAGTGTCCCCACAGTCTAGCTCCTTTCCTTCCCCAGCTCTTTCTTCTTCTAGATCCCCCACATCAATGCCTTTTGAGTCCAAAGTCTGGGAGACAATTTGGTGCTGAGGACTTTCATCTGCCTCCCTGTTCTTCCTATTCTTCTCAGTCTTCCCTTTGCTCCCACATTACCTTCTTTCCTTCTGCAACTTTACCTTCCCCTTGATTAAACACTTTGTTTGCTTATTTAAGTTCTATGAACAAATCTGGTAAATTAATTCAGGCTTCTGCTGCTTGATTCAGCCCCAATTATAACTACATACCCCTTTTCTCTAATTCTCAAGTTATTTTACTCTTGTGATTCCTACTCCTTTCTTCCTCTCTACATCTAGCTCCAATCCCTGCTTTGCCATTCTCTTACCTGAACACAGCTGTTCTATTTTGGTGTAGTTGAGATGCAGGGAGTCATTGACCCAAGCAAGCATGTCATGGCGACTCAGGTTCTCACTGGTCACAGATGTGGAGTACACATTGACGGCCATACCCCAGCTATTAGGAGACAGAAAGAAGGCTGGGTCAGTGTCTAGAGAATTCCACTGGACCTTGTCTATGCCTTAGCCAAAGGAAAGAGTTGTATTAGTCTCCTGAGAAAGGAAAGGAAAAAGGTGTGTTTTGCCCCTAGGCAGCATCTGCAAAATATTCTGAGGAGTAAATTCTGAATTCATAAGGATTTATTGAGTGCCATGTGCCAGGTACTGTGCTATATTCAATAAGATCCATAAAAGAAAGCCCTGCCTTCAGAGAGTTTACATCCTCATCTTTGAGAAAAACAACATGATACAAGAACATAAAGTGCTAAATGAGGGGTCAAAGCCAGTGCAAAAGCAGCTTCATGGAGGTGCGATTACATTTGGAAGGATGGAAAATTTGACGACTTTCTCTTGTCCCTAAAGGTCTGTAATACTGAAATACCCAGAACTGGTTGAGATGACAATATGGCAAAAGCCATTATGGTAAATGAGCAGAACACCAATGGCTGAGATATCACAAAATGTGTCTAGGTAAATGACACGGCTGAAGGCATTTCTGGTCTCTATCCCTCAGGGAAGGGTTGTTCTAGGGGTTGCTTTATTGCTATATACATTTGCACTGGGTCAGGCCAGAGAACTTCATCTAGTTAAGATGGTACCTGGGGCACTTTGGTCTAGTCCTAGGCCTAGTGAAGGGATTAAGGCAGGGGTGGGGAACCTGCAGCCTTGAGGCCACATGTGGCTCTCTAGGTCCTCAAAAGTATGTCCCTTTGACTGAATCTAAACCAGCCTCAAGGCCATTTGTGGCTCTCCAGGTCCTCAAGTGTGTCCCTTTGACTGAATCCAAACCAGCCTTAAGGCCACATGTGGCTTTGAGGGTGCAGGTTCCCCACTCCTGGACTAAGGAATAAAGAATGATCAAGTGCCATTGTGCTACATGCTAGGATCACAAAAACAAAAACAACATGAAACAATTCCTGCTCTTAAGGAGCTTGCTTCCATTCCACTAGGAGACACATGTACTTATATAACTACATACACACTAACGAGCAGGCATGAGCAATTGAGGGGATCAAGAAAGACTTGTTTACAAGGTGGTGCTTCCTGGAACATCCAGAGGCTGACAGCTCCTGTACCACTTGGGGAATTTAGTATATGGCAAAGAAGAGGCAGTGGTCCTAGATGGAAATGGATCACCAATTATCCCCTAAACAAAACTGAACTTCAAGGGCCCTCCAGCTTGAGAGTAATCTTTCTTAGGGTTTCTACAAGATTGGGTTAGATTTAGGTCCAAATGCCCTATTTTAGAAGCAGCTGCTCAGGGGTGGTATGGTTAAATATTCACAGGAGGCCCTAGCTGTTGCATGGGGTTATCAGGAATTTGCTGCAGTGGCATATAGTGGGATGTTCTGGGTGATGTGGTGGAGAATTAAGGGAATTTTACCTCTCTGTTGACTTTTTACCAAATAAAAGTCACAAACTTCTTTTTTAAGACACAACTAAAGCTCTCGATAGCAGGGTTCTCAAAGCAGCCATGTATGCTGAAGGGTCCTTAGGAAATGTCTTGAGCAACCCCTGGTAAGCCAGGAACTTCCCTAATGGGAAGGCCTAGGCCTGGGATCCTAAATAATAATGTCTTGGGTCAGAATGCGGTACCTGAATAAACACAGTTGAAAGAACTGATGTTTTCCAAAGCTCAATACCATCACTGTTGTATTACTCCTAGGGACATCAGCTAGGGCTGCTGCCTTAGAAGCAGCTCACTGACACTTGGGTAGATAATGCTCTGCTCAGCCTAGGGACACTTCTTGGTCTTCTTATACACTGGGATTTGGAAGAGATCATCCCAGACTTCTAGGGGCCTCTCACAGGGAGAATATAGAGAGCCCAGCTTTCCTTCATGATCTGGCCTGGCAGGAATGGGGGTGCCATAATTGTCTTTCTTCCCCCCTTTGTTCTTTCCCAGGCTCCTGGGAGACCTTTGCTCTGAAGACAACTGTGCTGTGACCAGTAGAGGGAGCTCTGGTCCTTAAAAACAGACTTTCCTGTTGCCACACCTGAAATTTAAGACTGTTCTAATTCTGAGACAGTTCCAAGAGTTTGGGATGAGGGAGAGGGTTTAAGACTAGGGGGATGATGGCAGTAGGCATTCTTGATCTTGAAAACTCCAGTGATAACTTATTTCTCAGGTGATGGCAAAATATTAGGTTCTAGAATCTGAGCCTCAAGAGCAATTACTGAACAAACTGTTACTCTGGGGCAGCTCTTTTTTGGAGCAATCTGAGGGTCTTCTGGGTTAGGGATACCTCAGGATTGCATTTCCCAGGGTCATTCTTTCTTGGAACGTACCACTCTCCTCCCTCTTCCCCCAGCCCACCTTAGTCTGGACACATATCCTCACAGCTGTATTTAGACAAGAATAACTTGTGGTGGGAGAGATTAAGTAATGGTTAGTGCCATACAGGTCAGCTGCCTCTGCTTCTGTGATCATTGGCAGTGGGTACCTATCCTTTGACAAATGGTGGATACTCTCTGGAAGTAAGCATGGAGACTGGAGAAATTAAATTTTCCATGGAAGTTGGCTTTGATTCATCAGCAATGATTCTAAGGGTCCCTCTGGTTGCAGGTCCTGGTTTTATTTACAATCATCTTATGGCATATGGTGACTGTTACAAGTTATGACAGATGACCATTGTATTGTCACTATTATATTAAGAGGGTGATACTTGGGAACTGGACTCTAGGATAAAATCCTGCTTCATAGCTTCATGGTTCCTAAGGACAGCCATAGAATGGATAGGAAGGAGGAAAAGATTTTGTCTACAAGGTTTTATGTGACCTTGTCAGGTCACTCCCTGTTCTAGGACCCTCTTGGTAAAGGTGATCCCTTGAATGGAACTTCTCTACTAATAATGAAAAAGTTTAATGCTGAGAGATCCTGAACAAAAGGTAGCAAGGTAAGTAAGGCAGGCCAACTGGAACTTGTGTGTATGGGTACAATGAAGGATACTTAAATTTTTTTTTTATAATTTCAAATATATTTTAATGCCTGGAAATTCCATGCTCCACAGTGGCAGATATTTATTTTGTGATAAATCAACTCACAGATATTATAGCGAATGTTCAAAGCTTCCTGTGTAAAGTAATACACTGGAAGTTCAATGTTCAAATCTTGTCTAGGGCAGCCAAATGGAGGGGGGAAGAAATGGGCTGCTGGGCCAAGTAAAGAGTTTGAGAAATAGACATTCTAACAGTCTTGATCTCTTTCTTTAGGGTCTAAGGAGGACAGCATCTAAGTTTAGAGATTTAAACTCCTTATTCGTGAAGCTCTAAGAAAATCTCACAGAAACTTTAAGTCAGCCATTCTGTTGTTTAATAATGCTCATGGTCAAGGATGTCCTACTATTTTACCAATCTAAAGTCCTCTAGCTACAAGTTCCGTTTCCTTCATTCTCTTTCCAGTAGAAAAGGAGAATAGCTGGTCATCATCCTCCACACAATAAATCTTCATCTACTTGAAGACAGTTAAGATGTCCCTCATTCTTCTCAAATTTACCAGAAATTCTGTCTATATCATACTTCCCAACTTTCTTATGATAGTTCTATAAAGGACATGACTGAGGTCCCCTAATCCAAAGGGCACATAGATTTCTGATCCTTGGCTGCCTTTATCCAACCATGATCATCAGTCCCATATCTAAATGTTTCAGTCTTGAAATGGTCAGAGGGCAGCATTCCTTAGCAGATTACGGTAAACAGTATCATACTTCAGAGAACCCATAAGCTCTCATGTATGAAGCGAAGGCTCCAGGCAGCTTTAGTTTTTATGTAGTAACATGGAGTACAAAGCTTTAAGCCCAGGGAGAAAAATGGCAGCATCTGGAAAGCTGGGCTGGCCAAGTGGATGATGAAAATTTGTGTCAATCCCCATTTTCTCCCTCTCTGTTTTCAGGACAGTTGCTAGGTTTTTTCTGCAGCTTAGCCTCTAGAGCTGGCCTACCACTTTCCTCCCCACTTCTGCTGCCTTGTTCTATAGATCTCGTCCTACCAGGTAGGAAGGCTGGAACCACTGCAGCTTGTTCAGAGAAGTGAAACCCCTGTACAGCACACACTCAATCTGTTGAATCTGCCAAAAAATTTCCAGCTTCTGATGTGGGCCCATGCCCCATTGTCACTGGGCTGTTGTCTTCCTGCTCAGACACAGTATGGGCTGAAATAATGTTTGGAAATTTTATGTAGCCACCCCCCCCCACCTCCTTGGGTTACATTCAGGTTATTCTGGGGTTGCATTAGGGGAGTATGTGTAGGTCAGGGATGGGGTAAGTTCAGAAGTGCTAGAGTAGCCCTTTCATCGGGTCACAAAGCCCTAGGAAGCCACAGCCAATCATCTCCCTCTCTAAACTGAGCAGTAACCTGACTAGGAGAGGATTACTCTGCTAAATGGGGCAAGGCGGCATAGTATCTTTTCATTCACATTTATTCATTCATTCACCAAACATTTCTTAAACGTTCAGTATGTAGGAGATATTGTTAGTTATCCTTCAATACAAAAATAGGCAAACACAGTTTTTGTCTTCATAGACCTTATAATCTAGGAATGTGCCTGTCATAAGGTCAGTCTAATACCACCATACTGGTTTCCAAGTCTAGGGCAGGGAGCTAAATGAAGACAGTTAAATGCCTGTTCCAGTGTGGTTCTGGCTAAGCACCATGCTCAGAGAAAGGTTAGTTGGTCCTGGAACTTGTCTGTGGGTCCTTGCTCATTCTCTCAATAGTTGTAGGAGGACTGTTGGCTCAGTCCAAGAACCCTGGAGAGCCTCTACTAACTCCCTGCTACTCTCAACACTTCTTTTGAGGTTTTAGTCACTAGAGGGCCTGGGGTACTTAGTGTCTGCCAAACACTGACCTGAACTCTTAAGGGACTTTCTACTAGAACTAGCTGCATAAGATCAGTCTAGAATCTAGTCTGGCGCTGCTGCCAGAGATAAGTTGAATAGTTTTACTAAACTTGCTAAAACTGGATTTTAAGAGAGTCTAGAAAGGGAATATGGATTGTAGTGGATAGAGGGTCAGGAAGCCTGGGCTCAAGTCTTGCCTCTGACACCTACTGGCTCTGATCATGGTTAAGTCACTTAATCTCAATGCCATGAACAACTCTAAGTCTGTAACTTATAGACAAGATGCTGAGCTGGATCAGAAGGAATTTCTATACACCAGAAGACTAGATAGTATTGAACTCACAGGTCCAGATTTCTGTCCACTCTCTCCACCCCTCTACCTCCTTGCTTCAAACAAAACAATACAGTTGTCTTGTAAGGACAAAAAAATCTTTTACCAATTCTATATCTGGTATCTTTAAACTCAACAAATGCTGATGTTTTAAGTCTAGGGATAGCGATAAAGGTACCTCCTGAAACAGTAACACAACTATCTATTTCCTCCACTGGTTGCAGTTTTAAGCCTTGCTGGGACACTGAGAAAAAGGATGTAAGAGAATAATAACTTACACCTATACAACTCTAGATTGTAAAATAATTCATGTGCATCATCTCACATAATCCTTACAACAATCGTTTGATAAGAAGATTAAGCATTTACATTTGCAAAGTGCTTTATGTATATTATCTCATTTGGTCTACATAACAATCCTGTGCTATTATTATCCCCTACTTTACAGATGAGGAAACTGAGTCTGAAAGAGGTTAAATGACTTGCCCAGGATCACACAGCTATTACAGGTCTGAGGCAGGATCAAGTAGCCTTCCTGACCCAAAGTCCAGCATTCTATCCACCTACTGACCTATGTAGGTAGTGCAAATATTATTTCCAATTTAGAATTAATGAAAGAAGGCTCAGAAAGGTTTGTGACTTTCTTAAAATGAGGAAATAGAAGAGCAGTAAAAGTCAGGTTCGGTGCTCTTTCTATCACACCATATCTCCCTCTTCTTGTTGCCACCATTGTAGGAAGTGCCCAGGACCCATCCACTCTGTTCCTGCTTTCTTCAAATATACTCTATTCCTGATTCTCCCTGCTGCCCCCTCCTTTGACTGGTAAGGTCCTGCCTAGAATTCTCCATTTGAGGAAATGCCTTGGCCTAATGTAGGTACTAGAACCCAGCTTTGCTCCAGACTTTTAAAAATGCCTTATCCCCTCTCCCATGGGGTTGCCTTCTCTTTCCACCTACCCTTTTTGAAAAAAATTATTTCCCTTTTGTATTGTCTTCCTCCATTAGGATGTAAACTCTTTGAAGGTAGGGGCTGTCTTTTTATATTTCCAGTACTTAGCAGTTTCTGGTATATAGTAAATCTTTGACTGCAAAAATAGATGCCATGGCCGTGAGCTTCTTTTCTCTTATACCACATGATAAAACCTCTTGATATTGTCCCTCAATCTCTCCTTTGCTTCATTCTTCTCACCATTTCTTCAACTCATGCCCTTGATTCTATTTTCTCTAGGAATCACATCCATTTTCCTCCTTCCCCTCAAATCATCCTCTCCTCTTTTCTAATTCTCAATCTCTCCCTATCTACTAGCTCTTCTCTCACTGCCTACAAACGTGACAAGTCTCTCTCAACCTTAAAGAAACCCTTCACTTATTCTTACCATCCCCTAAATCTATCTTCCTATATATATCTCCTCTTCCTTTCAGAGTCAAATTCTTTTAAAAGTCACTTTCCTCTTGTTTCTCGATACCTTGTGATTTGAATTCTGACCTTATAACCCAAATAAAATTACTCTTTAAGGTTACCAATGATCTCTTAATTGCCAACTTATTCTTAGTTCTCATACTTTTGGACCTCTCTGCACCATGTGATCCTCCTCCCCACTCTGGATACTCTATTTTCCTTCGGTTTTTGTGACACTGTCATTCTCCAGTTTTCCTCTTCCTTGTCTTGCCTGGCTATCCCTCAGTCTCAAGTGCTGGATCATCATTCATGTCCCCACCCCCTCAAACAGGGAGCAATCCCCAGTCTCTCCTGGGTCTTCTTCTTTTCTCTGTTTACATGGTCTCTTTTGGTATTCTAGGTATTTCAGTAATACAGACCTTTAAGGACATGAGAAGATGATCAAATTTTCCATCCTTCCAAAGGTTAAATCTCTGTTACATGAAACTTTCCCATTAATCTCTTCCCCTGGCTCTTTAGCACTGGCTTTAATATATATTTTGGCACTTGATTATATTCTA
Organism: Notamacropus eugenii; assembly: GCF_028372415.1. NCBI lineage: Eukaryota > Metazoa > Chordata > Mammalia > Diprotodontia > Macropodidae > Notamacropus > Notamacropus eugenii. Next base: position 528,291,999 of record NC_092872.1, on the reverse strand, counting down.
TATTATAGTTTTCTAATTGTCTTTCTCTTTGACAAGATTAAACTATTTGAAGGCAGGGATTTTTCTTATGTATTTATTATATTGCCTATATTACATGACGGGAGGTACTCAATAAATCCTACTCCATTAAGTCCAATAATTCAACTGCTCCCATCGAATCAATAAACTCTATGGAGATGACTGTCATATCTATATATACACAGTCATGCTCTCTCCTAAAATCCAGTTCTATATAATCAACTGCCTGTTGGGTATTTCCAACTTGATGGATCTCAGATTTAACATGTTCAAAATAGAACTAATTTATCTTTTTCTCAATCCCTGTCCTTCATTTTTTAATGCATTGTTTTATTGTTTTATTGTTTATTTTATTTATTATTTTACAGCAGAATGCCCAACACATATTATCATGACTGCCAAATATTCAGCTGTGCAAAATAGTATATAATAGTACTTAAGTACAAGTGGGAAAGATAACTTAAAAAATACTTAAATACAAACTCATGGTCCTATAAAAATAGCATTTAAACTAGATGATCTAAGTTGATCTGCCTTCTTGGGCTCACAACATAATGTAAGTGTTATTTTTCCCCAACCAAATGAATCATCATTTCCATTGTGTGAATAAATCACAATGAATGAGGTCTCCACAAACATGAACTAGCCTAGAAAATACTTTACTGAAGGTCAGTGGTCTAAAATGCTAACTATGGTTAAGTATTCTGCATGATCTATAATATTCATGGTTTTTATTTTTAGTTAGGATGTACTTATATAACTTTCTTCGTCATACAGGACACACATAAAGGTTCCATTTATTCCTCTAAGAACATTAGGCCAGGAACCCTTGAAGACAGCTTTGAAACCCTCATCTTTGGCAATTTTCCTCCAGCAGTCAATTGTCCCAGTGTATATGATATCAGCTCCTTTGTGCCCAGATTGCATCATTATTCACTGCCTTACTATATCAGAGGGATAAGAGACCACACATACTATAGCAGTGGCATCAAACTGAACACAGCATGAGTGTTCCTAGGATCTTGGAGCATATCTTTTACTTTATCACAGATTCCAAAGTAGGCTGCTCTGTAGATGATAATACCCTTCATCACGACACCGAAACCTTGATACAGGCCATGAATTCCATCAGATTTTGTAATTTTCACAAGGCAGTCTCTCAAGCCTTTGAATTCTCTCTTGGTGTTGCATTTCTCAATATCTGCTACCAAGCATGTTCCAATGAGTAGACAAAGCAGAGAATAGTGGCACCACTAGAGGTAAGATTACCAGCAAGATACTCCACCAAACTGTGTGCACATGTCCATTCCTCCCCAAAACACCTGCTTACACTTATGCTTAAAGGCAAAGTGAAGGGCCTTGTTGAGGAAATATATGATGACATTTGTTCAATTACTCTGCCAGAAGGAAAACACCTTTTATGCCTTTGGAATTGGGACTAAACAATTCATTTTGCCTTTGGACAGTTATCAACAGTAATTTGACTTGCATACTGCACTTGTAATAGTAGTCTGACTCTTTTGTTGGGGGACACTTCAGTCTTGGAGAGAGCAGCACAATGCCACCACCAGTCAGGAAGTCCTTGGTGAAGGAGATAGCCTATTTCATCAAGGTTATAAAGTTGGAGGCAGAGCACCAGTGTGGGAGGGCTGAAAGATGGGAATGTGTTGCTGCCTGCACAGTCCCTTTTTATATCTTGTACCAAGGGTCCCCTCCCTTCTTTCTGTGGAGGGCACCACTATCCTTCCAGTTTCTCAAGTTCGTAACCCTAGAGTTGTCCTTGACTTTTTACAATCCCTCACCACTCATATACAGTGGAAGGGCCAAGACTGTAAACCAGATTTCTTGACCTTCCTTGTGTCCAGAGTTCTTTTGACCTGTACCATGCTACCAAGGTACCTACCTATGTTGTTGAATGAATGGGAGAGACTGGCTTAATAAATCATGGAGCTCAAAGCCAGGTGACTTAGAGTTATTCTCTACTACATTAATGGAGAAAACCTAGGTTATTAGGTGTGTAGTGAGAGAGACATAGGCCTCTTTCTTATTATGAGGAAGCATGGTAGAAAGATCAATGGACATGGAATCAGGAAAGACTGGATTCAGATATTGGCTCTGGCGCTTATTTGCTGTGTGACTTTGGTCAGGTCATGCCACTTCTCTGATCTCCAGTGTCCTCACTTGTAAAATGGGAGCTACTACTATCACTACCAACTTTCACAAAAGTATTATGAGAAAAGTGCTTTGTAAACTTTAAACTGCTATAGGGATAATTTTAGTAATAGCTATTTTAATGGAAAGAGAAAGGAATCAGAAAACAAGAACTGGATTTATTGTCTTCAGGATGGGTTTTATTGGGTTTGAAGTGGCATGAGAAGGAAAATCAAGAGCTGGAAAAAGAAAAGTGAACCAGTGCCTCTGAACATACCTAAACAGGGATGCTACAAGTTGTAGAGAGCTTGAGATTTCAACATTAGCACTCTTCCAAAGGAAGGGGAGATTAAAATACTTCCCTCTGATTCAAGTAAACAAGAGAACGGGGGGCATGGTGGTAGCAGATATGCTCACACATCACAGGATTTTAGCACAATACTTCAGTGAGCAGAAATTGCTGATGAACTGGGAAGAATATCTGGGTCAGACTCGCTCCCAACAGGGGAAGAAGGGTATAGCTTTCTGGTCCACTGGGTGGCTCTCAAGCATACAGAGCAGCCTAGCCAATTTATGGGACTAAGGTCACAGTTTTGCTCAATAAGGTGGCTGGGCAGAGTCTCGGGGCTGAGATATGGAATAGGCTATCCCTGCATAAAACACACAGCAATCAAGTTCTCTCCTTCAGTTACTGACTTGGACTTGAGATGGCTTTCTGTTAAGACTTCAGATAATGTATCTATACTTTTCGAGGGAATAATCAGGTCAAGTTGCCATCTACATTTCCCTCTATTCTGTACATTTTTTTCATATTTCTAGGCCTCCTATTGGCCTCTCAGTCCAAATTCACCTGTCCTATCTTTTCTCTGCAAAGTTCTTTGACTGGCTTGAATCCTGTATTTCTTGCTTTCCTCATATCCTGAGGTCCAACAGGAACTCAATTCAATTTAATCTAATCCAGTGTAAACATTTGATAAGGCCCAAACTGTGCTAGTGCTGAAGATACAAAGTATAATCCTTGTTCTGAAGTTTACAATAGATGGTGTGAGATATGCACAAAAAATAAACTGTAGGATAGATAGTAAGGTCACAGTGGTCTGAGAGATTCAAAGAGGGTTAAATTACTTCAAATCTCAGCTTTGCTACTTATTACCTATGTGACCACAGCAAAGCAAGTCACTGAACAGATTCTCTAGGCATCATTTACCTGTTCTACAAAATGAAGTTTCTTCCAGTTCCAAATTAATGATCTTATAGATTGGATCTGGCAATTCCCAGCTGGGAGAATCAGAATAGATGATATAGATACAGGTTTAGAAGATACGACACAAGCATCAGACCTTAAAATGTTTTAGAGGAGAGTTTGGGGAGAGGAATGAAGTCTTACACAGAGAGAATAGTGTATGTAAAGGTTGGAAATAAGAGAAGCTGGGATGAAGTTAGAGAACAAATAATTCACAGTGGCTGAAGAAGATCATGAAATTAAGTTTAAAAAGGTACGTAGTAGTTAGATTTCCAGAAAGCAATGAGATAGGAAAAAGCATAATAAATCCTACTTAATAGCAACCTTGATAATGAGCATAAAATATTTTACATATGTTTGTGAGTTATGTTTACACAATTACAGAATTTCAAGGAACTTCAGTGGCCATCAAGTGGCCCATATCCAAGAGGGATCCCCACAATAATATCTGACAAGTGATCATCCAGATTCTGCTTTAGACCTTCCAATGATGGGGTAACTGCTGCCTCTTAAGGCAGCCTATTATACTTTTAGGTCATTCTTATTGTTAGGAGGCTTTTCCTGAGAAGTTTAAATTTGCCTCTTTGCAATATGCACCCCTTGGTCTGGGTCCTGCCCTTTGGAGGAAAACAGTCCACACGATAGCCCTACACATAGCTGAAAACAACTATTGTATCTGCCCACCCCACCCTCCCTTTGAGTTTTTTTTCTTCTCTTGGCTAAATATCACCAGTTCTTTCAAATGATTCTCTGATGACATGGACTCAGGTCCCCTGAGCATCCTACATGTAGCTAGCTGCCCCTGCTAGATACTCTACAGCTTATCAATATTCTTCTTAAGTCATGGCCCCCAGAACCGAACAGTCCAGATGTGGTCTGACTAGAGTATTTGAGGAACCTGATTGCCTTCTTATTCCTGGAGGCTGTGTCTCTCTTAGTGGAGTCTCCTAAGACTTCATGAGATCTTCTGGCTGCCACCTTACACTAAGGACTCAGACTGAGTTTGCAGTCACAACAGACCAAAGTCCCAGATCTTTTTCAGATGGATTGCTGTCTTCCTTCATCTTACATAGTGAAATTAAATTTTTGAACGCAGGTGTAAGATTACATCTATCCCTACAGAATACACATGGTACAGTGGATATCAGGAAGACTTAGGTCCTAATCCTGCCTCAGATAATTACTAGCTGTGTAACCCTGGGTAAGGCACTTAACCTCTCTAGGCCTCACTTTCCTCATCTATAAAATTAAAAGGTTGGACTAAATGACTTCTAAAATCCCTTCTCACAAATAAATCTATGATCTCATGGATTTCATCTTCATTTCAGCCCAAAGTTCTAAGAATCTGCCAAGACCTTCTTGGATCCCATCATCCAGTATGGGACCTATCCTTCCAGCCTTGTGTCATCTGCAAATTTGATGAGTATGCCATTTATCCAAGAGTAACCTGTGTTGCCTTCAAGCCTGAAGTGTTCAAGTACCCGTGGTGCACTTGCTTAGCTCTGACTCCCCATGTTGGTAGAGAGAATACTGACACAAGGCAGCTTGCATGGTGCCATCTTCTCTTGGAGACTCAATCAAGAAACAGGGATGTTAAGGACCAAGTCCAGATCCCTGGGACATTCTATTCCTCCTTCTTTTAGCCTGACAACAAACCATTTACAACTATTCCTTGAGACTAGTCATTTGACCCGTTCTGGATCCATGTAACTATTATCATACAGCCCACGTCACTTCAGTTTCTTCACAAGAACTGTATTATATATTTTCTTAAGAGCCAGGTAAATTATGTCTATAGCATTTTCATGATATTACCTTAGTAACTCTGTTAAACAAGGAAATAAGGTTAATCTGGTATGACCTCTTCTTGATTAAGCCATGTGGTGGTTATTTGTAATCATGGCTTCCTTCTCTAGATATCCCCTGTCCATATCTTAAATTAAAATCCACAGCCTTTCAAGTAGCTCAAGTATGAGAAATTTAAGAAATGAAGAAAATTAAGTATGAGAGAGACACAACTGTCAGAATATGAGGAAAATAAAAAAATAAGAAAAAATTACAAACAAGCAATGTTGAAAAACTAGGATTTTATATATATTATATATGCATATATTATGGATTAACTGGTAAAAACAGGGAATATGAATTGTTTTGGTAAATTAGGAACTGTTTACTTTCATAAATTATTAAGTTAATTTTGCAAAGTAATTTAAGTTTTTGCCTTACTAGTGAACTCTTCATTTGTTTAAAGACACATTTTTTTTTTAGGAAATATACATTCTTTTAAGTAAAGTATGGTTTGTTTCTTTTTAAAAATAAATTTACTTAAACAAGCATTGATAATCTACTCTTTCCGTAGTTTCCCCCTTCCCCAAATGAACAAATAAAACTGAAAAATAAAACCCTCATCATAAGCATGCATAGTCAGTAAAACAAATTTCCACATTGGCCATGCTCAAATTGTATGTCCTTTTTGCATTTTAAGTTCATCAGCTCTCTGAAAGGAGATGAGTGGCTTGTTTCAACTTTAGCATACATTTTTTTCAAATGTATATTGAACATTCATAAAATCAAGCATGTTTTAGATCACAATGAAATCCTTTTGAAAGGGAGAAATTTATACATCATAATGCAATAAAAATAAAAGTTAAAAATAATTACATGAGCAAAAAGTAAAAGTCTACAGTAAAAATGGTTTACTAAATAAAATACCTGAGTTAAAAAAAATTATAGATAACAGATGAATACAAAGACAACATTAATAGAAGTACAACATCAAATATATATGGGCTGTAGCCAAAGTAGCCCTAGTAGTGACAAATCCAAACCATGCCAGGGTCACCTTGATATCATGATTTGAGGCATTCAAGTGGGACTTCTGTGGAAGTTAAAAATTGCAAATTGCTAATTATAATTTTTATTTATAGTCTTTTAAAAACAATTCTGGATTTATTTAGCATTTTAAATATTCTTTTAGTTCATATTTTATTAATTCTTACCTTAAATTCAATAATCCTTTTTTTCTTTCCTTTGGCATGTGATCTTTATTTTTTTAAATGCCAACATAAAATCAGAGATTCTCTTTTTCTCCTGTTAATAAAAGCATTCAGCACTATATTTTGGCTATCTTCAGGGGAGCTTATCTATACTATGAATTTTCCTGGGTAGCTATTATTTCCCAGAAGCACAATCAATGCCATTCCAGTGGGTTGGGAAAACACATGAATTGAACTTTGGAAAATTATCTTGACTGCTACACTCCCTGCTATCAGGATGAGAGGACCACCCTACTTCCTATTGTGAAGTTTTGTTATACATCCAGAATATGTCCTTTTATTTTTTGTGTATTCTGAACTTGATGAATATCAGTAAACACAAGCATTTCCACATACAAAGAAAAGGTTTTTTGTACATGAAACTGCAGATTTCTACTCAGTTAAATTTGGTCCTTTTTTTTGTTTTTTTAAATATACTCTTAATTTAGGTATTGATCCCAAAATGATTATGCTTGTTTTTTTTCTCTGAAACTCCTTCTGTTTTCTCCTGTGTCTTTTAAAAATGCTTCACTGATGCTCTTATCCTTCTAGGTGTTATTGTAGGTGAAGTGCTGGACCTGGAGTCAAGAAGAGTTTGAGTTCAAATCTTTGAGTTCAAATCAGATACTTACTAGCTATGGCATTCTGGGCAAGTCATTTAACCTCTCTCTGCCTCAGTTTCCTCAACTGTAAAGTAGGGATAATGATAACACTGACCTCATAGGTTTTCTGTAAGGATCAAATGGGTTAACATATATAAAGCTCTTTGCAAACCTAAAAGCATTACATAAATTCTATCTCATCTATCTAATGATATCACTATCAACTATGCCCCTCCGTTTCTTTCCATCTGCCCTGAAAATCCTAAACATAACAAAAACTCCCTCTTGTAATCAACAAAATCACATTGGCCTCTTATGAAAATGTCTCATTCTGTACTTCTCCTCCACAGGTTCTTTTCTGTGTCACGGACCCCTTCTGAGCATCATGCTTTTAAATGTATAAAGTATATGGAATTATAAAGGAAACAATTATATTCAAATAAAGTTACAAAATTATTTTGAAAATCCACCAGGTTCAAAGACCCCAGATTAAGACCCTGCGTTAAAGTTCATCATGTCTCTGTCAAGAGGTGGGAAGCATGTTTTATCATTGGTCCTCTGGAAGTACACTCTGTTAGATGAACTTTGGGTTTTGCCCCCAATTATTTTGGTGCTCACGCACTGCCAGTTCAGCACTGTGGAAAGAAACAGAGGACCCTGGTTTCAAATTCCCCCTCTCATGTTTACTACCAGTGAAACCATGGGAAAGTCACCCCATCTTACGGGGTTCTTGGCTTCCTTACCTGCAAAATGAGGGGTTGCATTGGAGAGCCTCTAAATTTCTTCCTAGCTTCAAGCACATAATCCTATGTGCCACATTTCCCCCAAATAATGACTATCTGGGGGAACTGATGCCAATTCAGTTTGGGTTGCAATGCACCCTATTAGTGGCCAAAGTGGTACACAATTTGGGATGGTTACCATTATACCCTTGGGAAGCCTAAAGAACCAGACATGGCTATCCTTCCATAATCTCCACACCAAAAGACCTTTCTGTGAACAGGAGGACAGGTTAGCAAGCCCTTTCCCTGTCACTTAGAGAATAAGTCCTATGGCCTAGGATTAGTTAGGATTAGTCTCTTTTATACTCCTTATCCTACTCCCACCCCAACTGTACTCCTGCCTCTGGGATCCTGGTTCTTATTAGTGAGCTTGGCCAAAGGTCCATCACACCAGTTCCCAGGCATCTTTAAGTCATGCATGCAGGTGCATACCTTCTGTTATGCCTCACCTCTTCCAACTCTTTCTCCCTTCTATGTATTGTCTTCCCCTTATGGATGTAAGCTCCTTGAGGGCAGGGACTATCTAACTTTACTTTTACTCCCAGAACTTAGCACAGAACCTGACATATAGTAAGGCCTTAATAAATTATTTTCACTTCATATATACCCTATTTTTCATCATTCCTTGCCATAAAAGTCTCATCTTAACAGTGAACTGCACTACTGCAAAATCTTTACCCACCATTATCAATTATAGATAGGCAGGAAGACTCTAAACCATTCAAAATATACTAGACTCAAAAAGGAGACAGGGCTGCCATTAGTACTTAGTGGAGTAGTAGGGTTATAAGCCCAAGAGAAGGACAACATGGATGACCCAGTTATTATGCCACCCAGCATACCACTACTCTGGTGAAGCATTTTAAAGGCGAGGGCTGATGTCCACTGATGTCCATGTCCACAGCCTATGGTCATCTCAACAGCTGGGGGAGCCAGCACACTTGCCATAAAAGACACAGAACAAGAAGACTTATCAAAAGATCACTTTGCTCACACTTTTCTCCATTTTGGTCTTCAGCTGCCTGCTTCTGCCTTGACTCAGTAAATGTGGTCTTCTGGAGGACTCTCACTTTTCCTAGTTGCTGGTTTATATACTCACTTGATGTCTGCTTTTGAAAATGACTCTTTTCCCACAGCTCTGGGCACATCAGACCCTTTTCGCTACCTACCCATTCAGGGGATGTGACAGCAGTTTTTCCAAATTGTTCTATTTTATAAATGATAATATAATAATTGCAGCAAGCACAAAAACACTATAAAGCCTCCTGAGTGAAAGCCATAGTAATATGAGCTATCCATACTGCAAAAAAAAGTAGATGAGAACCACATATTTCCCATATATAACACACTGCGTAGCGGGCAGTCTATCAAATAAGTCTTTTAATGTGTGTGTCTTGAACAAGTATGATAGATGGGTAATAAGCTAGATCCAAAACTGAATGGGCAGATTTATACTTGGGGAATTGTGCAATGATTTTAATGATCCAAAACTGCTGCTGTAAAAACCCCATATATTTAACACCTGTCCTCCCAGTGATGCTGTATGATTGTATATCATGAAATATCAGGATTTCAGAAGAATTAAAATCATAAATAACCCAAAGGGCAATAAAAAGATACATGGTATGTATAGGGAAGCCAATGATAATCTGTGTATATGCACATATGTATACAATGTAATATTGAGGGCATATATAACTGGCATATATTGATAATAAAGGACAACAGAAATACCAAGATATTACAATAATAAGAGAAATGCTTTTAGCATGTTGGGAAGATCTTTTATGGAAAATCTGTGGGAAAACACAGGTAAGAATCTCACAAGATGAGGAAGCACAGAGGTCTGGCAATTGATCTTAACGGAAGGAATATCAAAATAACAATGAAATCCCAGCTTCATCAAAAGAAGGTTATATATAGGTTTGGGAGGTAGGTGACTTGAGGAGCACTACTAAGGCTACCTACCCTTCATTGAGCCACCATAGTACCTGAAATTCCCATTAGTCACTCTAATGGGGAACATGAGCACATTGAGCATCTTTGGAGCAGGTAGAAGAGAGGTGTTAGGTAGATGACTGAAAAGACAATGTACTGCATCAAGACAAACCGTTTAAATAACAGTCTAGTCCTTCCCTACGTAGGGGAGAAAAATTAAAAAAGACTACCTTTCTGACATTTCTCAGGCAAGCATTAAGTTCAGTGTCAGAAAGAAACATTAGATAAAGAAATTTACTTGACTGAACCTCTATTTCTCTCCAGGCAAGTACAGTGTTGTCTTGATGTCAATGAAATGTGTACGGAGCATCTAAACATATGCGAAGCTCTTGGCTTTGTGGGGGATTTAGAAATAAAACGTGAACCTTGCCTTCAAGGAGATAATTGTGTAAGTGAAGGAGATAAGACTAATAAAGAAACCAAAGGGGAACCAATATAAGACAACAATATAAATGAGAGCTACACTATGTAGTATAGACTAAACATGTCATAAAGGGGGGAGACTGATAAAGACTAGAAAAGTCAGAGAAAGCTTCATGGAAGAACTGGAACTTGAGAAGTGACCTTAAATATACAGGAGGAAAAGGGAGAGCACTTTGCATAAAGGGAATGACTTGAACAAAGGTAGAAATAAAAATTTTTATGGGGCAATAGGTGAAGGAAGTACAGGTCCAGGTTATGGAAGGTCTTGTAAACTAGGCAGAGATATTTAGATTTGATGCAGTAAGGAACAGGGAACCATTGTAGGCTTTTGTATGGAAGAGTAAAATGAAGAAAGTAGTATTTAAGGAAGATGAGTTAAGGTGTACCATGCAAGATTCACTGGGATGGGGAAAGCCTGGAGTCTGGCAAGCCAACTATTGTTGGTATACAGGTATGAGGCGATGTGAGTTTGGACTTGGGTGGTGCCAGAGGAAAAGCAAAGCAAGAGACAGATGTTAGTGGAATTTTAGTTAAAAAAATAAAAAGAAGACATGATTTGGTGATGGAATAGAAGATGAAGGAGACAGGCTAGAGGCTAGAGGATTGCCTAGGTTACCAGCAGAATGGTAGTACCACTAACAGTAATAGGAAAATTTGAAGGTAAGCCATTTTAGGGTACAGGAAGGAAGGCTATGAGTTTCATTTCAGACATGGTGAGTTCAAAGTGATGGCTGGACACTCAAATAGAAATGTTTACTATGTAATTGAAGATACAAGTAGGATGACTAGAAAGTAGATGAGAAGTTAAAGATAAAAATCTGGAAGACATCAACATAGAGCTGCCAGTCCCAACAATGAGATGGATGTGCTTTACAAGGGAATGTAGAGGAAGGCAGAAACCAGTAATGAAGACTTGGAAAATGCTCACAGTTTTGAGGATGAAAGAAAAAGAGAAAAGCTATGAGGCAGGTGGGGTAAGAACCAGAATCATGCAATGTCATGGAATCCAAAGTGAGGGAAAGTTTAAGAATGAAGGAAATAACCAACAGTGCCAAATATGACAAAAAAGAATGAGGACACAGAAAGCCACTGGATTGGACAAGAGAGTCACTGATGACAGGAAGACATTTTAGTAGTGTGTGGAGAACGACACTAGAGTGCAGGGAGTAAAGGAAGTAGAGACTACTTGCCCATGACCATGGTGACACGCCAGACCAGGAGTTTACAGTGAAGGCCATTGTCCTCTGCTGCACTTTTGTTGTCTGACTAGTTTGTGTCTCTGCCTGCAGTATGAAGGACCAACATGCTGCTTTGAGTAAACAGTGAAAACAGAGATGTTACATTCTCCCCCCAGGCCCCTTTTCATCCCTGCTTATGTTCTTTCTCTAAAATCTGATTTGCTAGAAGCTAGAACAGCTGTCTGCTCTATATAAAAATCACTTTTTCCAGATTCATTACACACACACACACACCCCCCTGTGAAAACTCAAACCCACAGTGAGAAAAAATTAAGATGACAGAGAAATTTCCACAAATAAAATCAAATCCCAGTTAACTAGAATAGTTAGAAAATGAAACAGTTTAATTTTCTAAATAACTGAAGTTTAATCATAAATCTCTCGTTGAAAATCTGGTTTCTCTGAAATATACAAGTCTACTTTTATGCCTCAGTAACATAATGGCTCTTGAAGCAATTCTGAAAATCAGTTCTTAATGTGAAGTCTTCTTACCCATTACCATAGATATAGGAGATATAAGAAGATGAGTTGAAAGCTAGTATAAGTTATTTTAAAAATCCACAAAATTTCAAATTTTTCCCCCCAATTTCTTCTAAATTTGGAGCTCAGTTAAAGTAATGTTTATCTGAGAATTTTGGTTAGTTGCTTTCAGTTAAAGTTTTACATTGAGATGAAGGAACAAATAAGAAACATAAAAGAGAGCTAAGATAATTGTAAGATAAAAGTGAAAAGTTATACTGTACCTGTGAATAACTCCAAATGTACCAGGAAATAGAAAGGAATAAAAAGTACCAATCATGGTATTGAAGGACAAAATGAGGCACAGCTTAACTGGAAACAGAAAAGGCTAAAAAAACAAGGTAGCTAGGTGTCACAATGGATAGTGTCCAGCTTGGAGTCAGGAAGACGAGTTCAAGTCTGTCCTCAGACACTCACTAGCTGTGTGACCTTGGGCAAGTCACTTAACCCTGTCTGCCTCAGTGTCCTCATCTGTAAAATGAACTGGAGAAGGAAATGGAAAACCACTCTAGTATCTTTACTAGGAAAACTGCAAATGGGGTCACAAAGAATTGGACACAACTGGAAATGACTGAACAATAACAATAAAGAAATAGGGGAAAATTTGGAGCTTTTTCTTAAGATGCTATTGAAAGGAAGGGCAGAGCCAAGATGGTGGAATAGAAAGATGCATATACTCCAGTGCTTCCCCCACAGCCCACAAAATACCTCTAAAAAATGACTCTCAACAAATTCTAGAGCAGCAGGAACCACAGAACAACAGAGTGAAAGAGGTATCCAGCTAAAGGTACCCTAGAAGGCTGACAGGAAAGGTCTATCCCACGGGAAGCTCAGCAGAGCAGAACCCACCCCTGGGGGAGCAGCACAGAGAGGAATAGGACCTGAACAGGCCTCTAGGGCAGAATCCCCAGCAGGGAGGCTCCCAGATCCCTCAACCACAAGTGACAAAGAAAACTTCAAAGGTCAGTGTGGGAGGGTGTTCCCAGCTGGGCAAGAGGGGAGCAGGGTCCTCCCAGCACTGGCCCCAGGTGGCAGCAGAGGTGGTGGCAACAGCAGCAGCGGGCAGCTATAGTGGCCATGGAAGCAGCCTGGGTCCATGGTTGGAGCGGCTTAGCTTAAAGCCTCTGGGGGAACTGAGCAGAGGATCTGAACTTCAGCCCTCAGTGGTAGCCCTGTCCCCATCCCAGGCCCCTGGAGGAATTGAGCAGCTGATCTGAATCTCAGCCCTGAGCACGATCTCAGGAGGAGCACTATGCCCCTCTTCTTGACAAAGGATTCAGAAGTCAAGTAACTGGCTGGGAAAATGCCCAAAAACGGGAAAAAAAATAAGACCATAGAAGGTCACTTTCTTGGTGAACAGGAATCTCCTTTCATCCTTTCAGATGAGGAAGAAAAACGTATACTGTCAGAGGAAGTCAAGGCTTCTGCCTCCAGTACCTCCAAAATGAATATGAAATGGGCTCAGGCCATAGAAGAGCTTGAAAAGAGAGTCAGCAGCTTACTAAAGGAGAACCAAAAAAAAATGCTGAGGAAAATAACACCTTTAAACACAGGCTAAACCAATGGGAAAAAGAGGTCCAAAAGGCCAATGAAGAAAAGAAGGCTTTAAAAAGCAGAATTAGCCAAATGGAAAAGGAAGTTCAAAAGCTCACTGAACAAAATAGTTCTTTAAAAATGAGAGTGGAGTTCAGGGAAGCTAATGACTATACAATAAACCAAGAAGTTACAAAGCAAAACCAAAAGATTGAAAAAATAGAAGATAGTGTGAAACATCTCATTGGAAAAACAACTGATCTGGAAAACAGATCCAGGAGAGACAATTTAAAAATTATAAGACTACCTGAAAGCCATGATCAAAAAAGAGCCTCGACATTATCTTTCATGAAATTATCAAGGAAAACTGCCCTGATATTCTAGAACCAGAGAATAAATAGATATTGAAAGAAACCACTGATTACCTCCTGAAGGAGACCTGAAAAGAGAAACTCCTAGGAATATTGTAGCCAAATTTCAGAGTTCCCAGGTCAAGGAGAAAATATTGCAAGCAGCTAGAAAGAAACAATTTGAGTATTGTGGAAATACAAAGGATCTGGCAGCTTCTACACTGAGGAGTTGAAGGGCTTAAAAAAGGATATTCCAGAAGTCAAAGGAACTGGGATTAAAACCAAGAATCACCTAACCAGCAAAACTGAGTATAATACTTCAAGGGAAAAAATGGTCATTCAATGATATAGAGGATTTTCAAGCATTCATGATGAAAAGACTAGAATTGAGTAGAAAATCTGACTTTCAAACACAAGAATCAAGAGAAGTATGAAAAAGTAAACAGGAAAGAGAAATCATAAAGAATTTTCTAAAGCTGAACTGTTTACATTCCTACGTGGAAAGATAATATTTGTAACTCTTGAGACTTCTCTCGGTGTTTGGGTAGGTGGAAGGATCACGATCACACACACACACACACACACACACACACACACATAAACAGAGTACAGACTGATTTGAATCAGAAGAGATGATATCCATAAAAAAATAAAATTAAATTAAGGGGTGAGAGAGAAAATATTGGGAGGAGAAAGGGAGAAATGGAATGGGGCAGACTATCACTTATAAGAAAGATAAGAAAAATCTTTTTCAATGAAGGAAGAAAGGGAGGAGGTGAGAGGGGAAAACTGAAGTTTAATCTCTTCACAAATGGCTTAAGGAAAGAATAACATGCTCACTAAATTTGGTATGAAAATCTATCTAACACTACAGGAAAGTAGGGGAGAAGGGGACAAGTGAGGTGAGGGGGATGATAGAAGGGAGGGCAAATGGGAGAAGGGAGTAACTAGAAGTAAACACTTTTGGGAAGGGACAAGGTCAAAGGAGAGAATAGAAAAAAAGGGGGGAACAGGGTAGGATAGAGGGCAATATAGTTAGTTTTACACAACATGATTATTATGGAGGTCTTTTGCAAAGTGACACATATACAGCCTGTATTGAATTGCTTGCCTTCTCAGTGGGGATGGGTGGGGAGGGAGGGAGGGAGAGAAGTTGGAATTCAAAGTATTAGAAATGAATGTTGATAATTGTTATTGCATATAACTGGGAAATAATAAATACAGGTAATGGGGTATAGAAATTTATCTTGCCCTACAAGAAAATTGAGAAGATGGGGATAAGGGAAAGGTGGAGTGTGATAGAGGGGAGGGCACGTTGAGGGAAGGGGTAATCAGAAGGAAAGGTGTTATGGGGTGGGGGGGAGAGATAGGGAGAAAAATTGGAATTCAAAGTTTTGTGGAAATGAATGTCAAAATCTAAAAACTATTAAAAAAAGATTACATGAATAAAAATGCATATTGCCTTGAAAAAAAAAAGATGCTATTGAAAGAAGTAGAATTGAGAGACCTGAAAGGTAGAAAGCTCAACAACTCTAAGAAAAGAGGTACTCTCCAAGGACAGGTGGGATTCACCAGTGAATTAAAATATACTGATTGATTAAACAAGTCCTTCACAGAGGTTTCTACATGGAATATTGAGAAGATATTTTCTTCATATCAAAGTCTATCTGACAAGAGTCACAGATTTTCTTTAGATAGATGAAAGATGAACAAGAGTTGAAGAACTTTACTACTGTTGAATTCAGACTGTAAAATGATTGTGGTAATTTTACTGAAGTAGTATTAGCTGATAGATTAATGTATCAAGCTTTAAAGTAAGCAATAAAAGAAAGATAATGTTTAAGATACCTTAAGATAATGTTTCTCAGACTTTAGGTGACAATTCATAGGGAATCACTTCCTAAGGAAACTGATCACTGAGATTCCAGACCTAAAGACATAAGAAATCAGACCCTTTCTCTTGTGGGAATCTCAAAGCAAAACACCCTCATGAGATCCAGCCCCAATTAGCCAAATTAACCTCCCCCATCAGTAGTATATTCTTCATCAAACAGACAGAAATGAGCTGAAATAATGGACAGCTCTTGGGTTGAGGTTAATTCTAAAGCTAAATACTGACTCATGATGGAGAAATGAACTGTAGTATGTAGTATCATTTTGTGTCTCTGGGTGGAAACCTACTCTCTGTGTTCATGAGAATAAATTCCTTTATGGTGACTCCCACCTGGTGAGATCTGGTTTTCATAGGAGGCACGGTAAATGACAGGGACCAGCTGGAAATAAATTTCTTATTTACCAAACTTTTATCCTCCTAGGCTAGGTACTGAACAGTGTTTTCAATACTTACACATATTAAAGTCTGCAAAGAGATGGGAGAGGGACTTAAATTTATTTGATGCTAATTCCTGACCTCATCATCTCAGGTAGCTAAAAGTAAAAAAAGCTAATTTATAATCTAAAATTTATGATCATGTCAAAAGGTGTATTCAGGAGCCTTCTAACCATGCAGAACAAGATATTAAACAGGAACCTCAAATTCTTCTGACTTCCCATGCAAAATGTAAGCATTTTCTGGCTTAGGCAGGGGACCTCTGGTCATGTTAATTCCTTTGCAAAAAAACACAGCAAAACTTCAGTAGCTCCCCGTTGACTACTGACTAAAATTCATATGCTTCTGCCTGGTATTTGAGATACCAGGCTGATCTTATGCTACTTCCCCTCCCTCCACTATACTCTAGCCGAAATGGACAAAAGGGTCTCCCAAACATTCCTTGTGCTTTCCTTTTTCTGCTTCTGCTTAAGCTGCTCCCTGTGACTAGACTTTCTTCTTCTTCTGTTAAATTTCTATGAACTACAATTCAAACACAAACTTCTTCATGAAGTTTTTTTCTGATCCTCTGTTGGTAGTGATATTTTCCCCCAAAGACCTTTGGTTTTACACCAGTCTAATGTGCATCTTGTATGTCACAGCTATACATGAATGAAATTTGTTTCATCCTGTTACTTAGACTTTGAGTTCCATGACAGCAGAGAGAGTATTTTATCTAAACTTTGTATCTTCCCCATCACCCAGAACAGTGTTTTGCACATATAAGTGTTTAATAAATATCTGTTGAATGTGAATTGAATTTTAACTTAATAGAATCAGGAAATTGCCTCTTTCTGGGCCACAGATGGTATTCTAGGGCTCTTTGGCTTAGGGAAGTAGTTGTGTTCTAATGGTGAAATAGGTGAAAGGGAACATGGAAGTCTTTGTAATCTTGATACTGTTCAGAGCAGCCTGAAGTGAATGATAGGCAGATCTATCTACCTGACCCTCAAGAAGAAAGGAAAGGATGGGCACTGGAGGAGATGAACCACGATAAATAGCTCTTTCTCAGATTTGTTCTTACAATGCCCTGAAATTCTACCTTGTCTGCTCTTCTAGTTGCAACCTGTATAACATCCCCAGAGGAATGCAGACGGAAGGCTACCCAAATCCCTGGGCTTTGGGTATATACAAAACAGAAAATCCTCAAGCACTGAACTGAGGCAACCTTCTCAAGGGAAAGTTCTTAAAAAAGAAAAAAAAAGGAGTTGGAAAGAGTGGCCTGGAAAGGGTGGCCAAAATGAAATAGCAGATATTAGAGGTAAAAGATCAGAATTTGGGGCACCTCAGGATAGGAACACAGAAAGAAATAATGCATGACAGGCAGAACTGTCAAACAGAGAATAGCCCAACCTTGACCAGTTAGGTTCCAAACAATTTTGTTCTTATTTGATTCTGCCAGAGTTTTATGTTGCCATGACTTGACCTTATTTAAAAAAAAAAAAGGTTGACATTAGTCTCCCTCACTCCTGGTAACTAACACTGCCAGTTAAAATGACTCTTTGGAAACTGACTGAGGATATTATTAAATTTATTGCTTCCCCTAAAAAATAATGAGTTTTGACTCATTTCATTCTGGATGTAATTATTATTGAGACTCTATTAAAGTCTGTATCTTCTGTTTATTTTTTAAAATTCTGTCATGGTCTATTAAGAATGTTGACTAATTCTGCAAATTATTTCTTTCTGCCTTAGCACATATCTAAGTTTGCAAAGGTACCGCGTGACGCTAGCAAATGTTAACTCTTTTAGTATTTCCACTTAGAGTTGCTATAAGGCTTTAAATCTAATTTTTATAAAGTCTCTATAGTACTATATTTTTCTTGTTTTTGTCAGAAGTATCTAACCCTGAAAAAGAACTATTAAAATCTCCTTCAACTATTGTGTTACTGTCATATGCTTTTGCAACTGAATTAGCTTTTCCTTAAGAACTTAGACACTATGCCATTTGCTATGTGTACACTACATATATGTATTTATATGCATATATATGCAAATATGTGATATATACATATATATTGTTGCACCATAGTTGGTGCTTTTAATCATAACTTAGCTTGCTTGTTTAACTCTGCCACTGTCATTTTTAACTGTCATTAACTCTGCCGTTTTTAACTGCCTTATCTGAAATCATGATTGAAATTTCTGCTTTTCAGAATGCTCTAAAGCATTTTGTCCTTGCCTCTCATTTTCACCCTCTGTCTTCATGCCTTAAATGTGCTTCTTGTATGCATCAGATTGCTAGTTTCATTTGCATATCTAGTTTGCCATTCATTGCCACTTTATTGGGGCATTTAGTCCTTTCATATTTAGGGTTATAACTGTTAAATTTATATTTTCTGCTAACCTTATTGTATTTTTTCTTCTCTTTTATGTTAGCACTAAGTCTGATTTGTTTTGCTTATACCAATTTGATCATACTTTCCATTTTCACACCCTAGCCCAAATTCCTTAGGTTTACTTTATTTTTATACTCTCTCTCTCTCCCTGCCTATAAGATCAGTACAGAATTCTACCTGCCTAACACCACAATCCTCTCTTCACTCTTAGGCTGAGAAACATTCATTTATGGTACTGTTTGCTACCTAAGTATATGAAATCTACAGGCTACTATACATTTTCCAGACAATAAAACTATCTTATAACATGTATATTAATCAGTCAAGATTAAGTCTTCAGAATATTTTTTGCACAATCAACAAGACTGACCTCATTATTCTCATGTTACTACAGGACAAAGAAATAGAAGAACTGGGTAAGTCCTCTAAACTCAGAGTTACTCAGAAGTTAATTCATCATGGAAACTGAAGTGTGTGTTGAATTCATTAAGAAGCAGGAACACAATAAAAAAACAGATCGTTCCTCAACAGAACCTCAAACACTACAGCAGGTTAGGTGAAACTTCTTATGAACTTATTTTACTCTATTTCTATTCTCCTTACTCAGACAAGGTGAGTACTGTAAAACTAAGTAAAATATACAGATGATCTTATACTAAAGAGGAGGAGGTTAGAGAGAATAATCACTGGAAGGTCAACATTCTCCACTGGGCTAGGGAAAAGGGAAGAAAAGGTGGCACTCGTGTTTACAAATTTCAGATTGAAAATTTCAGTTAGAAACTGTCCCCCTCCCCCACACATAAGCTATCTTGGATCATACATACTAGGATGTTAAATATCACTAGTGTATAGGAATCCAGAACATTTAATTTCAGTCTGATCTAGGAAAGACTCAGAACCTCTAGGCATCTGATACACTTTCTCCAAAAACTGGAGATTATCAGCCTGATGATATATGACATGTGGAAGAATATCTAGCAACTTCAGCTCCTGAAGCAGGAGACCTTACCCCATGTGTCAAGATTCTTGATATCAGAACCCCTCCTCCAGATTTTGTGGAAAGGGGAAGGAACAGAGTAGTGAGGCTACTGAAGAGTAAAGATCTCATAAAAAGGTGGAGGTATCATCTGCTAAAAGGGATTTATCTATCTGGAGGTCAATGCAACAGAACCTAGAGGGTACCAAGACAACAGCTTTGAATCTGACTAGAAGGCAATTTTGTGTCAGCTTGGTGCAGAGGAACATTCTTGAATTGACTACTTAGGATACTAAGTGGCTGTCTGGTTTCTTAGATAAATAGAACTATTGTTATAATGTTCAACTAATGGAAGTCATAAAACAGGTTCCCTTAGTTGAACTTGTTAGAAAAAGCCACACCTGGATAGTTGAATTGGAGGCAGTGAAATCATGGGATCCAGAACACTTATGGGGGTATACAAATAGAAGACAGAATGTCTTCACTGGATCACAAAGAGCTGGAAGGAAATTTAGGAGAAACTATGGTCTCATTCCCTCTTTTACAGAAAAGTAAACTGAAACTCAGACAAGATGGAGCTTTCCCAATGTCATTTTAACTATTCAAATTCAGGTCATTTGATTGCACATAAAGCATTCTTTCCACTATACCATGGTACATTCCCAAACTTTTTAACTTATGTTAGACATTTTAAAATTTCCTTTTGAAAAATGTTGCTCATATTTTCTAAAAAATAGGTAGATTTAGATCATCATCTTATATGTCCCCACAAAAGTGCCAGCATTTACAGATTGTGTTTCAAGGCACAGGGCTAGAGAGATCAAGTGTTATTATCAATAAATGATTATTAATTAGTACTAGAGTAAATACTTTTATTTCTCCTGATGACCCATGAAAAATATCAATTGAGAAATCACAAAGATATAAAGCAACTTAGTTCACATTTGTTTTTAAAGGAGAAATGTAATATTCTGTTATCTGATTTTAAAATTAAAAGCAAGGATTTAAATTTAATTGAACTAAAAATAGGGTAAAATAAAGTCACTTAAAAATAAAAAATTTCAGTTCTATATTACTGTAATTAAAAAGCTTAAGACACACAGATTCTCAGCAACATTTATTTTAAATACATCTCGAAGAACACTGCTGGACATCTTATGGCCCTTAGGACACCACTATTAAAAGCATTTAAGTATTAATGGTCCTATTACTTCATGGTACTTGTCCCAAAGGTCAAGTAGATTTGAGATAAAAGCTCTTACTGATGTTGTGGTCTTAGAAGCACAGAAATAGTAACCCTGATACCATGAAGCATCAATGTAATAACTGGTCAAGATAGTTCAATAATAATTCCAAATATTTTTCAAAAGGAAATAGCAAACAAATAATTGGAATCATTCTTTCTAGTTAGCTAAAAGAATGTATAGAATTTAAGTAAAGAACAATTCATTATAGACACAGAAGCTCTGAAATTGAAATCTTGTGTGATTTATTTGATTCCTTATCAATAGTGAGTAGAATCTGGCAAGGCAAGAACCAGTAGAAACTTTGACCAAATAGTACTACAGACCACCTTATTTCCCTACTATTGGAAACATGTCACACACTCATTGAAACCCTCTTCTAGTTTCTCAAAGCCTTCTATGCAATGTGTCTTTCCCCTCTCACCAATCAAGTGACTATATCTTGGGTTTTCCTCTCTCACCACTTTGAAGGACAAAGTCAAGACTGAGTAAAATTCTGACTTCATCACTTCTAAACTCATCAAGTTTCACACTGAGTCTCTATAGTGGTTCCAAAAAGAACTGAACATTACCACAAAGGTGGTAAATATTAATGTGCACCAGATATCACAAATACAAAATAAGATATGACACCAGGTAAATAAACTCACAGGTTATAGCATTGACAGACTCATAAGAAAAGATAAGTATCAATCAAAGATGAAAAATAAAATGAGGCAACAGTAGGATGAAGTGACTCCAGAGGTGATTTAGCCCAACCTGTCATTTTATAAATGAGGAAATTGAGCTCCAGATAGATTTTTTTTTTAAGTGGTAGAGAAAACAGGAGGGAGGGAAGTCTGGAGCTTGGTCTTGTTGAATCTGAGGAATGAGAGTCAATTCATTTAGTAGATATTCATTAATCCCCTGATATATACAAGGTATAGTGTTAAGTGCTGTAGGTTATAAAGTGAATAATAAATGAAAGAGTAAGGCACTGTCTTAAGTAAGGACTTAAAACCTAGAGGTAGGAGGGGGGAACCTGTGGACTCAAGGTCACATGTGGTCCTCCAGGTCCTCAAGTACAGCCCTTTGACTGAATCCAAACTGCACAGAACAAATTCCCCCAATGAAAGAATTTGTTCTGTAAAACTTGGACTGAGTCGAAAGGCCATACCCAAGGACCTAGAAGGCCACATGTGGCTTTAAGGCCACAGCAGGTTCCCCATCCTTGAAGGATTGTCTTTATTTTAGAGATCTCTGGAATGCATTGTGACATTTTTGAGGAAGGTAGCAAACACCAAAAGAACGAGTGTTTAAAATGAATTCAAAAAAAGAAGGAAAAAAATTTCCAGTTAGCTAAGTGGGGGAGAAGGAAGGAATAGGAAGAATAGAAAGAGGCAACATAATGTAGTAAAAAGGCTCAAATCCCAGCCACCCCACACCCAGCCTCCCCTAGGGTGATGGTTCATCTTCATCTGTAAAATAAGGGGGCTGGGTAAATGATTTTGGAGCTTTTCTTCCAATCTAGAGCTGGAAAGGACCACAGAGGCCACCCAGCACAATCTCATTGTACTGATGAAAAGACGGATAGGTTTGTTAAGCAAAGTCCTAGGCCTACGGCTCTTCTTCGGTGGAACCACACTGCCCCCTGGTGGGCCTGAGGATCTAAAGGTGAGGAAAAGAGGCAAGTTGGGAGACTAAGGGCTTTAGGCATCTGTGCTCTCTGAACAGCGTGTCCTCTCCATAGCTTCACCTGACAGAGTCCCACACCTATTCTTCTCTGATTCTCCCAATCTGATGATATAATCTCTGAACCTTCACTCTTAAACCATCTGCCTTGAATTGATACTTCTAGGTTTTAAGGTCTAGAAGACAGGGACCATGTTTTTCATTTATTTTTCACTTTATAAACCACAGCACTGAGCATGGTGCTTAATGAATCTGTAGGGCGAATTAACTCTCATTCCTCAAATTCAACAAAACAAGCCCAAACTCTTCTCCCCTCTACTTTCTGTACCATTAAAAAAAAAACTTTCAGGAGCTCAGTTTCCTCATTTGTAAAATGAACCAAGTTGGGTCAGATGACCTCAGGGTCACTTTTAGCTCAAAAACTATAATTCTAGGTGCCTATATTTGGGTATAGGCACTAAATCTGATTGATTATTCTCCTGAAATACCTCTCATTTCCATTCCTTTATGGTTTAAATGTCTATTAGAAACACAGAAAAGCTTACTAAGAATACAGCTGTTAAATTCTGGAAGAACTCTAAAGGGAAATATGGAATCTCTTTTCCTAGAGATCTTTAAATTCAAAGGCCATTCTTACCTTAGGGATAGCAGGGTCCATTCCCACCAGTGTACTGCTGGAGGTGTTGCTGGTTTCCTCCTCTGTTCCCCAGCTAGGGTTCTACTAGGTGTGAGCTGGTGGAGAACTGAAATGCCACTAGCTAAAGATCATGAGAGTTGCCACTGAGGTCAGGAAACAGTTACCTATCTTGGAAGGTTTATGTTTAAACTGCTTGTAACTAGGAGGCTAGAATAAATATCTGAGGTCACTTTTCTTTCTGTGATTTCATAATTCAATTGAGCATACAACTATTAAGCACCTATGCTAGCGATACCAAGTTGAAAAATGACATGATTTCTTATCCTCAAGGACAGAAATTATTAATAAGGGAATATTGATAGTGGTGATGAAGAGGCACATAAATGTATGCTAAAAGGTATAATGTGACAAGTGCAAAGAAGAGGTCTAGAAAGAGGACTACAATAAATCTGAGGCAGAAGAATGACTTTCATCTGGTGGTAGGAGGCAGCAATCAGGTTAAGTTTCATGGAGGACACAAACTTGAGCTGAACCTTGAAGGAAGATAACTGGCAGAGATGCAAAGTCAGTACATTCTAGTCATAGATGCTAGAATACACAAATGTATAGAAGTAGGAGAAAACAAGATGAGGCAAGGGAACATTTTAGTGGTCCAGTCTGTTAGTATTGTAAGACAAATTGGACACTTGGGGGAGTAGGAGCTTTGTGGAAGAGGGTTGCTGGTAGCACTTTACGCTGTACATAGAAGATATCTTTTGGATGCTTTTATTGCACTAAGATATTTTGGGGCAGTCAGATAATGGGAGGTAGGCTGACAGATCTTTGACCAAATTGGTAGTAAAAGTGAGTGGACTGAGTGAAGGGGAGAGAGATTAGTTAAGGTCAGGAATAGCAATGCAACTGTAGCTTCTTTAGTGCTTGGCATGGGGTCTTCCTCCTTTTGAGTTATTAATGTGGTGAGACTGAAGAACAGGAACAAAGAAGGTACAATACATGAGCATCTCATATAGATGATATAAAAACATAAGCTATCAATAAAAACATTTTAAAAAGCAATAATTTAGAAAGCATTTCTAAGAATCTTGAGCTCTGCGCAAAAAGAAAACCAAACAATAACAACAAAACAGAAAGAACAGCAATAAAACCAAACCTGAAGTCCTTAAGGACACGAGTGGTATTTCCATCACCACCAAAGTAAAAACTTCAGAAAAAATAGATCTAACAAGTGACCAGTTGTATGGAAATAAGATTTAGATTTCTGAATCATAGTTTAAAATATAGGCATAAAAACTCTTGACTAATGCATATAATATAACCAACAAGGGCTGGCAAAATGCTTTGGTTAGGTGGCTTGCTAACCTATTCCAAAAGGCTTGAAGCTAAAAAGAAAATACTGTTTATACACATCCACGAAGCCCAAATGACAAGAGAGTATTATAATAGCAGGAAGAAACATAGAAGTAGAGACAGTCAGAAATTCACAAGACAAAAATCTAAGAAAGGAACCAGAAATAAAAACCCATGACCTCAATAAATGCCTAATTGCACCAAGTAAGCATAACAACCTGGGCGAACTAGAGATCCTAGTATAGGAAGGCAAATCAGATTATACATTTCACTCACATTGTGGAATAGGAACTACAACTGAAATATGGCACTGAAAGTGAATAACTTAGCCCAAAGAAATGGAATAGATAAAAAGGGTAGCATTAAGAAGCTATACTCATGTGAGGAAATCCAGGAACCAGAGGGATCCTGAAATCATAGATTTAGAGTTGGAAGGGAATTTAGAAGTCATCTAGTCCAACCCCCTCATTTTACAGATGAGGAACTGAAGCCTAGAGAAGTTATATAACCCAGTTTCACAGGTAACAAAATAGTAGAGCCAAAGGAGGGGGAGAAAAAGAAGCAATAAGAAATAGGGGCATGGTGGCCAGAGAAATGGGTTTTGGTTTTATAAGTCATAGGGATGGTGAGTGGAACAATACGGCAATCAATGGATGGGCTCTTTCCAGAAGCAATAGTAGCTACTATCTATTTAGCACTTTAAGGTTTGTGAAGCACTTTACAAATCTTATCTTATTTTATTCTCACAACCACCTTGGGAGGTAAGGACT
The DNA here is from genome assembly GCF_028372415.1 of Notamacropus eugenii. Lineage (NCBI taxonomy): Eukaryota > Metazoa > Chordata > Mammalia > Diprotodontia > Macropodidae > Notamacropus > Notamacropus eugenii. The sequence goes on along the minus strand of NC_092872.1, from coordinate 528,266,755 downwards.
ATTATTTCCCCTCCTCCCCCATTTCACAGACAAAGAAAATGAAGCAGACAGAGAGGTTGAGTGACTTTTCCAGGGTCAAACAGCCAGTAAACTTCTGAGACTGGATTTGACTCAGGTCTTTGTGACTTGATTTGATTACAATACAGTGGGGAAGAAAGTGAGGTGAGGGATGGGACTGGCATTGACAGGTTGGAAAATGGCTCAAGTGAACCAAGTGTGGTTAGGTCATGGTAGGGAATATCTGCATGAGGACCAATGGAAGAAGGAGAACCAATATCTTGATAGATGTATACTAGCTATCACACACTCAGAAAGGAGAAACAGATATTATTAGCTCAAGAAATTGATCCCAAATCTATCATGGAGCAACAAAAGCATTCTGAGGCAGCATGTGCCAGGCAAGTCAAACGCCATTACTACCTCCTCTCAGACTTGAGTGAAAACAACCTAGGACGCTAAACCTGAGTTCTTGCAATAACAGGGCCCCTCACCAACCCTGCTCCTGGCTCAGGTCTTTTAGCCATCCATGAGGGGAATAATCACTGTGAAAAAAGGGCCCACCACCAACACTAACTAATGACCAATTGCCATCAAAGGCAAAAGTACAAAAAAACCTCAGGAGTAACAACAGCAGTCCCAGACAACTGGTCCTGCTACCAGCCTAATTCTGAAAGGCATTTGGAGGTGAGAGACGGGAGGTGAGCAGAGAATTTGGGGCGGGATAGATAGATCTGAGAAACATCAGTATAAAGATTGCAATTAAATCCATGGAAGCTGATGAGATCACCAAATGTAATATAGCATATAGAGGGAGAAGGAAGCCCAGGACAGAGCCCTGTGGGACACCTACTGTTAGAGGGAGTGATCTGGATAAAGATCTAGTAAAGCAGACTGAGGAACTGTCTGATAGGTAGGAGGAGAACCAGCAGAGTGGTGTTTTGAAAACCTAGAGAGAAGAAAGTATTTAGAAGAAGAGTGCAATCAACTGTGTCACAGACTGCAGAAAAGTCAAGGACTATGAGGATTGAGAAAAGACCATTGGATCTGGCAATTAAAAGATCACTGGTAATTTTGAACAGAGCAGTTTTGGTGGAATGATAAGGTTAGAAGCTGGTTAGCAGCTAGAAGGATTTAAAAGGGAGCCAAGGGGAAGAAAGTAGATGCTCCTATTGTAGATAGCCTTTTCAAGGAGGTTAGCTACAAAGCACTATCATGTGGATGGAAAGATCAAGTGAGGGTTTTTTCAGGATGGACAAGACATAGGTATATTTGTAGGCAGCAGGGAAGCAGTGAATAAACAGAGAGGGATTGAAAATAAGTGGTAAGAGTGGGGATGACAGAGAAGGCAGTCTGTTGGAGGAGATGGGATGGAATGGGATCACCTGAACAATGAGAGGAGTTCATCTTAATGAGGAGTACAGCTGCCTCTTATGAAACGGGTGAAGGAGGAGACAGCTGCAGAAGACATATGATAGGAGATGAAGAAGAGGGAAGAAGAGAAAACTCATGGTGAATGGCCTCAATTTTGTGTAAATATGAGGCAAGTTTCTCCACTGAGAAGGTGGAAGGAGGGGGAGCCATGGGAGGATTGAGAAGGAAAGAAAAGGTTTGGAAGAGTTATTGTGGAGAGCAGGATAGGAAGGTTGAGAACTGCCTAGCAGCAGAGGGGGCGCATCTAACTTGCAGCTGAAACCTCTTATTTGTGTTGTTTCCTCCATTAGAATGTGAGCTCTTTGATAGCAGGGACTATCTTTCTTTTTCTATTTCTATCCTCAGTGTTTTGCACATAGTTAGTGCTTAATAAATGCTTTTTCATTCATTCGTGGAGGTATAATATAGTAGCAATGAAGGATTTCAGCCATCTGTACATCTACTAGAATTCGCTGCCAAAAATACAGAATACATTTTAAACTGTATTTTAATGGTATTTCCATTCTTCAAAAAGTACCAGAAACAATAAAGGAAACTAATATTCTGGACTTCATTCTCACTGGTAAGGAAGTCAGGTCAATAAGAATTTGTTAATTATATTATATTAATTATATGCCAAGCACTATGCTTTAAGCACAGTTGAAGTAGAAATGATGGGAACTTTGGGGAAAAAGTTTAGAGAAAGGTAAAGTAGGATCTCATTGCCTGAAATTTTTCAAGGGAAGTTTGCTCATGATGGATGACAAGTACTCAAGACTAAAAATTCTGTTGACAATTTCTATGAGAAAGAAAAGGAGAACTACCTAAAATCTGATGTAGATGTATAGACAACCCATTTGTTAACCATCTTAAAAAAAAAACCAAAAATTTAAAAGATGTGCAGAAGATGGAAATAAGGGCACTTATCAGAGAATGCATTACAAAAGAGTAATAGTTCCGCAAGGACAGCATTAGATGTAAGTCTCAGAATAATTTGAAAGTGGTGAAAAAGTATTAAGAGAACAAAAAGAGCTTTTTAGTTATGTTGGGAACGAAGGAAAGTTCAAAGAAGGGATATAGGAAGAAAACTGCTTATATTGAATGGGATAGTGGTAATAAGATGACAGAGAAAACAGTCATCTGTCAATTTTCATTTTGCTTCTATTTTCTCTACCAAAGGGGAATGATCTTTATACTAGGAAGGATGGAACAAAAATAGTTATAGGGAATTGAATAACAAGATAAGTAAGGAGGTGGTACAATTATACCTAGCTGCCCTTAATCAGTTCAGTTTACCAGCTCTAGATCAACTATATCCTAAAGTTATTGAAACAAGTGTCAAGTGTTAGTGCTAACCTACTGTCAATGACCATTGAAAACTGTAAAATTGGCAAGGTTTCATAGGCCTACAGATAGGTGAATGTCCCAGTTTTTCAGAGGGAAGTGTGTAGCCTCTTCAGATTTATAAACCAGTAAGTGTGATTATGGATTTCTGGCAAAATTCTAGAATGTATTATAAAAGGATCATTTGTGAGCATTTAGGAAGGGAAGAAGTGATCACAATGAACTAACATGGTTTCTTCTAAAACAGGTTAGGGCAGACTAATCCCATTTCCTTCTTTAATAGTATAACTAAAGCTGGTACAAGCTAGTTTTCAGAAACCGAAAAAATTTAGATAAACACAATGTACACCGAGTTTTCAGTAAAGCATCTGACAAACTCTCCCATGACATCCTTGTATACGAGATGGAAAGATGTGGGCTCAAGAGATTCAGACCTGGTTGAATGACCAGATCTACAAATTAGTCATTAGTGGATCAATGTGAATCTAGATGGAGATTTCTAGTTAAGTGTAAAGAGTGATCTGTTCTTGGCTGTGTCTAATATATTTATCAATAACTTCAATGAAGGCAATAACTACAATAATCTATTACAGTAATCTGGGACCATGGCAATTAAGGCCTGAACTAGTGTTATGGTAGCATGAGAAGAAAGGACAGATTTCAGACATATTAAGGAAAGAGAATTGATAGGATCTGACAACTGATTGGGGGAAGGGTGAAGAGAAGAGCCCAAAATTATTCTGAACTTGAGAGGCTCGAGCTATCAAAAGAAAAAAAGGGAAATTGGGAAGAGGGACAGGTTTGGGTTTTTATTTTAAGTGCCTATACGAAGTAATCATCAAAACCACAGCAATAAGTGAAAAGAACCCTAGTCCTTCTACTGATAATCTTATGTTACTCCTAGCATTCATCTTTGTTCCTAATCCTGAGTCACTGAGTGTTGCTGGAGAAAGTCACAAAAATCATTCTCATCGGTTTCATTGGAAAGATATGCAACTGGGCCTTTGTAAGTTGAAGAGCCATCTTTTTATTCATGTCTCATTTAATACCAATCACACTCCCCATAACAACTATTTTAAACCTCTCTTTTCTGCTCAAAATCTCTACTTGAGCATTGTACCCCACTCTTTGTGAATAAATAATCTCATTTTCTACGCTGAGAATGACTGAGTGCCCTCCTTTCCCCTCTTTCATACCTCAAAATCTTTTTAATTCTCCTTTTCTCTGGTGTCAGAAGATGTGGTAGCCTTATTCCTTGTCAGGGTCAAACCCTCCAGTTGTGCCTTTGATTGAATTCTCCTTCCTTCATTGATCAGTCTCTCATCTTGAATCTCTCTTCTCTGAGTTTTCCCCCTCTGACCACAAACATGGTCAAGTTAAAAAAAAAAGGTTTCTTTGTCCCTGCTCTTCTCTATGCTATCATTTCCTCTTCCCTTTTCCTACCAAACATTCAGGAGGGTCTTACGTTTGCTGCCTCTGCTTCCCCAACATGCATGTAATTCCTCAAACCCCTACGATCTTGCTTCTATCTCCAGTCTTGTTAAGATTAGTAAAGATCTCTTAATTACCAAATCCAATGACCTTATCCTCTATGTCCTCTGCACAGCATTTGAATCTACTGACTACTGACTCCTTTTTTATATTCTGTCCTCCAACTTCTGTGACACTGATCTCTCTTGGCTATCCTGCCTCTCTGACCACTCCTGTTCCATTTTCTCTGGTTCATCTTCATCTTTCTGCTCCCTAAGCATAGATTCTCATCCATGTTTCTGTTCTTGTTCCTCTTATTTTCTCTCTCCTTTGACGAGCTCAGTCATTTCCATGTCTTCATTTATTACCTCTATGCATCTGACTCCCAACAAATATAAGTATTCACCCCCAATTCCCCTCTGAGTTCGAGGTTTACATTTCCAGCTGTCTGATGTGTATCATAACCTGGCTGTCCCATTAACATTCTGGAATGTACCAAGTCCAGAACTGAATTCTTTATCTTTTCTCCTCAAATTTGCTCCTCGTCCATGTTCTAGGTCACTATACTTTCTAAACTCAAGAGTCACCTTTGGTTCTTTTATCTTCTTCACACACATTCTCCACATTCAATAATATTCTATTTCCATAATTCTCTTGTACATGTTCCTTTTTCTCTACTCTCACTGGCACCACCAAATAATTAGGATACAGACATAGATGGCATCTTTACAAAATTTTCAGAAGACACCAAGGTAGAAGGGGATGGTTAATAGGTGGGATTACAGATTCAAGACCCCCCAAAATCTTGACAGGTTAGACAATTTATTTGAATGAAATAAAATGAAATTTAATAGGGATAAATGTGGTCTTAGATTTAGGCAGAAAAAATAAACTCCACCAGCACAAGATAGGTGAGGCACAGCTGGAGACAGCAGACTATCTGAAAAAGATCTTGGAGTTTTAGGGAACTCAGTTTAAACTCTGTTTAAAGAGTACTCTGTTCTAGTCAGACTACATATAGAAAATTGTATTTAGTTCTGGGTATGCTGATAAGTGTTCAGAGGAGGGAGACTACAATGCTTGGAATATAGCAAGTACTTATAGTAAGTGCTTGTTGACCAGCTGAAGAGTCTTGAAATCATGGGAAGAAAAACCTGAAAGAAGTCAGGAGAAGACTTGGACATACGTGATCACTGTCTTCAAGTATTTAAGGGAACATCACGTAGAAGAGTCAAATCAAGAAGCATTTGTTAAACACCTGTTATATGGCAGGCACCGTGCTAAGCACTGGGGATACAAAGAAGGGCAAAAACAGGCTCTGCCCCTTCTTTTGGATCCCACAGCCTAATGAGGAAGACAACAGGCAAACAACTATGTACAAACAAAATATATACAGGGCAAATTGCAGATAATCTCAAATGGAAGGCACTAATACTAAAGGGGAGCTGGGAAAGGTTTCCTGTAGAAGGTGGGATTATAGCTGGAACTTGAAGGATGCCAGGGAAGCCAGGAGGTAGAGATGAAATATTAGACTTATTCTGCTTGGCTTTAAAGGGAAAAAACTCAGGGTAATAGACAGAAGTTAAGAGAGAGTTAACTGTAGGCTCAAAGTTAGGAAAACTTTCTAAAATGATGAGCTTTCCTAAAATGAAATGAGCTGCTTCAGGATTCCCCCTTCCTAAAAGAACTCCCTTTCTTATTATCATGTTCTACTGTCTCTCATACTTTTTAATGTATCTGTTAGATTATAAATCCATGAAGGCAAAGATTTTTCCTTTTATTTTCCATCTCTGTATTTCCAGGGCTTAGCAAGAAGCTTGCACATAGTAGGCACTTAGCATGTATTAAACTGAATGGAAGATAAAGTATACAGAGGCAGAATATGGCAGAACTGGAGTCTGAAGAGTAGACGGTAGCGTCAAAGAAGTTGAGGGAAGAAAGTATCAATAACAAAGTGCTATTCAGCAGTATCAAATGCTGTAGAAAAGTCAAGGAAGATGAAGACTGAAAAAGTGCATTGAATTTGCCAATGAATAGGTCTTCTGTGACCTTTAAAATTAAAGGCAGAGGTTTTAGCCTTGGGAAAAGAAGGGAAGAAGTATTTACTAAGCACCAATTATGTGTCAGGCACTGTGTACTTCACAAATATTATCTCATTTTTTCCTCAACAACCCTGGGAGATGGTGCTATTATTCCCATTTTACAGATGAGAAAACTGATGCAGACAAAGGTTAAGTGACTTGCCCAGGTTCAAACAGCTATTAAGATTTTGACTCAGGTCTTCCTGCCTTTAGGCCCTCTCTAGCCACAGTTTTGGCAGTCAAGAGCATTTATTAAGTGCTTACCATGTAACTAACAGTGTAACCAACATTGTGCTAAGTGCTGGGGATACAAAGAAATAGGTCCCTGCCCTCAAGGATCTCACATTTTAAGGGGACAAGTAGAACATAATCTCAAAAGGAAGCACTAGCAGTGGGGGTGGGAGAGTCAGCATGGGACGGCCTCCTGCGAAAGGCATGATTTGAGCTGAGACCTGAAGAATGTTAGAGAAGCCAGGAAGCAAGGAAGCAGAGGTGAAGACCGAAAGCAACCTAGGCATGGGGCCCAGTCAGTTAAAAGGCACGTATCTGCAATATAATGTGTCCTGTTAGAAGATTAGAAAGGGGGCTGATGTCAGCAAATCACAAAATATGTGTTGGGAAGTAAAGTATAAGAAGATTGGAAAGTAGTGTGGGCCAGATTGTAAAGGGCTTTAAAAGTCAAATAGGATTTTATATTGGATTCTGGAGGCAATAGGGAGCCACTGGAATTTATTGAGTAGGAGAGTGACATGGTCTGACTTGTGCTTTAGAAAGAGATCACTTTTGGCAGTTGCATAGACAATGACAGATTGTCACTGGGAGTGACTTAAGGAAAAGAGCTCAATTAGAAGGCTAATGCCACAGTCCAGGTGTAAGGTGATGAAGGCCTGCATTAGGCTGATGGCAGTGTGAGAGAAGATGGGGCTCTACATGCTGTGAAGGTTAATGATGACAAAACTTGGAAACAGTTTGGATATCTCTACTGAATGTGAGAAATGATGGGGTGCTTGGGCCCCAACTATAAAATCACATTTCTCCCTAGCCTCAAAACACTATCCCAGGCAGTTTCTCCCCAGCCCAAGGACACAGCCTGCCCCAGCAACAACCATTGTTTCCCTTCCTGCTATAGTAGCCAGCTGTACTCTGAACCAGCTGTGCACTGGCTGAATGGGCTGTGCACTGGGTCATAATGACATTTACTATTCACTGATCAATCATATGTATCCTAGACTTAGACATACGTATACTCCCTTACATTTATCTTGTCTAACAAGATATTGATGAGAGTCTGGTATTCCTTAGTTGGTCCTGACCGCTTGACTTAGTGACATTTCAGGCCTAAAACCACAGCTCCATGTAGCTCCCCACCTTGGGCTATTTCCCAGTGAACTCTGGGTAAAATACCTATGCAGTAGATACCAAAAATCACTCCCTAATCCTGCCCTGAGTCACCTAGTTAGCTTATTTGGCACATGTTTTACTACAGAATATCCTATATAAACTTTACCTCTACCCCTCTAAGGCTGCAGGTTCCCTAAGAACTCTTGCCCCCTGAAAAGCATAATAAATCTTTACCTTGACCTCAAGAATGCTTGAGTCTGTGAATTCTTTTCCAGATAGTCCACGAAGTGAACTCCAGTCTCGGAGTTCCTATACTCCTCCCCTGCTTCCAGACCTCATCAAGAACAGAGTCAAGGATGACAATGACTAGATACCAAGTAGGATGATGGCCCCTCAATAGTAATAGGAGATTTTGGAAGGGGGAAGGAGTTAGTAGGAAAGATAATGAATTCTTTTTTAGACATACTGATATTGAGGTGCCTTCAGGATATCTTGTTAGAGATGTCTAAAAAAAGAGAAGGAATTGAGCATTTATTAGGCACCTACTATGTGCTAAGAACTATACTAAGTACTTCACAAATACTATCTCATTTGATCCTTACAACACTGGGAGATGGGTGCTATTATTATTTCCATTCTATAGTGGAAGAAACTGAGGCTGACTTAAGTGACTTACCCAGAGTAACACAGCTAGTAAGTTAAACTCAGGTCTTCCTGATTCTAAGTCCAGTGCTCTATACACTGTACCACCTAATGTCCTAATTCATGATACAAAACTGGAGCTGGAGAGAGAATGCATTACTATATTAGGGATGGGTATTTAGAACTGGGAATCATCTGCATAAAGATGATAACTGAACTCATGAGAGCTTATGAGAACACCAGGCAGAAGAGAGGGAGAAGAGGACCTAGATGAGGGGGGAACCTGGGCCCTGAGGCCACATGTGGCCTTCTAGGTCCTCAAGTGTGGCCCTTTGACTGAATCCAAACTTCACAGAACAAATTCCCCTTAATAAAAGGATTTGTTCTGTAAAACTTGAACTCAGTCAAAAGGCTGCACCCAAGGACCTAGAATATCCCCAGACAATGCTTTGGGGATTCCCAGAATTAGTGGACTGAAGGAAGATCTAGCAAAGGAGACTACATTGCTCTCCATACTTTAACCCAGGGGCCAGCAAACTATGTTGAAGAACAAATCCCACCCACCTGCCTGTTTTTCTAGCTAAGAATATATAAGAATAATTTTATACTTTTAAATACTATAAAACTTTATTTTACAAAAACAGGCTAAACAAATTGCTGGGGCAGGATTTGGCCTGTGGTTGAAGTTTGTTCAACCCCTGCTTTGCACCCTTATCTTCTCATCATTCCTGCTTTACTGAGATAAGGAGGGTTACCTTATCTTCTGATAACAGAAGGGAGGGAAAAAGAGAACATGACCAAAATTTTCTCCATAAAGTAAGGCATGAGGTCTTCTACAGAGAAAGAATAGGGTGTGTACTGGTGTATGTATATCTTATCTCTCCTCATTGCAATCATAAGATCTTGAAGGCAAGGGCTGCTTTTGTTTTTTCTATTTCCAGTAGTGAGCATTGTGTCTGGCTTTCAGTAAATACTTAGTAAATATTGATTGAAGTAAAACTGGAAGTTAAGAGATTAAAACAGTTGCCATGGGGAGTAGAAAATAAGACTGTGGGAGTTACCCAGCACTGGAAATGAGCAGAATAGGAATAGGAGGACAAGGGGAAAGAGATTCAATAGTGGAAGTTTGCTGAAATGGCTTGTTATGGTCAAAACTATAGTCAAGGAATGGAAGAAGAGCCAGAACATGGATGATGAACCTAGAAAGGGAGAGATGGAAGGAACTGGTCCCAGTGAAAGTGGTTCAGGAGGAACAAGGGGATGTGGGATGTGAAAGAACAAGATACTGTAATTTAGAGAGATGAATATCATAGTTCAGTATTTTAGAATTGGCATGATTACAAGAGATGGAGGTTGAAGGTGTGATGATTGATTCCTCTAGATGGGTAAACAGAGTGGTAATATAGGTCATAGAAGTTAAGGAGATTGAGGGACTGAGAGGCCAGACTGTTAAGACAAATTCTAAGTACAAATACTGAAGTCACCAAGGATGATGGTATCATTAGAGGAATGAAGAAGCATACAGTCCCAGTTACATAGTTAGAAATAGTATCTCAAATGATACACAGAACTTTCCCTTATACTTTAGGTAGGATAGCTGAATTCTTCTTAGATCTTCAGAAACTTTAACATGTCCACAAAAGAAAGAAATTACAAAGTTGCACAATTTTGTGTAGGTCTGTGATTATACTCCAGCATCTCAGGTGGTAGTGTTAGTGTATGTGTGCATGTGTGTGTATACATTCAGACCCTACTTACAAGTCAAAAAGGTCTAAGCTCTCTGCTAAAGCTTCCTCTGGTTCCCTATGAATTCCTTTCTGTAAAAATATAATTCAGAAAGGTACTAATGGAGTAATACATGACTTCCCATTTTTGATAGTGGGGATAAAGACTGATTAGCTGAGCTTCAGATACTGACCTATCTGAGCACAGGCAGCTCAACTGAGTTTTGCTGTGAAGACATGCTTCCTGTTCTCAAAACTATCCTCACCCATCAGGATAATTAACCCCCCTACAAATATTTATTAATCAGATGGCTCTGCAACATCATGTATATATATATTATAAATATATACACATATATATATGTATATATATGTATATGGGTATTCTTTTCAATATAGCAGTTTGTACAGTGGATATGCTGGACATGGAGTTAGGAAACCTGAGTTCAAATTCTGCTTCACATATTTATTAACTCTGTGGCCTGGGCAAGTCACTTAACCTCTCCTGATCTTTCTTGATGTATAAAATCAGAGAGGTTGGACTGGATCCCTAAGGTTCTTTTTGGCTCTAAATCTATGATCCTGTGATTTATTAAGTACTTACTGTGTTCCAGGCCTCGTGTTAAGCACTGGGGACATAAAGAAAAATTGTAAACAGTCTCTGCCCTCAAGGAGTTTATATTCTAAAAGGCTGAAGATAGTAGGTCTACAGAAAATCCCTAGTAGATGCAAAGTATCCTTCCACAAGTCTAGATTATAATCTACCCATGCCTTCTTAATGGTATGACTCTATTACATTTCTCTCCATAAATTTATAGAAAATTCACTTTTCCTTTGGTTCTTTTACTGCTTCTCCACATCTGGGTGCAGCACTTAAGCTGTATACTGTGGTCCTTTCCTCTCGATGTCTAACTGGCCCACCTTTCCTTGATTATGTTATTTTGTGCTATGTCTCACACCCAAGTCATAAGTTGTGATATGTCCTAGTCTACTTTTGTCCACCATGCACCCTTTGACTGTGTGCATGTTTTGGACCACCGTGTAACTAATTCTTGTGAGATGGTAATGTTTCATGTTTTGCAGACACATAACATTGGAAAAATGCTATTGATAAAAAGATGGGCTTTTGTGATGGTGAACAAGTTGGGACTATCAAAAAGGCAGTGTAGTTTCCTCAATAGAATCTTTTTCTCAGCCCAGGATACTACTTATCTGTAGTGCTGGTTACACACACACACACACACACACACACACACACACACACACACACACACACACACACACACACACTAATACAGTGGACTAGTTTCCAACTGCGTGTTGCATTCTGGGCAACATGGATTTTTCATTCACTTTGTTATTCCAGTGTAAATGATTAGGCTGGTATCTTTCAAATAACTAGATTTTACTGAGGATGTTTGTTACTGTGCCAGAACATAATGGCATTAGTTCAGTATCATCGATGATTAGGAATATCTGGGGAACCTCATCAATAGGAAATCTTCTGTTTAGACTCTGTATGAGAACATCCTCTTCTGATGCTTATCCCATCAAGCATTTCCTCTTTCATTTTTAATCCCTCCCTATCTACTAGAACTTATTCCCTTTTTTTAAAGCATGTCATTCAGGTCCCCTTTAACCTTAAAAAAATCTTCCTTTAATCCTGACATACAAAAAACTGCAAACTTCTTCCAAATAACATATTGGTTTTAAATAAAAAAGTAAACAAACAAACAAATATGATAATAAATAAATAATATGTTAAGTTTAACTGGGTAACACATTTCTCTATTTTTTACACCTTCTGAATACCCCCCTCTCCTCTGCGCAACTTTTAAAATACTTTACTGTCTTTTTAATATTTATCACTGCCCATAAACTCTCTTCTCTATTCACCACTCCAAGTAAAGTCCTCTATTATGACAAATATCCATAATAAAGCAAAACAAACCAAGATATTGGCCATATCTAATGAATGACTGGTTCTGTATGACAAGTCCTAAAAGGTAGAAGAAGCAGAGAAGTTAGGAAGAGGAGAAAGTTCAAGGGAAAAGATATTGAGTTGGTTTTGGACATGTTGATTTAAGATGTTGATGAGACATAAAGCTGGAGAAAACCCATGGGAATTGGAGATGTGAGTTTGGATTTTAGGAGAGTGGTAGGGCTGGATAAGTAGATCTCAGAATCATCAGCACAGAGATGATAAAATGAATCCATGGAAACTGATGAAATAACAAACTGAAATAGCACAGAGGGAGAAAAGAAGAGGACCTAGAACCGAGTCCTGTGGGTAACCCATGGTTAGTGAGTGGTGACTTGAAGATCCAGCAAAGGAGACTAAGAAAGAACAGTTGGATAAACAGGAAGGGAATCAGGAGAAAGCAGTGTCATGAAAACCTAGAAAGATGAGAATATCAAGAGGAGTGTGATCGACAGTGTCAAAGGTTGCAAAGAGGTCAAGAAGGATGAGGACTGAGAAAAGACCATTAGATTAGGTTATTAAGAGACCATTTGTAACTGGAGAGCAGTTTTGGTTAAGTGATGAGGTCAGAAGTCTTAGTAGAGACAGTTAAGAAGAGAGTGAGAGGAAAGGAAGTAGAGGAACCTACTATAATGTTCTCCTTAAGGAGGTTAGCAACAAAAGGGAGGAGAGATATCAAATGATAGCTAATAGGGATGGACAAATCAAGTGAGAGGTTTTGTTTTGCAGATACGGGAGACATGGATATGTTTGGAGGCAGTAGGAAGTCAGAAAACAGGGAGATATTGAAGATAAGTGAGAGTGTGGGTCATAAAGAAGGCAATCAACTGTAGAAGATGGGACAGAATGGGTGCATGTACAAAGGTTTCCCTTGGTAAGGAGAAGGGCCACATCATTATGTGAGAACTAGGGTGACTACGAAGAAAGCATTTATTTCATATGAGACGAGGAAGAGGGGAGAAGAGAGAGCTCTTAGAGAATGGCTTCAACTTTTTCTGTAAAATATAAGGCAAGGTTCTTAGCTAAGATAGTCGGGGTTTGGGGAAGGGGAGAGTCATAGGAGGTTTGGGCAGGAATGAAAAAGTTTAGAAAAGCCACAGTGGTGAGATGGTGAGTTAATTGTGTGTTCATCCTTCGTTGCCGAAGAAGACCATGCCATCAGAGAAATAATGACATGACTTGCACTTGACTTTGTTTTGAGTGAGGGAGGGCTGTGCAGGTCACTAGCCTCACTTCTCCTCCAGAGCCATCTGAATCCAGTGACCAGATATTCATCAGGATGACTGGAGATGACCCAGGATGAGGCAATTGGGGTTAAGTGACTTGCCCAAGGTCACATAGCTAGTGAGTGTCAAGTGTCTGAGGTGAGATTTGAACTCAGATCTTCCTGACTCCTGCACTGGTGCTCTATCCACTGCACCACCTAGCTACCATTACTTAGTTAATTAGGGAAGTTAATCAGGGAAGTATAAAAGGAATGTCCTGCAGCAGTGAGGACCCAGTTGAGGTTATGTAACACGTCTAGTGTGTTTTTCTTCAATTCTGTTTCTTGGCATTCCTGGTTTCCTTTAAGTCTCTGTTATTGTACCTTCTGCAAGAATTCTTTCCCAATTCCCTACAATGCTAGTAGTGCCTTCCCTCTGAAATTATTTGCAATTAACCCTGTATACTTCTTGTATGTACGCTGTTGTTTTTATGTCATCTTTTCCATTAGAATATGAGCTCTTTGAAGGGAAGGACTATTTTTGCTTTTCTTTGTATCCCCAGGACTTAGCATAATGCCTGATACATAGTAAGTGCTTAATAAAGGCTTGATCACTTGACTTGAAGAAAATGTCAAGTAGGTAGATCAATGTAATTAAAAAAAAACATGGAGAGTTTACTGAAGAGGAAGATTGAAAAAAGATTCTCAGATTTGACAAAAAGATTTTAATCTTTGAAAACAAATTTCTAGTATTTCCAGAAGGCCCATAAGCATTCTGGGCTTTGAAGAAATAGTTACAGAAGAGAAATGGTCTCATTAGTTTTTACAGGTACATCTGGATTATGGTCAATTTTTTATTTTTTCTGCTATTCGAGCTAACCAGTAATCCACATTCAAGAACTGAAATGTCTTAGCTGTTGGGCTATTTGTAATAATAATGCCTAATATTTATATAAGAGCTTCAAGGTTTGCAAAATACTTTACATATTTCATTTGATCTTCATGCCAACTTGGTGAGATGAATGCTATTATTATCCCCATTTTACAGATGAGGAAACTGAGGCTGGCCTGCAGGTTAATTTGCCCAAGGTCACACTGCTGGTAAGTATGTGAAATGGGATTCAAACTTAGATTTTCCTAACTCCAAGGCAAGTGTTTATCCAATACTGATTTGTATTTATAAACACCAAAGTGTTTATCCACTTTGATGCCTCTTTTCATTGCTAAAAATTAGGGAGTGATAAGTGCATTCTATTTTTCCCTTAAGCAGCCTGCTTCTGTTGGCACATTCATCCAATCTTAGTTTCTTGGCACCTGAACTACATTATTCTTTCAAGATTACTGTGACTTAGTTACCTGACAGTAGCCTACAGTAGCCTAGCTGAGCAGTTTCCCTCATCCAAAGGGCTGCTGGTGGGGTTATAATTCATGAACTAAAGAAATGAGGTCCTTCTGGTAGACACAAGTCCTAAGGCATAATACTTGATCTTGTATCCCTATTCCCACCCCATAATTGCATATAGCTCTTATTTATGTTCAAGTACAATATTATAACACAATTAAAATAATTTTCTTGTTATTGTAAACATATTCACTTATTATCTGTATGACCCTAAATAAGTCATTTAACCTCTTTCAACCTCAATTTATTCTACATTTATTCAACCTCAATTATATCTATAGAATGGGGAATCATATTTGTAACAATTCACAGGGCTAATGTTAGAAAAAAGGAGAATAATATAAAATGCTTTGTAACCTTAAAGCCATATATACATATATGTGTGTATACAAATATATTTTTATCATGTGGTTAATATGTTATTACATAATACATTAATATATTCACATATAAATAATAATATATTTCATGTATGTGTATATATACACACATATATGTTGTTATCATTTAAGATATGCCCAAGGTAAACAGAACTGAGTTTCAGAAGCATCCCTATTATTTCAAAATTAGAAAAACTTTGCTCTCCCAAACGTTTCCATCTTGTCCTTTCCCCCTCCACTTTTTCTGCATCAACATTTTATTTTTTTTGTCTTTCATTGGAGTGCTTCTAAACCTGAGCTTACACACAGACAATGGGAGCAGGTAATAACTCTATTTTATAGAGAGAAATTGAGACACTATGGAGTCAAATGCCTTTTTTACAGTGGTGAGTCAGCACCAGGCTGAGAAAAGAACCCAAGACTGCTGATTTCCAGATCTTCCTGTTACTCAACCTGACTGTAACAAAGTCATAATGAATCCTTTTCTCCCTTGTCTGCTACAAAGCAGGGGCCACATAGAAGCCTACCGAGAAACTAATTAAGTTTAGATAATGTTTCTAATAGTTATTTTAAGGAACATCAAGAAATTCAAAACTGTTCAATATGTGCAATTTCTTCAGAGGGACAACAAAAGCTTCAGTGATAACACAGTCACTGTTAGGGCAGCTAGGGGGCGCAATGGATAGAGAGCAATGGATAGAGGCTTGGAGTCAGGAAGACTTGAGTTTAAAAGTGGTCTCAAGAAACTAGTCATGTGAATCTGGGCAAATCACTGAACCCATTTGCTTCAGTTTCCTCATCTGTAAAATGGGGGTAATAAAAGCACCCACCTCCCAGGGCTGTTTTGAGGATCAAATAAGATAATAATTGCAAAGGGTTTATTAGCACCGAGTACGATATAAATGTTAGCCATTATCATTAATCAAAGTAGAAAAGAAAGCTGCATGTCAAGACTCAACTGATGTACCATGTGGGAAGACAAAACATAGCAATTACATATGTGTCTGTGAGGGACTTGATATATTAAACTCAACTGGCCAAGAAGGAAAGTGAGCAACAAAGGTAAGACCACAATATAAGCTGGTACTCACCTAATATCTCATTAAGATATTTTCAGATCATAGGGAACACACTGAGAGGAACAGGCACCTATCCTCCTACTCAGGAATTCAAATTGTGGGTTTCTGACTGGAAGCTTCAGATGAAGCTGTGTCCAGTGAGGGGTTGATTTTATTTATATCAAAGGTGGGGAAATGGTGGATTCTTATCCTGTAGACAAAGAACTGGAAGACTTTTCACTTTTAGCAAACCCTCCATATAGTACTGGTCCTTATGACAGACAAGGGGTTACTGTTCTGACTCAGAGGGGATTTGATATGTAGCAGAGAGGTGAAAGAGCATGTGCTTTTTTTACATTCTAATTTCTCCTCTCCTAGGCCCAGTCTTTTCTCATCTTGAAGCCTAGAATTGGAGGTCTTAATTCTGATCCTGATGGAGGCAAAACCACAAAGCATACAAAATGAAGAAATCTGCTATATGGATACTGAAAAGCAACATTCAGTGAAGAGTCACAGTTATTAATGACCAATGATCTCTTCTGCCAGCATTCAAAAGCAGGCTGACTACATAAAGCACACAGTGTCTTCTCCTTGAAAAGTCAGTCACATGCATCAGTATAGATTCTGGAGGACAGAGCAGAAATGACCTCTTACAATCACAGAATATAAAACTGGAAGATATGCAGAAATATCTTTCTTTAAATCTAACAGAGAAGCACCTCACATACCAGTTAGTACCCTTAATATATGCCTACAAGTCACTTGGCTTTTTCTAATCCCTGACTAATCAGACCAGAATGATTGGCAGATGAAATCCTGCTATGTCTTATGGTTGGATTCAGTATGTCTGCTGAGGCAGGAAGTGGCAATGGTACTATGCAGAAACAAAAGGCTCTGAGTGGAAGAGCAATCAATAATTTCTATAATTTCTCTACCTGTTCACTACCTCAGTTTCCAGCTTTTGCATTCAAGTATATAAAGCAAATAAAACAAATTTTCTTTAATTTCAATAGATACATCTTTCGTCTGTGTGTTATGAAGGGATGAGATAGGAAGTGAAATTAAGCCACCAATTTATCTGGCAAAATTCCTAGAAATCCACCATAACTTTAAGAAATCAAGTGTGCAGGATGTAGCTATACTGGGTCTTGGGAATGTGTAGACAGCTCTGTTAAAAAAAAAAAAAACTTGTCCTAAGAAGTCTATTTAAGTGATAAGTAACACAAGGCCTTGAGAAAGAGGACCTGATCCTCTCATATTTCATGTGTTCTCTAGCAGTTTTGGCACCTGATGCTTCTATTCTGCTAGGAGAACTCTTCCTTTTATAGTTGACTGCAAAATAAACTATGAAAAATGCTGCCAACATAGAGTTTGGACGCTTGTGAGCAAGAATGGTGGATAATTCTGAAGCTCATATTATCAGTCTTCCCCAGATCCAACTCTACCTCTTTGAAGTTGAGTGCCTTTAATCTGTGGATATGAAAATCTACACATTAATAATTAATGGTTGCTTATCATTTAGCAACTCTGAGTGATAGATTAGAGTAATAGATAGAGCATTATTTACACACGAGGAAGAAATAGATTTTTAAAATGTCATTTTCCAAAGTCATAGCTTAAAAACAGAGAAGGAATTAGAACACTGCCCTGACTGCCAATTTGGGTTTAGGGTACTTAATCATCCTTCCATCCAATAAACCACACATTGATTGTAAGAGAAGCAGTCATTCTTTGACGCCCAAGTAAGGATTCAATACTGAGAAGTATGTTCCAAACATAGAATATTAGCTTTTTGTTATCTCTATGCTACAGTACCGTCCTTAGGACCTGTTTCTATTATTCTCATTTAACAAATAGACTAATATTACCATCTTTTATCTATATTATCACAATCTTCCCGTGTCCTCTTACTATGTGATCCATGACACCTGATCTCACAAACATGTTTCATCATCCCAATTCCAATATTTCTACAGATCACTGTATCTCTTTTTGAGTCTAATCTTTGGGCTCATCTCTGTGTGCTTCTTGCCAGGACCTAGGAGAACAGCTATATTCCTGGCAATGTAAGAATTTCAATAAAAGTAATGTCATAAATGGACCAAGTCCAATGTTCCAATCAGTCCAAGATTCTATATCCAATCATGATACCAAGGGATATTAGGGAAGATCATGTGACCCTCCAAAAGCTGACCTCAACAGGTTTGGAATCCCAATATTCCTAGTTCACCTTAATGAAACTCTAATCTATCATCTATGCATTTATCTAATCACTTTTTGAACCTACATAATTTCAATAGGCTTGAACATGCTTTCAGATTCACTGGAAATGAGTTTTCTTTTACTACCCACAGGCCTTGTTCAAAAGATTCTCTTTACTTAGTCCTCAAATTCATGAGGGCTAAACACAGATTCTACCACCAACTGGCAGGGGCCAACCTGTTTTTAGTTACGAAGGTTTTGGAGTAGGGCTGGTCCAGGGAAGATAAGAAATAGTGGAATAGGTCAGGTGGCTAGGGCTCATTTCTGGCTCTAGAACTCAATTTGTTGATTTAGGTAAAAAGAACCCTCTGGCTCTGTAAAACAAACAAACAAATATTTTTCTTTTGCATCCACATTAGAGGGAAATGAAGCATAAGAATCTTGTTTTTTTAAATGGCCCATGAACTGGGAGAGACTGACTTCTATACAACTTCCTATGATCATGAAAATCCAGACCAAGTTGTGTCCATGAAAAGCAGTGTGGTACAGTGTGTAGAGGCTTAGACTTGGAGCCAGGCAGACCAGATTTCAAATGTATGTGACCCTGGGCAAGTAACTTATCCACTCTAGGATTCAGTTTTCTAACCTGTAAAAGGAGTGGGGTAGACATAAAGAACTGTAAGGTCCTTCTAGCTCTATGGTCATTTGATCAATTTAACAATAAATTAGAAGTGATTCTGCATATGCTATTGCATATGGAAATATATGTAATTGAATAAATATTTAATAAGTACCTATTATGTGCTAGGTATGGGGGAGGGCAAGGGAAGGAGTTGTCTTCATGCAGACAACTGCATAAAGAATACCATCATTTCACATTTTCGTAACAGGGGACTGGCTGGGGAGCACAGGACTTAGGAGCATGAGCAGAGTGCTGCTATTGAAATTCCCCAGGTGGAAGACACTGGGGAGAGCCTGCTTCCAGGAGAGCTGTGATGACATGTAATGGAAGAGCCTTGAGAGCTTTGGAGCATGGACAAGCATTCTATACCTGGATCTGATCTGTTAACCAGGAGGCGGACAGGAGCCTCTTTGACTGACTATAGTAGAATATGTCGAAGTGCCACACACTCAAAAGGCTCTAATCAACCTCTCCCTTCCATTCTTGGTTTGGCTTCTTCGAATGACAGCTCTTGGGTGAGGAGTGACATGCTGTGAAGGGAGTGGCCTCCCATGAAAATAGGGGTCCTAACAATTTTTTTTCTCATTTTAGGTGAAAGAGATTAGAGGCTACAATCTTGTGAGTGTCAAAAGGTCTTGAAATTCAGCCAGGAGTCAAGTCAAGGAGGTGCTAGAGTCAAGTTCAGGATGGGTTTCACAGCAAGTCCAGCTTTGAGGCCCTGAGGAGCAAGAACTGACCTTCAGGGACTCAACTCAGCTGGAGTTGAAACAAATATTGAATTTGGCGGGGGACAATGCTATGTAGAAACTGTCAAGTCAGAGTCCACTCTCCAGGGACTGCAGTGGCAATGGAGGAGAGAGAGTGCCCCTGAAGCACAATTTTTGCTGTATCATCAAAGTAAATATCCATTTGTAATAGTTAATTGACATTAATTGGTTAAATGGAACTGGGGAGCTAATCTGTGGCTAATAGTGAGGGGAACAGAGCTGGCATGGGGGCTCAGGCACATAGCACTACGCAGATATCTACAACCCCTTCAGAATATCCCTACATCCTGAGAGAGAGAGGTAGAGGTAGCTAGTTTTGCTCTGTCAGGGGTAAAGCCACAGAGAAACCTGCTCCATATGCATACTATTTAAGGTTTATATAGCATTTCAGCAGTGCTACTATTTTTATCCTCATTTTACAGATGAAGAAACTGAGGCTCTAAGAGATTAAATGATGTACCCAGTGTGAGAGATGTCACTTTAGTCCAGCATTCTTTCCAATACAGAACATCTCAATTTAATGACTCTTCTGGTGCTGAATGATATTATCAAAGTACAAAAGAGTCAAGAGTCTGAAGAGTTTAAAGGAAGAGGGCAGTTTTAATCAGTTGTTCCACAAATTTAGGATCACTCCCTCTTCTCATTTCCAAATATTTCAACAAGGTTTAAGTTAATTTAGGCAGTTCAGGGCAGTAGATGGATCAAGAAGAGACACAAATAAATTCACTGAGACTGATAAGTCAGTGTTTCAGTTTCCATGTGTGTCTATGGAAATAAAATTCAATGAGTACACGATTTAGATATAAAGGCTGATGCTATAAGCAAATTAGGAGAGCAAGGAATAGTTTGCCTGTCAGATTTAGGGATCACAGAAGAATTTATGACCAAACATGAGAAAGAAAACATTATGAAATGCAAAATGGATCATTTTGATTATGTTAAACTGAAAAGATTTTTGCACACACAAAATCGATGCAACCAATATTAGAAGGGAAGCTGAAAATTGGGAAAGAATTTCTGCAATCAGTGTCTCTGATAAAAGCCTCATTTCTAACATATATAGAGAACTGAGTCAAATTTATAAGAATATAAGTCATTCTCCAATTGATAAATGGTCAAAGGATATGAACAGGCAGTTTTCAGAAGAAGAAATGAAAGCTATTAATAGTTATATGGAAAAATGCTCTAAATCACTATTGATCAGAAAAATGCAAATGAAAACAACTCTTAGGTATCACATTACTCCTATAAGATTGGCTAATATGACAAAACAGGAAAATGATAATTGCTGGAGAAGATGTGGGAAAATTGGAACACTAATTCACTGCTGGTGGAGTTGTGAACTGATTCAACAATTCTGGAGAGCAATTTGGAGCTATGTCCAAAGGGTTACAAAATGTGCATACCCTGTGACCCAGCAATACCACTTCTAGGACTGTATCCCATACAGATTATAAGAATGGGAAAAGGACCCATTTGTAAAAAATATTTATAGCAGCTCTTTTTGCAGTGGCCAAGAACTAGAAATTGAGGGGCGGTCCATCAATTGTGGAATAACTGAGCAAGTTGTGGTATATGAATGTAATGGAATACTATTGTTCCATAAGAAATGATGAACAGGAGGACTTCAGAAAAATCTGGAAAGACTTATATGGACTGATGCTGAGTGGAGTGAACAGAACCAGGAGAACACTATACATAGTAACAACCACGTTGTATGATGACTGACTTTGACAGACCTCTCAGCAATGTAAGGACCCAAAACAACTCCAAAAGTCTCATAATGCAAAATGTCATCCATATGTAGAGAAAGAAATATGGAGTCTGAAAGCAGATTGAAGAATACTATTTGCTCTCTTTTTTTTTGTTTTGTTTTTTCTTTCTCATGGTTCTAATTAGTTCTAATTCTTCTATTAAAAAAAGAAATAAAATTCAATGTCTACTAGCTTCTCAGGAGTTAGGAAAAGATGAAAGTTCCCTGACAAGTGATTGAGTGTCTTGGGAATAGGATTAATGAAACAGAAAGTATAATAGACAATTTTCCCTTCATATCTTTCAATGCAGATTTAAAAAATATGAAATATAAAATTAAAAAGAAAATACAAAACAATGAAATACTGGCCTTCTCACACTATTCCAGACCCCAGTCAAACTGACTCTAACTTGCCACTCCCCACATGGTCTATACTTTCTCATCTCCATGCCTATAATCATAATGCAGTGAAAAGGATGGTGTCAGAATCTTAGTGCTGCTATTTTTTGTGATCTAGAGAAAGTCACTGAACCTCTTTATGGACTTCAGTTTTCTCATATGAAAAATAATGGTGATGGAATAGATAATGTCTGAATGAGTCCACACCTGGAATGACTGTCTCAGCATTCATTTATGAAGTGTTTATTGCCAGGCAACTATGCTAGGTTTTGGAGGATAGAGAGACAAATGGAACAGCCCTTAATCTCAAGGAGGCCATATTCTAAACAGAGATACAATATGTACATAGGGTAA
Organism: Notamacropus eugenii; assembly: GCF_028372415.1. Taxonomy (NCBI): domain Eukaryota; kingdom Metazoa; phylum Chordata; class Mammalia; order Diprotodontia; family Macropodidae; genus Notamacropus; species Notamacropus eugenii. The sequence goes on along the minus strand of NC_092872.1, from coordinate 528,244,561 downwards.
ACACAAATATGTGCATTATAAATACAAGAAATATAAATTTCTTGGTTGGGGGGAAGATTAGGGAAAGGCACTAACAGCTTGGGGAATAAGGAAAAGCTTCATACAGGAGGCAGAATTTGAGATGAGATTTAATGGGAATTTGGGATTTTAAGAGGCAGAGGAGAAGAGGGAGCAAACCTAGGCATTAGGGGATAGTCTGTACAAAGACAAAGAGAAAGAAGAGAAAATGTCACATGAGGGGCAAGAGGAAGGCCAGCTGGATTAGACCTGAGCTCATAATGGGGAGTAATATAAAAAAACGTTGGAAAGGCAGGCTGGAGTCAGGTTGGAAAGGACTATTAAATGCCAAGCAGAGGAGTTTGTATCTGATTCTAGCAATAATAGGGAACCACTGGAGTTTGCTGAGTATAAGAATGACATGGTCTTCAGGAATATTACTCTGGCAGTTGTGGAGAAGAATGACTGGAGAGGAGAGAGACCTCAGGCAGGGAGAACAATTAGGAGACTTTTGAAACAGTCCAGGTATGAAGGTCTGAACTTGGGTGGTGGCTGTGTGATGTTTATGTATGTGTCCTTTCTCCCCTATCCATTGTCCACCTCACAAGACTGTGGTGAGGAAAACGTTTTTTAAACTTGAAAGCACTAAATATGTTAAAAATGATAAATAATAATAATATGACATGGACCTGTGATTTCAATGGTATATTGGTATATGGGGAACTCCTGGTGTGGAAACTATCTATAATTTAGAATAGTTTTTTTGGGGGGGGGAGGGAGGCAATCAGGGTTAAGTGACTTGCCCAGGGTCACACAGCTAGTAAATGTCTGAGGCCAAATTTGAACTTGGGTTCTTCTGACTCCAGGGCTAGTGCTCTATTTATTGCACCACCTGGCTGCCTCTAACTCAGAATCTTATAAAGTGATGCTTAGAGCACTGCAAAGCTAACTTCCCTATAGTTGCACAGCTAGTATGTGTCAGGGTCTTCCATTTTTAGGACTTCTTTCTATCCACTATGATACACATGCCTTTCTGGACCAAAAGTAATTAATAAAAGATGACTAACTCTGGGAACTCTAAAATGATTTGGTATCCTGAAGCTGCTGAGGTTGAACAGGAAGAGGATTTATTATCATCATTATTATTGATAATATCTAGCATTTATAGAGTGCCTACTATGTGCCAGGCACAGTGCTTTACAAATATTATTTATTCTAATTCTCACCACAAACCTGGGAGGTGGGTGCTTTTGGCATCCTCACTTAGCAGTTGAAAATGAGGTAAACAGAGGTTAGCTAACTTGCCCAAGGTCACACAGATAGTGATTGTCTTAGGTTAGATTTGAACTCAAGTCTTCCTATCTCCAGGTCTAGCATCCTGTCCACTGTGCCACCCAGCAGCCACTGCTCATAACAGCAAGCAACATGGCACTTCTAATTTACAGAACAGCTAGTGGTAGTTCAAGAGTTTACACTGAGTTTACAGGGAAAAGGGACAAATTGGAAAGGAATACGTTTTCAGTACTCCTTCGTCACAGTGAGGAAACACTTCTCCAGAGGCTCCTCCCAACATATCACCCATTAGCACATACTGGTATACACTGTTCAATTTGTGCCAATTGATCTAGTTAAGCAATAGGCGCCAGTCCCTGCCGTTACCCCCCCCCCCCCCAACACTGGATTGGTCAGATCACATTGAGGAACCTACTCTAGTTTTAGAAGAGGAACTTCTCCTGGGCTGGATCAGTCCCAAAGGAATTCTTGTAAGCAGATCAGAATTCTGGAGGGAAATCTAGAACCAGATCTAAGCCAATTCCAGTTGTGTATGCTAGTCAAAGTGGAAAGTTATGCCCCCTGTGTGTCACTGGCTACTAGAGGTTTAAGATATCACCAGAACTCTGTGCCATCACAAAGATTTAATCCCACGAACAGCAAAATCTTCTGATATTAAAAATATGTCCATTAAAAAACTATCCCACGCATCCAACCATTCTGGAGAGCAATTTGGAACTATGCCCAAAGGGCTACAAAAATGTGCATACCCTTTGACCCAGCAATATCGCTACTAGGACTATATCCCCAAGAGATCATAAAAATGGGAAAGGGTCCCACATGTACAAAAATATTTATAGCAGCACTCTATGTAGTTGCCAAAAACTGGAAGTCAAGGGGATGTCCATCAATTGGGGAATGGCTGAATAAATTATGGTATATGAATGTAATGGAGTACTATTGTGCCATAAGAAATGATGAACAAGAAGACTTCAGAGAGGCCTGGAAGGACTTATATGACCTGATGCTGAGTGAAAGGAGCAGAACCAGGAGAACTTTATGCACAGCAACGACCACAGTGTGTGAGAGTTTTTTCTGGTAGACTTAGATTTTTGTAATAACACAAGAACTTCTTACCAAAAAAAAAAAAAAATCCCAATGGAGGATCTCAAGGCAAAATGCCTGCCACACTCAGAGAGAGAAATATGGAAGTCACTCACATATTGTAGCAGATCATGTTTGTGTATGTGTATGTATTTGTGTATCATGTTCTGATTTGTTATACGATTTCTTTCATTTATCTTAGTCTGACTACATAGCATGACTATAGTGAAAATATACTCAATAGGAAAGTATATGTAGAATCTATACAGAATTGTATGCAGTCGTGGGGAGGGAGGGGGGTAGTGGGGAGTAGGTGGGAAGGGATAAAATCGCAATTGTATGGCAATGATTGTTAAACATTACAAAATAAAAAAAAAAAACTAAAAAAAAAAAAAAACCAAAAACTATCCCTCTACATACCTGTGCACACCTTTGGTGGCTGCAATCTTCTCTGTATTTGTATCCCTAGTAGTTAGAAGAGTGTTTGACACACAGTAGGCACTTCATAAATGCTTGTTGACTGTTCCAGATCTCACTGGCTTAGTCAAAATCAATTCAATACAATAAATATTTAAATGCCTACCCTAGCCAAGATATTACATTTGGTTCTGAGGAGAAAAAGATATAGACTTTCAAGAAGCTTAAGTATTGATACATAGAAGAACAGGACAGGGGAAAGGAATAAATAAAAGTGTTTTAGAACAGTCTGAGGAGAAATCCTTTTGGGCGGGAGGAGGGCAAAGGTTAGAATCAGGAAAGGCTTCATGGAGAAATGAGCTGAGTCTTGAAGGAAACAAAGGATTATAGTGAGGAAGGAATATTCCAGGAAGAAGAAATATTAATAATATGCATTATAATTTTAAGTATTATAGTTTCTGGTATAGTTTTAAGGTTTGCAAAGTATTTTATAAATATCTTATTTGATTCTCACAACAACCCTGTGAATAAATGTCATTGCTGATTTTTACAGATAAGGAAACTAAGGCTGAGAGGTTAAGTGACTTGCCCAGGGTCATACAGCTAGTAAATATCTGAGGCTAGATTTGAACTCAGATCCTCGTAACTCCAGGTCCAACATTCTACCCACTGCACCACCTCACCACCCACATAAATACACGGAGGGAAGAATTTAGGAGAAGGGGATAGGCTGGGAATTTATAGTTAGTTGGGGAAGCCCTACTTGACAAGATCAGAGTTGTTCTTTTTTTATACATAAGATTCTTGTCAGGTTCAGCTGTTAACAGTACCTGGAAAAGCTAGTAAAATGGCAGAGGGGAAGTACTTTGGCCTTTTTAAGAGTTACCATCCTGGCCTCAAAAGAGTTGTGTGGGCTTTTCCTGGGACGAAAGGCACTGATCGTCAAATGCTGTCGGGTCAACTCTGCTTAGGGTAGGGCCACACCGAGGGGGTTAGATCAGGCCATAGGGATTCTTGTTTTCTTGGGACAGGACTCTGGAATCTGGTTCATTCATTTGAAGTCTTCATACAAGCTAGAGAGGTTGTATGACCTGTCAGGGATGCTGTCAGAGATTCATGTTCAGATAAAGGTTGGATTTGGATGATTGCTGGGGTCTTTTCTAAAGCAGAGGGACTGAAATAGGCACTGATAGTCAAACTTTTTCTTACAATCAGAACTGTTCCAAAGTGGAATGGGCTGCCTCTAGAGGGAGTGAGACCTCATTACACAAGGCCTTCAAATGATGACTGTATGATCAAGGATGCTGTTGAAGGTATTCTTGTTCAAAAATAAGTTTAATTTGATGCCCTCTAATGTACCTTCCAGCTAGGTGATTCTCTGTAAAAAGGCTTAACCATTACTCCTCAGGACTGAACTGACTTTAACAGCCAGGAGTCCTCCAGACTGACAGGATTCTTAAGAAGCAGTTTGGGAATGATGAAGGCTCTAAGATGCACATAGGGTACCGTATACCAGAAGTTCCCCAAAATATGTTGCTAATGGAATTGGTAGAACAGTCACAGGCCTTGGGCTGAAGAATGAACCCCAAATAAATGCTTAATTATTAATGAAAGAAAACTTGGTTGGTACTTCTGGCCCTAAGACCAGGAAAGCAGAGAAGAAAAATGCCTCTGGCTCTTTTCATAGTCTTACCTGTTTCTTTCTCTATCAGAGCCACAGGGAATCCACACACAAATCCCAGTAGTAGAAAAGTTCTATGAGGAGAGCAAGGGAGTCCTAGCTAATACATAAGGCTACTAACAACATGGGACTCAACATTCATTTTACATAAGGGGATGAGATGGAATGCTTCAGTAGTCAGTTTTTCTGTGGCAGCAGTTAAAGGACTCCTCTCTCTTAACTCCCCTCCTACTTCCTTTCCTCATGGGGAAAAGGGAAGAAAATGTCTGGTCTTTGAACTTGGAAGGGGAATCTATCTCTGTTGTTCCTTCATTTAATAACTTACTCTTTAAAAAAATTAAGTTGCATTGCTGCCTTTTGTTACATCATAGTCATTTCATTTCTGGATAAATGAACCTTCACTTAGAATAAAGAAAAACAATTCAACAAACATCTGCCAGAGTGACTGGGACTGACACTAGGCACAGCATTGTCTTCAAATTATCTTCTGATCCAATAGCATCCTCCCTACTTGGAGGTACAAAGGTCCTTTAAAATTGGATGTAGTTATTAACGCAGCAATTTTCTTTTCCCTACTCTCCCCCACCCCAGGTATAACTATGAATTGTCTTTACTCTTCTGACACACTAAATCCCATTTTTTTCCAGGTTGGCATCATTTCCTCTGACTTACTGATAACCTTTACAAGCCAGGGGTTGTGTGAATGTTTGTGAAAAGAATAGGCAAGTACAGATTATGAGAGTGAGAGAAGAAAGCAGAGAAATTTATTTCTCTGTTTTGCCCTAATTTGGGATATGAACATATTTATTAATTTTTTGAGCACTATGGCTCAAATAACATTTGCAATAGATTGAATTAAATATTTTATTTTACTCTACCTAATTTTATGTATATTAGAGAAGCTTCTTCCCTGTGCAGGAAACATCAGTATTAGAGGATTCTGCTTGTAATAGGTATTCTCCAACCCAAACTCTCATAGCCATCCTGGTCACTCCTAGCTCTCCTCAGTCTTGCCTGACTTGATCCTACCACTCTCACCATACCTTTTAGCTGTGACCTCTGGGACCTTCTGTTTCACTGTGGGAAAACTCTTTTATCTGGACTTACAAGTCTTTACTTTATGTCACTGCAAAAATGACATTCCTTCAAATGATGACTCTACTGCCATATATTACTGATGTCCCCTAACCTCTAGACCATGCATTCACTACATGCTTTTAAATTCCCATTCCTGGATAGAAAAGACTCCAGTCCTCATGTCTTTACTGCCACTTTACTGCCACTGTCAACTTGCCCCCTGACCTCTTTCACAAAATCATACAGAATCCTGGGTCTGATATAGACTTTGGAGATCAGTTGGTGTGAGCCCCTCTCTCACTTGACAGATAAGGAAACAAAGCCCTGAAGAGATGAAGTGACTGCAGAGGGGGAACTAGGACCTAGGTGTCTTTCCATGATGTCACCCTGCTTCCTACTCATACCTGTAGGTGTTCTAAATAGGGAACTAAAGGGAGTTCTGAACTGCCTTCCTGCAGACCTCCTGGGACAGAAAAATAATAGGAACCAAGGATGGAGGTTTCTGTTTATTTGACTCTAGGTGTAAAATGAGATCTCTTAGTTTTTGTCCCAGCCAGGAGTGAATGTGAATTATTTCATTTATTTGTCTAACCCTGGGAAAGCCAGGTGCAAACACATCATCAATTATCATGCCCAGATTAGTTATTATGGAAATGACATATTTGTACAATATCACAGCAGCATTCAAGGTTGATCTGTGACTACAGGAGAGAATGAAGATCACTGGTCACCTTTCTCTACCTTCCGAGAAGATGTCAGCATCTGGCTTACATTATTCCTCTCTTCTGTCTTCTGCCATTATCCTCTGCAGTGTTAACATCAAGCCCCTCAACCTCTAAGGTCTTTGTGTCAGCACCGACTCATGCAGGCGCAGCAAAAGGACAAGTGAGGACAGGGGAGGTTAGCATGGCCTTACGAACAGGGCACTGGTGCTGCAGAGGTGAGGTGGCCCAACTAGGGTTCATTTAGTATGCTGAAAGAAGAATCATCCAGGATTAACAGGACAAACTGAAGGAAAAAGGCCAGGTATGAACTTTAAGCAGGTAAGCCTAGGTTGGCTAGAGGTATAGATCAGGCAGCAGCTCGAGAGCGGAACATAACCTGAATACTTGGGGATTTGTTAGGGCTCAGCATTCTAACTAAACAGGAGGAGAGATGGGCAGGGAACAGAGGTCTAACAGGGAGTCTATAAAGAGGGTCTCAGAGTTTGGTATGGGGATGCATTCCCCCAAAAGGTATAACTGGGAAAAATAAAGGCTGGCAGGTGTGTAGCTCCTCTCCAGAATAAGAAAGAGAACCACAGGGGTTTACGGCTGGTGACCAAGCACAGGTAGAGATCATATTCTTTGTGAGAATACTTACAATTCTAAAACCCTAGCATTTACTCTACTAACCCCTATTTCCTGTCACATACCAATGTCTTATTCCTCATCACCAAAAGGCACCACTCTACTTTCAGAATACTCCCCCCACCCAAACTCCCCACATTCATCTGAAACTACAACTTCCTTATCTGTCTTCTTACATATACTGAATTTGCTTTCTGTACTCACTGGGAATTTCTCTTGGACCATTAGCCCATCTTTCTGGATTCACTGCACTATTTATCCACCTCTGACAACATGATAAGCTAATTTAATGCTGCTGCTCTCTCTTTCACTTAAATTATCTTGAATAGACCTTCCCCAGGGCTTTTTAATCAAACCTCCAACAATGAATCACCATCCTCACTCACCTCCATACACATTAGTCAGTTCTGCCATAACTCGTTCTAAGAAAGCCCTCACTATGTAAAACAGCATAAGAAAAACCATGGGATTTATGGGAAAAAAATGCGGTCAGGGATACAATGATCAAAAACTTCATCAGTGACTTTAAAAAATCTGATTTTTAAAATGGTAGTTTTTTATTAGTATTTAATGGTAGTTTTATACATGTTAATAGTTAAGAAATACATAAACACCATAATAAATAGTGAAAGCTTCTGCAGCCTTAGGCTGCTGTTTGGCCTCGCCAAGTTCTCATGGCCAGGGCTGGCAAAATCTCCTGCAAGCTGGGGAGGCCATAACTTTGGAACTTGAGATTGGCAGCCATGGTGGAAAGTTGAAGGGGGGCAGGGAGGGGATAGACCAGCCTTCTCTTCCCACAGCTTTGATTGCACTAGAAGACAATTCAATAAAGGGCACTTTACCTTAACAAAGACCTCAAGTTTGCTTGTGGAAGGTGTCAGAAGGGTTGCGGTTTGTGAATTATTGTGAAGTGGTGCAATTTTCTGTATTCTTACTGTTTCTCATGGAAGAAATTGAGCATCAGCAAATTCAAAATTTAAGTTATGCTCAAAATATTCTCTAATCAATTGTGCTGAAACAAATTTGAGCTTTCATCAAAGAGCAGCATTATAGAAAAACTGCTTGTATTTGCTCTTGCTCCCTGGGCATTGAACAATGGTGGAAAGAAGATGCAGAACTATGCAGGTTAGCTCTATTACAAATTTATGCTGTCAAACATCATCTTGGACCTAGCCCCTATTAAACAATCCCTTTATTCATCTCTTACATGTTTTAAGACTCTCCCCAGGGTGACTATTTTAGATCTACTCAAGACTACAATCCCATCTTTTCTCACCATTAGTTATTTCTTTACTGAATTGAGACCACACAGAATGAGCTCCATTATCTTCATCTTTACATACTTATCTTTACATCCATTTCCTCTTCCTTGGCACTAGTCTTAAAGAAAGAGGTAGTCCTCTTCATTTGAGAAGCTAACCCCTTCATCCATGTCCTAAATGATCCTTTCCTGCCCCTTGAGGCATGGGAACTTGATTCCATGCTTATCTCTTCTCTAGCATCTTCAGCCTCTTCAACTCATTTAACTTTGTCCTTCAATTCAAATAAGAAATATTCATTAATTGATTACTATATGCAAAGTGCTAAGGATACAAAGAGGATACAAAACACAGATCTTGCCCTAGAGAAGCTTATAATCTATTTGCAGGGATAAGGCATACACATATAACTATGATATAAGGCAGAATATAATAGATTCAAAATACGTTGTCTGGACCTTTACAATTAGAAATCTGTAGAGCAAGAAATGTTCACTTGGGTCATAGAGCCATGGACAAGGTGGGCTTTGAAGAAAGGAAAGGTCTCAAGAGACAGATATTGGCGTAGGGTTTAGGAGGAGGGAATTCATGGAGAATCTATTCTAGAAATGGCAAACAGCATGAACAAAGGCAAGAGGAGAGGACAGAATGCGAATGGGGGGCAGTCAGTAACCTAGTTTGGATGGAACAGACTACATGAAGGGAAGTGGTAATACTTAAGTCTGGAAATGTAGATTGGGGCCTTGAAGGATGGGAGACAGAATTCTCTTTTGCCTTCATATGTACTATATTCCAGACTTAAAATTGTTTCAGGGCAGCTAGGTGGTGCAGTGGATGGAGTACCAACCCTGGAGTCAGGAGAACCTTAGTCTGGATCCAGCCTCAAACACTTGACACCTACTAGCTGTCTGACCCTGGGCAAGTTATTTAACCCCAACTGTCTCATCAAAAAAATTGGTTCCTATCTCTATCCCTTTCCAGAGTAGAAAGGATCTGTAGTAGGAAGACCTACGACCAACTTGCAGCCAAATCCAACGTCCTTTTCATAGGCTAAATCCTTCTGAACTACTCCTTAGCATCTGATACTGCCTACTACTCTTTATTTAAGAAATTTTCTCTCTTGATTTCCATGACACTGCATCATTCTGGTTCTGCTGCTACCCCCTCTACCATTGCCTCCAAGAAACCTACTCTGGTAACACTGACTCTTCTATAAACTATAAACTATTTTTGTTCTTTGTTTGTAGTATAGAATGAATGCTTTATATATTACCTTGTATCCATAATGTACAATTATAATTCAGCACTTTTATACCAGTAAACACACATACACACAAAATACAATTTTGTCCACTAGCCATTTCATATTTCATTTCTCCAACTAAACTCACTGTGGTAAGGGACTAATATAAATCTTCCATATCCCATACTGCCCAGCATCATGCTAAGTTCAAAGCAGAAGTTCAATAAATTTGTTGATATTGCGCTTTGTATGAAGGCCCTATGAACACAATATACAAATGTGTATGAATAACCCTCAAATTTGGGTATCTCTGGACTTGATGCAACAAAGACTTAATGCTTAGCCCCACCATGTCCCTACCTGCACCAAAAACTGCATTCTGCTGTTTCTCAAGATAGCACAGAATATTACATCTAAGGGCAGGAGACAGTGGCAAGAACTGAAAGGCATACCAAAGGAATGACAAACAAATCAATTTTTATCTTGGGAACTTCCAATTCTGGACTATTCCCATCTAAAAATCAAGGCAACCAGAGAGCAGATCCAAATTGCTGATAACCTGCTGAGATCAACAGGGATTCAGTGGGCTGGCTGCCAAAAGTCAGGTGCCTGAAGAAAAGTCTGACTTTGCAGTACACACAAAATCACAACAGATACGGATTCAGTGAAGAACTCCACACATGGGAGGGCTATTCAGTTTCACCCAGCCTTCCAAGCCTTGCCCTTTCACATATACTCATTAACCTAACTGGTCTCACTGACTCAGAAGCTCTCATGATTTTATTTCTTACCAGTCAGCAAACATATTTTAGATCACTCAGGAATAGGACAATAATTCCCCTGGGGCTGGATGAATCCTGCCCCGTAATCACTCTACAGTAAGCCACCATCACAAACAAATCCACAAAGCTACTCACTAATAAGCACATGTAGCAGAGGAGGCCTTTACACCAGCCTAGACAAAAAGTGTTTGGGTAGTTAGAGCAGTTTAGAAGACAAGACAGATATTGCTTAGAAAACATTTACGGCAGCACAAGCAGAGCTGCATGACAGCCCATATGTTCTGTATGCTCCAAGCCCTGGATTCTGAAAATGATGCCAGAAACATATTCCCCTGTACTCTGGATTAACTATCCAAGTGGGCAGTCAGACATATGTCCAGAAGGCTAGCCAATCAAAGTAATACAAAAGGTGGTGGGGGTGGGGAGAAATTATTTAAGGGTAAATAGAATTATCTCTGCTATACCAGTGACAAGAGGAATGTTGTTGGTCTTGTCCCTTAATGATGCTGTGGTTGCAAAGCTGGTATACTGGTATAGCCAGGAGGAACCTACCAGTCTAGCCCTTTGCAGACACAATGGTTTTGGACAATGGGAGTTGTTTTTTACCTCCTCTTGAACTTGTACAGAATGGGGCCAGTGGTCAGAGAGGATGTGGTAGGGCTCAGCGTTAGCAGGCAGTGCTAGAAATTCTAAGTAGATTAACACATAGCAAAAAATTAGAGGCCAAGGCTGGATTTTTGGTTTGGATGGGAAAAATGTTAGTTATGGAATGTCATTAAAATTAAAAACAAAAACAAAATCTTAAAATATAAGGCAGAAGGAAGAGGTTCTTCACAAGGGTTCTTTCTTCTGAAATGCTTCTTTAAAATTCTAAATGGAAAAAGTTGGAAAGTACAGAAAACACTCTTAGATCTACTTTTTTCTTTAAAAAAATCTTATACCCATGTCTTACATCTCACAATCAGAAACTATTTCACTTGGTGGTATTCCTGTGCAACACTTTTAAGCCACAAAAACACAAAGGACCACAGCATGCCTTTCTTACTCCATCACTGTGGTGACTCCGTGGTCATCTACAGAAGCAACCTGAAGGAAAGTACTTGATGTGGAATCCCCAGTCATCATGACAGCACAGAGACTGTGAACAGCATCCACAAAAGGGATTAAACACCTTAGGCTCCCTTGGTGTAGATGCTCTATAGAGGCTACAACAATGAAGAATCATCATGGTCGTTTGAAACCATGACTGTTGCTCAGATGGTTTTAAACTGAGCAATGATGGTTTTTATATCAAACTCATTTTAAAGTCCTGTAATCCCCAAGAGATACCTCCAGGCAAGTGGCATTGACATATGAATATATATAAACACATTTATATATACCAAGCATTATAGGTTTTTTTTTAAATAGAAAAGCTTTTAAGAGAGCATAAGCCTTAATTTCATGGGAAAATGAAGCATTTAAAGTCCCAAACATTGCTTTATGAGATAGTAAGTTCCTCACAGCTGTAAATGTTCAAGCAGAGGCTGGATAACTTTTTGTAAGGAATGTGGTAGAGGGGATTCATACATTCATTAGGTTATTCATTGGAGTGAATTTAAGATCCTTTTCAATTCCATGAATCTATGATACTATGCTGTAAAATTGTGTTAGAAAGTCTAGACTGTTTAATTCAGATGGTTAAGGCAAGGTAATTTAGCTAACAAAATCAGGACCATGGATTTAATCCAGTTTAAGATAGTAAGCTAAATACAGAAAGAAATTTTTCCATGGTCACTCCAGCCTAGATATGCTATCTTACAAACAGATGACAAAAGGAGGGTTAGGGTTAGGATTCGGTCAGTGTAGTTGTCAGTTCTGCTGTGTTTTTCTGTATTACAAGAATACATTCTGAGGAGGATGGGAGAGAAGATTTCTAAAAAAGTTTTTATGTTTCATTTGTAACTTAGTTCCCTCAGTGTCCGTCCCCCACTGAACTACAAAAACAAACCAAAAAACTCTCATCAAAAGCATGCATAGTCCAGCAACACAAATTCCAAGGTGAGAAAATTTAAAAATCAAAATGCATCAACAAAATTTCTCTTAAAAAGAAAGACTAGGTGATAATGTAAATTATTAAGGTCAACCCATCATAACTACTAGAAAAGCAACTGAAAGCAGATGTTCTCTCTTTATCTCTCTGTCTCTGTCTCTTTCTCTCAGCAGAACTATGACTGTTGCTTCGGGAATTCTCAGTAAGTAAATGCTGTATAGCAAAGCAGTTCACTGACTGATCTATAATTGATTGTTACAGTAACTTATACAGAGTCACATAGCCAGGACGTGTCAGAGGCAGGATCTGATTCCAGGGCTTCCTGCCTCAGAGTTCAGTTACCTTTCCTAATCTTTGATGCCTAACTGCCATCAGCCAGGTGAGCAACCCTTGGCAAGATGAAACCTGGCAACTGAGGGCAGGAGCTGCTGCCCCTGCCTCCTCAGCAGTAAAAGCTGCTGAAGACCTGGAAAAGAAAGATCTTGTCACCAAAGTCCCTGCCAATTTCCAGTGGTTCAATATTAGAGCTGGCCATGGTAGTATCAAAGGAAATGACGTAGAAGATGATGCATTACTATCTGCTCTGCTGCTGTATTCTAAGGGTTACTAGCCATTGCTATCTGATGTGCAGCTGAGACTTTTTATATGTATTACCTCCCCCTTTTAGATAGTGAGCTCCTTGAGAAAAGAGGCTGTCTTATTATTCTTCACTGCTTTGCACAAAGGAAGCATAATATGTGTTTTTTTCACTCACTCATTCATTCACTAAGATCACTGATAAAAATGTTATTTTTACACGAGCACCTTAGAACACTGCACTTAAGATGGATTCATTAGTGACGACTGATCCACTTATTTAACTACTTCTGAATTCACTAGTATACATATCTCCACCTTGTTTACTTATCTCTACTGAAGCCTCCATGTGGCTGCCAGAATGAAATTACTAAAGCAAAAGTCTAACATGTTACTCCCTTGCTCAGAAAGCTCCAATGGTTCCCTGTTGATTCGAGGATCAAATACAAAGTCCTCTGGCATCTGAAGCCCTTGTGGCTCCAGTCTACCTTTCTAGACTTATTATACACTAATCCCTTTCACACACTGTATGGTTCCAACAAAACTACCTGACCTGAGACTCCTTATATATAACATTGCATCTCATGTTTATGCCTTTACACAAGTAGTCTGTCCCTCAATTCCTGAAATGCTCTCTATCCTCATTTATACCACTTAAAATCCTATCTTCCTTCAAAGCTCAGCTCAAGTACCTCAACCTCCTAAATGAGGCCTTTCCCAGTGACCACAGCTACTAGTTTCTCACCTCTGAAATAACCTTTACTTATCTTGTATATATTTTATATTAACTTATCTGTGTACAAGTTGTTTATCCTGTTAGAATGTAAGTTCCATGAGAGCAGGGGATGTTTCATTTTTGCCTTTGTATTCCCAATATCTAACAGTCTTTAACAGCCACTGAATAAATGCCTACTGATTATTTATTCTAAATGACTTCAATGAAACATGACTGAAGCTAGTGGCCTGCATTTGATAAATATGAACTACTAGAAAGAGCACCCGAATGGAAGTTGAGACACCAATCCCAGTTCTGTCATGAACTAATGGTGTGACCTTGGAAATGTCACTTTATTATAAGTTTCAGTTTCCTTCACAGTCAAAGTCATATACTTGATGATAAAATATCTGGGTATTTCAGCTAGCTTCTTTTTAGAAAGAGAAATGTACAAAAAAAGGTCCAAAAACATAATCTGGGTCCCTGCTCTGATCTTTTTTTTTTTTTTTAGCTGTATGACCTTGGACAAATGAAAATTTCTCTGAGTCCCAGTTTCTTCATCTGTAAAATGAAAACAATATTTGCATTATCGACTTCAGTGCTGAGAAGTTCAAATGAGACTGTATATAAAGTACATTTAAAAATTTTAAATCTATATAAATAGAAGCTATTAGTAGTAACATTAATACTACATCTTAATATTAAGCTAAAAGATTTTCCAGTCTGCATATTAGTTATTCTAATACAGCAATTTTCAAATTTTTTGGTTTCACGACCCCTTTATACTTTTAAAAATTACTGAGAACTTCAAAGAGCTTTTGCTCATGTGGTTTTATCAATATTTGTATCTATCAATATTTACTATATTAGAAATTAAAACAGATAATTAAAATATTTTTCTAATTAATTTAAAATAATAAACCCATCATATTAACACAAATAATATATTTTTATGAAAGATAACTATATTTTCCAAAACAAAATTTAATGAGAAGACTGCCATTGTTTTACATATTTTTGCATATCTCTTTAATGTCTAGCTTAAAAGAAGACAGTTGGATTTTCTTACCTGATTCTGCAGTGAATCTGTTACAATATGCTGTTTTAGGGTAAAGTGTTCAAAGGAATAGTTGATGTGTTTTAGAGTGAAATGTTTGAAGGAATGGTTGAAGCAGCTAGATGGCTCAGAGGATTATGTGCTGGGCCTGGAGTCAGGAAAGCCTGAGTTCAAATGTGACCTTAGACAGTTACAAGCTGTGGTCTAAATAATAGGTTACAATGTTTACCTTAACAAATTAATAGAATAGGAATAAATTCAAAAAAGGGCATGAAATGACTGGAAAGAAGTAGAATAGAGAAAGGTGCTGGCCCCTAAATCTCTTTATGCAAGAAATATTAGATACCCTGGATTGCCAGGTACATAGTCACCTTGAAAGATCTTTTTCTGGAAGTTCTATTCCCCCTAAACTTCACCTACAGGCCTAGGATTAAGATCATCAGCCCAGATTTCTCTTAAGGAAGTAGTCCAATTCTACACACCCCATGCTTTTCACGTCTCTACTTTTAGCCTTTCTGGAAGTCTGCCCCCCTGTAGTAGGATGTAACTCCACAAATAGATTTAAAGACAAGAAGGTAGTCTGATGTAACTGTAGCCTTTGCCAGTCTCTTTGCCCCTTTCCATCTCAGAAATCTACCTTTAGAACTGAAAGCACAGGTTTGACCAAGTCATTTCCCTGCTCAATAAACTCCACTGGTTCTCTAGTCACCTTTAAGACCAAATACGAACTCCTCTGTTTCAAAGCCTTTCACAACCGGTCTCCAATCTACCTTTTCCAGTCTCATTACATGTTACTCCCTTTCATGCTCCCTCTCTAGCCAAACTGACCTTCTTACTGTTCCTTATGCATGACGTTCCAGCTCCTACCTCTATGCCTGAAACGCACTCCCTTCTTATTAACTCTTAGAATATCTAGCTTCCTGAAATGCTCAGCTCAAGCGTCACCTTCACAAGAGGCCTTTCCTGATCTCCTCTGGGCTGCTAGTGATTCCCCCAAAACTGTACCTTGTTGTGTACATGTATGTGTTGTCTTCTCATATTTATGTAAGTTCCTTGAAGGCAGAGATTTTTTCATTTTTATCTTTGTATCTCCAGTGCCTGGCACATAGCAGGCCTCTAAAATGCTTGTTGATTAACTGACTGACTAGGGAGGTGATAGGATATAAACTCTCGTTTCACTTTTAAAGGCTTTCACCACCTGGTCCAAAGCCTGTCTTTCCATTCTCATTATACAGGACTCCTCTTCCTGCACTCCACTGTCCAGGTCCAATTGGCTTTCTCTCATCCTCACACCTAGCATTCCGTTTTCTATCTTCATGCCTAGGCACTGACCATTCCCCACACCTAGCATGCACTTCCTCCTTATCTCTGCCTTATGGAATCCCTCTCTGAGCTCCAGCACTACCTTTTATACTAAGGCTTTTTGGCTCCCACAATTGCCCATGCCCTTCCTCCTTATCTTGTATTGATTTTGTATTTATTTCTGTTTATTTATAAATGTGCATGTTGTCTCCAAGATCTTGAGAGCAGGGATTTTTAAACATCTGTACTGCTACTGCTTGGCACAGCGCTTAGCGCATAGTAGGCTCCGAATAAATAATATAACACAATAAACATTCACTCAGCACCTGCTATGTGCCAGGCACTGTGTTAAGTGTTAGGGATACAACCACTTGGGCATGATAGTGGTGGAGTTTAATCCAAGCAGTGCAGCCAGTGGGAAATACAGAGCTGTCTGAGCTTCTGAGTCTTCTTTAAATGGTAGCTTTGGGAGAAGTTTTTTGCTCGCCCTTCAGTCCTCTAATGAGAGGGGCAGAGAGGTAAGCAAGGGAACTGATGAGGTTAGAGTACCAGAGCTGATGCAATCTCTGTGAGTATGCATTTCTGGGATGCTTGTTGATTGATCTAATGCAGTCTTTTATTTTACAGATGAGGAAACTGAAGCCCAGAGAAGTTGTGTCTTTCCCAAGTGAAGCTATGTCCCAAGTCCAAATCTAGCCTTCTTTCCACTAGACCATAGTACCTCAGAGACTATAATCTTTTCTGGCTTCTTATGAAGGAGCTGTCAACTAGAATGACTTAAAAAACAAACTTTTTTCACCTTATTAGAGTTGTTGTCATACCAATTTTAGACTTGCCTTCTTTGCTTTCTCCTTTAATGCTCCTTGTTATTTCACAGAATTTCTAAGTTGGATGGGACTTCAGTGGTCAACTAGGCCAACTTCTACAACAAAGGAATCCCTACTAGATCCTGTCCCACCAGTGGTTATCCGACCTCTGCTTGAAGACCTTCCAGGAGGGGAGCCCACCATCTCTCAACGCAGCCCATTTCACTTTGGGACAGCCCCCAAGTGCTAGGGAGTTTTCCCCTACATCAAACCTATTTTGCCTCTTTGCAACGTCTACCTATGGCTCCTGGCTCTGCCCTGTGGAGCCAAACAGAACAAGCTAATCCCTGCTCCACATGTCAGTTCTTCAAGTACCTGAAGATAGTCATCATAATCCCAACGAATCTTCTCTTCTCCAAATGACACATGCCCTGTTCACTCTATGGGTGCCTGAGCTACAGCTGACTTAGACAAGTTCACATATTAAAACTGTACCTGTAGCTAGTGGAGGAGCCACATGGAGCCTTCACTCGAAGCTAAACTAACCTGCTTAAAACTTGGGCTACTCTTCCATTAGAAATGAAAGGCACTAGGCAGACCATCCTGAGCCTTACTGGAAGATTAGCTACCCTCACAAAACAGAGTAACACACTAAGCTTGTGCTTCAACAGCCAAATGCTGCATACACCAGCCTTTCAGATAACCAGGTCAGCTGAAAATCCAGAGACAAAGGGGCATTTCATATATCCCGACTTCGGCAGTTGTAACAGCATTTCATATGCCAGATCTTTACAGGATAAAATTTTCCCTGTATTCCTGACCAAACTTACCCTTGAGGGACTGAGAAACTACCTGAAAGTACAGTGTCTTACTCCTAGTATTTCAATATGGAATAAGGTCATTACAGTAATGTTCAAAGGCTGTTTTTCATTTTTTCCATTTGTATTAATGTAGGCTGAGGTTGAGAGGTTCCTTCCTGCTCCTGAGGGAAGGAAGATGGGCTAAGAAGCAGCACAGAACAGACATCCCTTTGCTTTTAGAGAGCAGCAGCCAGAAACATATCTGAGAAGACCCCAAACACTCAACTCTTCATTTGCTTTTTGTTAGTCTCACCCAAGATCAAAAAAAAAAAAAAAAAGAGAGAAAAAAGAAAAACTGGTAACCATCTTCTGAAGTCAGAATGAGTGACAGGAATTCTCTTTTTTGTGGCAAGAATGAATGTTTGAGGAGAAGTTTATGCTAAAATGTTCCTGGCTCGGCAATATGCCAAGAGATGAAACAATCCATATCTATAAGAATAATGATATAAGAGCAAATTATTTTGTCAAAGCACCCTGGAATAGAAGGGGTGAAAAAGCCTAATGTAGATGAAAGAATATTGGGTATTCATTTTGGTAATTAAGAGACCTGACTCTAGCCTCACTTTATCACTGACCAGCTATATAACCTTGGACAAGTCACTTTACTTCTGTGACCTCAGTTTCTCCATCTATAAAATGAAGGGGTTGGTATAGAAGTCTACATTAGGTCCTTGCCAGCTCTAACATTATATGATTAGAAAAGATTAAAGACATTTTAAGAGTTCTGGATAACTGCATATTTGTGTGCATATCGTTAATCCCTACCCAAAGAAATCTAAAATTTGGGCAGGGCCCATTTTCACTTAAAGTATAATCTTATTATGTTTCCATTCACAAGATGTAGCCTATCTAGCTAAACTCAGGTATAGCAGAAGCAAATATTCTGCCAGTTAGGTCAGTTGGTTTGAATATCGTGCTGAGGCCAAGGTCAAAGGTTCAATCTCCACATTTTCTCTGCTCCATTGTCACAATATGGGCCTCTTAACCCTGAACAGCAACTATAAGGAGGATTGGGTGAGGGAGGGGGAATGGACCAGTGCAAATCCATCACGACTACTAGAAAAACAGCTTTAAGGGGATCCTGTGTTGATGGTGCATTAGTTATAAAAGATAGTATATTCAATAGGGATGAGGACTAGGCCCATAATTCCACTCATACAGGGAAGTCGTGGTTGAGGCAACTTCCACTTCCAATGAAGACCAAAACCCTACCTTAAATTTACAGAGTAAGAGACCTGACTAGGGCATTGAGAAGTCAAGGGATTTGCCCAGAATTGCACAGCCAATATGGTCAGAGTAGGACTTGAACCATGTGTTTCTGCCTTTCAGGTTGGTTCTTTATCCATTTTACATGCTGCTTCTCAGTATATTTAAAACAAATCTGTAAAGCAAATATATAGAACCTCATAACTCTTTACATCCAGAGGCCCCTAGGTAGTGCTGTGGGCAGAATGCTGGGTCTGAAATCGAGAAAAACCTGAGTTCAAATTCAGCCTAAGACATTTAATAGCTGTGTGGCCTTGGGCAAGTTGCTTCATCTCTCTCTGCCTCAGTTCCCTCATCTATAAAATGGGGATAATAGCACCCACCTCCTACAGTTATTGTGAGGATAATATAATGGCTAAAAAGTGCTTAGCATAACGCCTGGCCTGTAGAAGGTGATATATAAATGATAGTTGCTGCTATTTTTATTATTATATGTCCCTCAAAGCACAATTAAATATACATAAAGACTGACATAATTGGGTGAGTTCAGAAGGTGTTAGTCCAGTCTCCCAACTTCAGTATCTTTTTGATCTCAATTAGTGTGAATATTCTCTCCAAAGATACAGATAGAAGGGTGTCTGATGTAGTTCTTAAACTATGGCACAGATTTAAAACGCTAATTAATTCATAAGTCCAGTCTAATATTAGCCTACAGAAAGCTGGAATAAACATCTTCCTGACCTGACATAATCATAATGAATTTCCTTCTTCCATCCCCAATCAACACTGATGATTCTCAAAATCCACTCAAGGTAAGAGGAACAGTTCTTGGACCCAGCTGCTTTCTCTAACCCTACAGTAAAGGGTTTTATCAGTGTCTAACACAGAAGTCAGAGAGGGAAAAACAAAAGGAACAGAACTCTCAGACCCCATGGTCACTATCAAACCAGAGGAAGATACATCCCACCATATACAATCTGTGACATTTGACACAGGATCCAATACTGTTCTCCCTGATACTTCATATTTGAGTTTATACAAGAGTGACAGTTACCTATGCTATTTTAAATTAATCTGATGTGAATCAGGGAGGCCTAAAAAAGCTGCTGGCAGGCTGTGGCTGGGAAAAGTTAAAGAGTCAGATACACTATGATTTATTACTGTCTGCAATCAGGAAATCCAAATGAGGAGATAATTCACCTTGTTTTTCCATCCCATTTGCTGCATAAACCCATAATCTCAAAGACCAACATCTAATACAATGGAACTCAATAGTGAAACTAGCTTATGTTTACACTTGCTTATTAGCCATGCAATGAAATTTATAAGCAAAAAAGAAAAAAAGAGAAATCAAAGGAAATTGGCAAATATGAAAGTGGATGGGTAAGGGAGCTCTCATGTTGAAGCATATTAATTAAAAGGCTGCTCCTGGCTGAGTGCATCTAACGTAGCTTTGACCTCAATGCAGATTTTGGCTCTGCTCAGAAGAATAAAGATGTTTGAGAATTACCCCTACTTTGATGGGGCAGGAAAAAAATGAGACAGCATATATAACATCATCGGGTCCCATATTAGGTGCATACAACACACACCCAAATAGGCTGTAACTCCTATTAAGACCGTCCTCATGCAGAGTCACTGCTGAAGGCTGGGCGCTCCAGGCCTAGGACCTGCAGCTCAGGCTTTGGACATACATCTTACAGTAACCATATTTCTTCTATCTCCTTCTTCCATGCAAATATGGTAGTATCCTATGTAATACAATTGCTTACGGATTTTGTTATATTGCAAGTTAAATAGGACTTCTAGAGCCGAAAGGTGGCTTGGAGTTTTTTTAAATCTAACCCCTTCCTCCTATCAATTCATAAGTACAAACAGCAAAACAAGGTTATGGTAGTCCTAAACACAGTCCTTTCAACCACAAGTGTGTTTTAAAGAAAATTGGCTTCAGATAACTTACATCTTCAAAAGAAGGTCTTCACTATACCAACACCTTAGCTGCCAAATGCAGACCTTTCCCTCATCATCTGCACCAACTCTTAAGATCAGATTGAACAGGGCTACACAGGATACAGAGGCTGCCCCACCTAGAACAGCACCCTGTCTCTAGTGAGTGCCCCACAGAAATTGGTTTAAAATGATGGGTAGGAACCCCTTTCCTCACCTCCACTGAGCTACACCCCCCCCCCCATCCCCACCCCAAAGCTGCTCTGAAATCACAGGATTTAACAGCCAGTTGGGATTGTCCAGACCTGTTTCCCCAAACCAGTCCGGGCAAGAGGGAGTGAGTGGGCAGGAGGTCCCTGCCTCGGCCTCAAAATGATTACCAGCGAGAGGGATGGGGACCCTCCAGTTTCCCCTCCTCCCTTCCCCTCCCCCTCTCCATCTTTCCTGGCCCACACTAGAAGAGAAAACCAGAGAGAATAAAGGATGTCAGGTCCAGGAGAGGTGAGGGGGGGTAGGGGTGGGGATGAGGATGGGCGGAGAGGGGGGAAGGAACCGATTTCCCAAAGGCAAGAGGTGCGGAGGGGCCACACGTGGTGGGCGGGGAAGAGGGACCCCCAGAGGAGGGGGGAGGCCCTGCGCCCCCCGGGCTCGGGGCGGCCTGAGGAGGGGGAGTGGCCACTGGGGAGGCCTGCCGGGGGAGGGAGCGGGGCCCCTGCGGGCAGCGCCCCCGCGGGTCGGGGGAGGACACCTGAGGGCCGGGGATGCCTGGGGGCCCGCCCCCCGCCCCGTCCCCTCCCCTCCCCCAGCCCGGGCCCGGGCCTCTCGCTGACTCAGCCCCACGGCGGCTCCCGTCGCCTCGGCCCCGACTCACAGTGCACGAGGCGATGGCTCCGGCGGAGGCGGCGGCGGGGAAAGGGGGCGGGCGGCGGACGGGGGAAGGGGGGCGGGCGAGGCGGCTGTAGCTGAGGCTCCGGGCCGGCCGGGCGGGCTTTGGGCTCTGGAGCGGAGGGTCCTAGCAAAGGCCGCCGCTGTCTCCGGCTCCAACGCACAGAGACTGCGGGGGAAGAGAGCACTGCGCAGGCGCGGTGCGGCCGCCGCTGTCAGAGTCCGAGGGGGCGGGGCTAGGCTACCCGCCGTCTCCACGGCAACCGGGCGCAGAGCGAGAGAGGGACCTCCCAGACCTCCACCTCTCCCTGGCAACGGAACAGGCTCCCTGTATTGCCATAGCAACAAGGAACTGCACCGGTCCCCTAAGTCTCTCCGGGAGCCAGGGAACACTCTTCCACATCACCGTGGCAACTGGGAACAACCTTTTCTCTTTTCCCCATAGCAACTGGATGACAACTACCCCACCCTTTGTACCTAGGCGCCAGGAAGAGGGAAACAACAGGAGGCAGGAGAGGCTGAGCTGATTCTGCGGCAAAGGAGGGAGCGGAGATGGGCCCGCATCTCTGCTCCGGGGTCTATGGCGGTGTTCCCCAGCATGGCCTCCGCTTGTGAAGCTGAACTCTGTTCTCCTTGCCTTCGATTTAAAAAAAAAAGGCTTTATTCCTTCTCTTCTTTTAGTAAAGGGAAAGGGAAAATTGAATTCTCCTCCAGTCATCATAGAAAGTAAGACGAAAATAACAGAGGTATTAATTAACGGGTTGTCGTTCAGTCCCATCCCACTATTCGTGATCCCATTTGAGGTTTTCTGGGCGAAGATACTAGAGTCCTTGGCCATTTCCTTCCCAGTTTATTTTACAGATGAGGAAACTGAGGCAAAACGGATTAAATAACTTACCCTGGGGTCCCATAGGTAGTAAAGTGTCTAAGGCTAACTTTGAACTCACAAATAAGTCTTTCTGATCCTAGGCCTGGCACTTTATCCACTGTGCCATCTAGCTGTGGAAGTGTAGTTAGGAGTCAGTCTGCTCTTCCCTTCACAAAGGGTGAAGGCGTTTCCTGATTGATTTGGAAAGGGCAGCAGGCCAACGGGTGCAGGCAAATATTTTAAACGACCATGCTCTGGCTGCTCCTTAAAAAAGACAGTTTACTTGCCCTCTGAGAAATGAAAAAGGAATCTAGTTCCTGGATATATTCACTGAAATCACATGAAGGTGGAGGAGGAGAGACCTGGCAAGCCAAAGTGGAGACTGGATATAAAGAACTGATGGAGTAGATCAGGGCACCAGTCCCTTTCCTGTCCAAGATACCCTTACACAGTTCATAGTGATAATTTTTCTTTTAATTTTGAGTCCCAAATTCTCTCCCTCCTTCCAGCCCTTTCTCCACCTTTTCAGAAAGTATGCAATATGACACACACACACATATATAACATATATTATATATAGTCATTCAAAATATATTTCTATATTAGCTATGTTGTGAAAAAGCAAGAAAAATAAAATGAAAAGCATATGCTTCAATCTGCATTGAGAGTTTATCTGTTCTCTCCCTGGAGGTGGATAACATTTTTCATCACGAGTCCTTTGGAATTGTCTTGTTTCATTGTATCGAGCAGAGTAGCTAAGTCTTTCACAGTTGATCATCGTTACAACACTGCTGTTACTATGTACATGGTTCTGCTCACTTCACTTGCATCAATTCATATAAGTCTTTCCAGGTTTTTCTGAAACCATCTCCTTCCTCATTTCTTACAGCACAATAGTGTTCCATCATAATCATATACCACAACTTGCTCAACGATTCCCCATTTGTTGGGTTTTCCCTCAATGTTCAATTCTTTGCCAGGGAGGTAATTTTTAATTTCCTTTTCCCTTTGAACTCCCTCATAGAAGGCTGCATCCTTGCCATTAGGCACAGGATCTTAAAACTGTATTTACCTTTATTAGTTGGGTGTACTCATTAAGAATGCAGAAGGGAGAGGATGCCCATCAATTGGGGAGTGGATGCACACATTGTGGTATATGAATATAATGGAATACTATTGTGCTATAAGAAATAATGAGCAGACAGACTTCAGAAAAACCTGGAAATACTTATACGAACTGATGCTGAGTGAGCAAGGCAGAACCAGGAGAACACTGTACACAGTTACAGCTACATTGCGTGATGACTAACTTTTATAGACTTGGCTCTTCTCAGCGATGCAAGGTTCTAAGACAACTCCAAAAGGCTCATGATGGAAAATGCTATGCACATCCAGAGAAAGAATTAGAGTCTGAATGCAAATCAAAGCATACTATCTGCTCTCTCTCTCTTTTGTTTTGTTATGTTTCTTTTTTCTTGTGGTTCATTACATTGGTTATAATTCTTCTTTACAACATGACTAATGTGAAAATATGTTTAATATGAATGTATATGTAGAGTCTATATCAGATTGCATACTGTCTTGGGGAGGGGGCACAGGGGAGGAGAAAGGGAAGGGAGAGGGAGAAAATTTAAAACTCAAAAGCTTGTGGAACTTAATGTTGTAAACTAAAAATTAATTAATTAATTAAAAAAGAATTGCGGATAGGGAATTGAGGAGAGTATTTCAGGAGAGAAGAAAAGGTACAACCATCACCCAGTATTGTCTCTGAGTAGGGACTCAGATCTAAGGTACAGTGGAAACAAGAGAATTATATTCATTTGTTACAACTTCCCAGAGCAGAGAAAGAATGTTTATTTTGGGAAAATCATTTGGCAAAAAGTTAATAGTGTAGGGGACAAATAAAAGTCTCTGACTTTACATACCATCCCATCTCAACTACATTTTCTTTTCTTTTTTTAAATCATTGTTACTTC
Organism: Notamacropus eugenii; assembly: GCF_028372415.1. Lineage (NCBI taxonomy): Eukaryota > Metazoa > Chordata > Mammalia > Diprotodontia > Macropodidae > Notamacropus > Notamacropus eugenii. The sequence goes on along the minus strand of NC_092872.1, from coordinate 528,220,150 downwards.
CCAATAAATCCCTTCTCCCCACAACAGAAGATTCCCTTGTAACAAGTAAGCACTCATTTCCCAATATGCTTTGCTCTACATTGAGCCTTGCCTTAAAAAAAAGAAATACAGTTTAGCAAAGTCCATTGACAAAGTGACTAACATCTGACACTGTATGCAACATTCTATGTCCATAGTGCTGCATATCTTTACCAAGAAGAGAGAAATGTGTTCCCTTCAAATGTTCTACTGGATCAAGAATATTAATTATTAATTAATTGATTAAATTAAATTATTAATTTATAATGTATAATTATAATAAATAAAATAAGCAAATTACTAATTAAAAATAATTGATAATAAATAAATATTAATCTGAGTTTAGCTATCTTCTATTGATATTTTCTTTTATATTTTTGTAATCATTGTATATATTACTCTCCTTGTGGATCTTTTCACTCTGTATCAGTTCATGCAAATCTTGCCATCTTTCTCTGATTTCCCTACACAGTTATATTCAATTATATTCATGTGCCGTACCTTGTCCAGATGTTCCTCAAACTGACTGGCACCCACTTTGTTTCCACAAAAAGTGCCACAGTGGTTTCAACCTTAATGAACTATAGAAATATTATCAGTATTTTTATTGTAAGTTATGACTTCTGCTGGCATTCATGCTATCACATCAAATTCTTATTCCCATACTAGTTTTTAAAATCAATTTGCGTGATAAGAAGATAACTCTCTCTGTCTCTCTGTCTCTGTCTCTCTGTCTCTGTCTCTGTCTCTGTCTCTGTCTCTCTCTCTCTCTGTCTCTCTCTCTCTCTCTCTCTCTCTCTCTCTCTCTCTCTCTCTCTCTCTGTGTCTCCCCTCTAACCTCTCAATAACTTATCTGAATGCTCAAGGCTATTTCTAAAACAACATGAGATCAGTTTCCCATCTTTTCTCTAAAACTTTTTCATTGGTCATTTTCTCCAAAGCTGCATTCTCTTTTGTGTTTTTACTCTCAGTAAGTCATAAGTAAAACCATAGATTTAGAGCTATAAGAGACTTTAGAAGCCATCAAGTCCAATACTTTTATGTTACAGATGAAGACCTAAGACCAAGAAAAGTTAAAAACACCCTAGGTTACACAGATAGTAATCCAAACCCAGGTCTTCTGACTCAAAGTCTTGTGTCTTTAATATCCCCTTTCCTCTTCCTATTCTATTTTCATATTGGTTTTAATGATTTTCTACAGCAAAGTCTTTGTATGTGTATGTTCAACCCTCTGTCCAGTTTAGATGAAAGTGAAGTTCATTTGACACTCACCCCATCCCTTCTTCCATATTTGTCAAGGACAGGTTCTGACTGCTCCTATGTGCTTGGATTGGGTAGTGAGTATGTTCTACCACTGGCTCTGTCTTCTACTGGTATTTGTTAGACACAAAGTGCAGATAGGTCCCAGATTAGCCTGTATTCTGGGTACAGAGCATTGAGCTCTTCAAGGTGATTAGAGGGCTCATTCAGCTTTCTGCAAACTTTCGGAACCACTGGAATGTGTAAACTGATAGCTGACCTCCTTGGAGGAGCTTTGCCTCACATCTGGGCCTTGAACTCCCCGAGTTTAACTGTTCTGGGGCCTCTTCACAGGAGTACCCGAGATCTTTGACTGCCTTGGGTTTCTTGACTGGAGCACCAGCTGAAAAGCCTCCAAATAATTACTGCTTGACTCTTCCCAGTTTTTCTAGTTGTGATTCTGATCTTAATGCCTGAAAGTTTTTGAGTGTCCCTTTTGCTGACCTAGGCTAGATGATGGTATTTAATTGTAGTTTCTCTGTTTATTTCTTAATCATTATTTAGACCAATTTTATTTTAAATCTTCTCGAGAACATGTCTGAGATTTGGGCTGTTTTGCTCCTACTTTGCCAACTTGACTAGATTTCCCACCCATTCCTTTTTCTTTTCTTTTTTTCCCAATCAATCAATAAACAAAAAAATACTATATGCCAGGCACTGTGCCAGATGATGGGGAATACAAAAATAAAAATGAAACAGTCTGTCTTCAAGAAGTTTCCATTCTTTTGGAGGAGATAACATGAATACCTATAAGTATGTGCAAAATATATTCAAAGTAAATATAATGTTTTTTTCGAGGGGGGAGGAGAGAGGTATCAGGAGGATTCATGCCTTTGGACAATATCAGACAAATCTCTCCAGAAATTTTCCTTCCTTCCCTCCACACCAAGCACAAATTTCCCCACTCTGTTCCTTCCATTTCACCTGTTCTCTTTGGGTTTTAGTCCTTGAATCCCAGAGAACAGTAGAAATGGTTGCTGAAGACTTACTTTTTAACCTGTGCTCCTCCCTCCTCTGTCATAGCCCATTTCTGCCAAAGTCCAATGCCTACCATTAAGCTGATGAGAGTCTAAACAGTCTGTGAGTAGGATAAGTATTATTGCTTTCTCCCCTCATTCTTCCTTGAGACCCCTAACTAGCTGGTTCAGAAATAAGGTGAGTGAGTCCTGAGAAACAATGTTAAATAGGTATAATTCTTTGTTGCCACTCAAAGACATAGATAGACATTAGTCCTGTTTCTTTCCCAACTTTGCTGCTTTATCCCTCAGTGACCTTTTAGGTTTTGCGCCAATTCTCCCTTTCTAGCGGGCCTAGTCTCATTGCATTTCCCTTTTCCATAATTCCAATCCTTATCCCTCTTACAAAGTGTCAACTAGCCATTGTTCTTCTATTTCAGTATTCCTTCCATGCCACGGAGTATTTGTCTAAGCTGGAAGAAAAATCTCTTGGGTTCTGTCTCAACAAGCACCCTGTTCATTTCAGCCATTGCTTTTCACAATCTGCTGGTATGAGTGACTGGACTCTTTACCTTTCACCCCCAAAGATCTGGAAGGGATCTGAGAGGAAGGCTAGGAGATGGTTGTAGACTAATAGACTAATGTTTCTATACAGGAATGTTTGGTATAGTTTTTTTTCAAGTTATTTTCTGTAGAATAAACAGTGTGATCACAGCATGCTAAAAGTCTTTGAATCTCTGAATGCAATAAACAGTGAATTGAGAAGGTGCATCACAGGCTGTATGGACTGCTGAGCTAGGTACTGATATAAACATATATATATATCATATTTTTATATTTTAAGTAATATTTTCTTTCATGCCCTAGAGTAATTTTAGATCAAGCTAGGAAGGGATTACTTCAAATCAAGGGCCTGCATTTGCCTACAGGAAAATTTGGGTGTTCGTTGGCTGAGTGTCCTCTGGTGGCTAAAGGGGATATTACATGGTTTTAGAAAGAGACTTGTCGAGGTGCCTGCGAAAATGTTGTCATTTTCAATGCTAAGCTAGAGGCTCAAGTAAAGAACTAACTTGTAGACAATTAACACATTGTACTCTCTTTTTGGATAATTAACACTTTTTCTAGCCTTATGGAAGGTAATGTTTGAACCACTATCAAAAGGACCCATGTGAGAGCCAGTGGCATATTTATTAATGATAATTTAATCGCCTACTGTGCTATTATGTTAGATACTAGGAATACAAAGATGAAATAAGACTGTTCCAGCTCCTTTACCCCAAACAATTTGCAATTGTATAGGAAGAGATTATAATCTATATTTTGGATCTTTATTTCTCTTCCTTCTAAAGCTTAACAATTCCAAAAATCTATGTCAAAATAATTTTCCTCATTAGCTACTGACTGGCTTACCTCCAAGACCATTCTCCATTCTCCAGACTAAGTGTAAAATCCTAGAAGCCCCACACTTTGATCTCTCTTTACTCTCCTTTTTGGTAATTACCATTGACACTTTCCTCTTTATATCAGGAGATCTAGAAGAGACTCAGGAAAAGGGCTGTCTCTCTTACTACATTCTAGGTTCTTCCAGGGGTGGGGAACCTGCGACCTCAAGGTCACACACATGTGGCCCTCTAGGTCCTCAAGTGTGGCCCTTTGACAGAATCCAGGCCACACTTGAGGACCTAGAGAACCACATGTGACCTCAAGGCTGCAGATTCCCCACCCCTGTATCTAGACACATTGGTGTTAGATTCAGGCCAACGATACCACAGAGAAAGTCTCTGAGTAACTTCTCACAGGAATGTCCCTCAAAAGAAAGAGTTTTTGGTGCCCTTGTATTTCCCTTAAACTTATTAATATTGTTTTCAGACAGTGTGAGCTCCAGGACCACTGTGGTTAAAACATTCAGTTTAATTCAGATACTTTATTAAGCCATGTGCTAGGCATTGCAAAATTCAAAACAAAAATAAAAGTCTCTGCCATTAAGGAATATACATTTTATTGGAAGCCTTAAAGGACAATAAAGATTCTGAAAGGTAAAGTAAGAAGGGAGTGCCTTCTTGGCATGGAAGACAGCTAAAGAGAAGGCTTGGAGAAGTGGAAGATGGAATATAGAGTTTGGGGTAAGAGTCAATGGGTCTGGAACATAGAGTATGTGAAAAGGAATAATATGAAATATGTCCCAAAAGGTAGCATGAAGCCCAGTTGTAGAGGAATTTCTATTTTATCCTAGAGACAATAGAGAGCCATTGATACTTTTTGAACAGGGGAATGACATAGTCACTTAAGCCTCAGGAAGATTATCTCCATAGTTGTGTGGAGGATGGATTGAAGAGGGAAGAGAAGTAGGGAGACCAAATAGGAAGCCAAACCACAATAATAAATGTGAAAGGTAATGATGGCCTGAACTAAACCTTATCTCTACTGAAGCATTTTGCTATGAAAGAAGAATCATTTTGTGTGTGTTCATCCTTCATTGCCGAAGAAGATCATGCCATCAGAGAAATAATGACATGACTTGCACTTGACTTTGTTTTGAGTGAGGGAAGGCTGTGCAGGTCACCAGCCTCACTTCTCCTCCAGAGTCATCTGAATCCAGTGACCAGATATTCATCAGGATGACTGGAGATGACCTAGGATGAGGCAGTTGGGTTAAGTGACTTGCCCAAGGTCACACAGCTAGTGAGTGTCAAGTGTCTGAGGTGAGATTGGAGGCCCTCCTGACTCCTGCACTGGTGCTCTATTCACTGTACCACCTAGCTGCCCCTATGACAGAAGAAAAGTTCATGGTGGAGGAGGTGGGGATCTGGGAGAGGTAATGATCACTGCTTAAGTGCTGAAGGAGAAAAGAAAAGACCTACAGGTCAGTGTGGAGGCTGAGCTTAGCATTCTGTAACTTTATAAGCTCAAAAGCAAAGAGGGTAAAAAAAAAAAAACCCAACAAAGAGGAGACTTTTCTTTTGCCTCACATAAAATGGGACCTTGTTGAGGGAAATGTATCAGGAAGAACATGGAGATAAACACTCAACACTTTCCTAAGTAATGTTATTTCCTGGTCAAGGAAAAGGTGGCATACAGAGACCTGTAGATTGTCTCCCTTCCTGTGGTGTTCAAGGCCAGCCTCTGGTTCCACAACTGGGCTCTGATGAAGTACTAGCTTAGCTACCACTTATTTTTTTAATGTGCTGTCAAGGCCTGCCCAATTCTAGCTCCGTTTCAATGGTGTAAGTTGACCCATGTGACTCTAGAGGAAAAGTTATGATTTGGAGTAGCCTCAGAAGGTCCAATCTAGCTTGGTCATGCTTGGTCATGCATGATCTCCAAATGGTTGGAATGATGTAGAAATAAACAGGGCATGTTTCCATTTTTTTGCAATCTGCCCTAATGTGCAGATGAATTGCGGGTTTTATACTTTTCTTCTTTTTTAATAGTTGAAGCTGAGGAGTCCGAACAACCTAGGTTCAGGGTTTGCTTCTGACATGTATTGGCTGGATAGCCAATGGCAAGTCACAGCCTTTCAGTGTCCTAGGTAATTCTTTCTATAAGACTATTAATTGCATAATGGTTGCTAGATTGATAGAGGACATTTCCTCTTTGAGAGTTCTGTATAATGGTGAAATCACAGATCTGGACACAAATAAAATTGAGGACACTTTGTAATATTGCAAAACCAGCATTGGGAGTAATTGCCATAAAATATAGAAAGGAAGAGGTGTGTGTGAAAAGGAAACTGCTACCAGAGGCTAATTTCTAGGTTAAGTTCATGGGATCATAGATTTAGAGCTGTATGGGACCTTAGAAACCATCTAGTCCAATGCTCTCATTTTATGGATGAGGAAACTGAGACCTAAAAAGCTGGAGTGCCCAAAGTCACATACGTAGTAAGTGGCAAAGCTGAGATCTGAATACATGTTCTGTGATTACATCCGTGTTCAGTACTTCTTTATGTTGTATAATGATATATGGAAAATAATAATAACTCATACTTGTAAAGCACTTTAAATTTTATACTTTGCCTATATTATCCTATTTGATCTTCATAGGGACTCTCTACATAGGGTACTATTATCATCCTCACTTTATAGTTGAAGACATTGGAGATCAGAAAAGTTTAGTAACTTGACACAGCTAGATTTCTGAACCCAGATCTTTTAAATTCCAGGTTCTGCACTCAATCCACTGTGCGATACTCCCTCCCTACGAATGTCTTGCTGAGCTAGACAGTGGAGTTCAAATGACAATTATCTTCCTATAATTTTATGAAAGCACCCATGAAAGACATCTTTATAGCTAATACAGAAGCTATGTCTCTATGGCCTGCGTGAGAAAGACTGTTCATATTGGAGCTACATCTACGTGAATTTGAAGTTCCCTGAGCAAGTCTTAGGTATTAGCAAGTGCCATAGTTCTGATACAGCTAGACCCAGGGAACAATTTTGGTGTTTCAACATTGATTGGGCTGAACTATGGGTAGAATGTTGTAGTCTGTGAGCTGGGTCTACCTGATCACTCCATAAATCCATGCCTTTTACGTAAGTTTATAAGAAAATAGAAAGAAATGGTGATTAAGAGCATTGAAGGCATAAGGTACCCTCTACTTTAAGAGTGGGCTCAAAGAGATTGAATTTAGTGACGATCTAGTGCCTAAAGAATGAAAGGAAAATTTGAAGAAGAAACTCAGTATTAGAACTCTTGTATTTTTACAGCATGAGTAGAATATCCCCATGGAGTAATGGGAGGGGGAGAGGACAAACGTTTGTGGTTTTTTTTCAGTTGTTTCAGTTGCGTCTGACTTTTCGTGACCACGTTTGGAGTTTTCTTGGCAAAGGTACTGGAGTGGTTTGCCATTTCCTTCTCCAGCTCATTTTACAGAAGAGGAAACCGGGGCAAACAGGGTTAAGGGACTTGCCCAGGGTCATACACCAAGTAAATGAGTGAGGCTCGATTTGAACTGAGGAAGATGAGTCTTCCTGACTCTAGGTCTGGTATTCTAACCACTGACTAGCTGCCTAAGCGTTTGTTAAGCAATTACTATGTGCCACGCATACATTAAGTGCTTTACAGTTATTATCCCAGAGTTCACCTCAATGTCTCCCACTCATAACAAAACTAGTTTCAGAAGATTTTCCTTTCAGAGATAAAAAGACCTCATCTCTGAAAGACCTATTAGCCAATAGGATTATCACAAAACCTCGTAATCCAAATGCTTTTCTCATTGTTGTTGTTTTCATCTTTCATTGCCGAAGAAGACCACGCCATCAGAGAAATGATGACATGACTTGCATTTAACTTTGTTTTGAGTGAGGTAGGGCTGTGCAGGTCACCAGCCTCACTTCTCCTCCAGAGCCATCTGGATTCAATGACCAGATATTCATCAGGATTCCACAAAGTCGAGATGTCCTGCCTGGATTCTTTATGAGGTAGTTAGTGATTTTCAATGCAGAATCTGCACTGAGGATGCTATCAGAATATAAGTGTAGCAGAAGATAAGGACAGGACAGACTAACAAACTTATAGGAACTGTAATGTTTCAATGACTCAGACAGAAAGGAGTTGAAGATATGAATAATCTGGTAGGTTGTATACTTGAATGGTCTTATTGTCTTTTGGAAGACATTGGAAGTAGATTAAAAAAACATAAATGAAAGTGTTAGATCAGATAGAAGAAGTTGGCCTGAAATTGTTAATTGTCAAATGCTATATCTACAAAGGTTCTGCCAAATACTCAGGTTATGCTCTCAGTAGAGAGTGAACACTGATTTAGAGAAGATGGTACTAGTTAGCTGGCTACATCCAAAGAACCTTAGAAAACTAAGGACTTTTCCTAGGATTTTGTGGCTGTTCTTAATGGGTGAATTATACTATTGTCACTTAGCCACTCAATTATCTATCTCACTCATGAGTACATGGTTGGGAAGAACTCAAGGCAGAAGGGTAATAAAGGGCAATGTGAAATGGTTCCTTTAATATCATTTAATGATCATTTAGATGAGAAATGTGAATGAACTCTTAAGGACCTGATCAGCTGTCTCACTCATGCATCAATTTTAATCTCTGCAAACTGACACATGCCCTTTTTGTACTATACTCTGAGACTAGCCTGAAAGGCTTGAAAGTAGTCTTTTGTCAATAGAGTAAGAGTCTTTAGAAACTTATTGCCATTTTTCAGTAGAAAACTTACTCATGGTGAGTCTCATTTTCCCATATGCCAATTAAAGTTCTGGAGTTGTGGGCTGTCACTAAGAAGTTCAAACACTATATGTAGAGTTCACTTTCAAGTATGGACTGTCAACAATCCACTTCCATTTTGACCAACACTAAGTTGGGTTCTGTTTTTGTTTTTTTTTTTAATAATTAATTAATTTAACTTTTAACATTCATTTTCACAAAATTTTGGGTTCCAAATTTTCTCCCCTTTTGTCCCCTCCCCCACCCCAAAACACCGAGCATTCTAATTGCTCCTATCACCAATCTGCTCTCTCTTCTATCATCCCTCTCTGCCCTTGTCTCCATTTTCTCTTTTGTCCTGTAGGGCCAAATAACTTTCTATACCCCTTTACCTGTATTTCTTATTTCCTAGTGGCAAGAACAGTACTCGACAGTTGTTCCTAAAGTGTTCTGTTTTTTTAGAAATAGGAGTGGGCATCAGCTAGTTATGAGTCTATTGTGAATTATAGGCCAAGGAAGACTGAGTACAGATGCTCTCTTCCATAGGCTACGTGAGTCTAAAATGTCTAAAGAGTCTAAAGCAAATAGCGACTGAAAGAATGAAGGTGCCCTGTGGCAAGAAGGGAGACAGGCTTTTGTCACCTGAAAGTATCTTTGAAATTCCCAGTCCCTCAATTGCCTTAACATCCATGACTCCACCTCCGCCCCACCCAGGGATGGTGACACTTTGGATTTTACCATCACTCACAAGAGTCCCATTTCCATAATCAAGAATTCTGAAGTTCTTTTGTTTGATCCTAACTTTCTATCATGCCATTGCTTTCTATTGATTGCTCCTCCTAAACCTATTTTTCATCCTTACAGTGACTTCTATTTCCTCATTACTTTAGTACTTTTCCCATCTTATCACCTCTGCTTTTGCCTCTCTTTCCTTCTTTCACAGTCTTGAACCTATATTTAACAGGTTCAATTATACTCAACTCTCAAGTCTTTCCCCCCTAGTCCTATCATTACTCATGCTTTGCTAAGCCTCCATACTGGATTATCCTTTTCATTTGCTTTATCTGCTTCTACTCAGGTGAAGCTGAACAGTGCTAGAGGAAAACATACAACTATCTTGACTGGATCCATCACAAATTGATATTATCTAATCTCAACTGGTCCCTCACTGCAGCAAGGCAATCTTTTAATTCCTGTCCAACTGATTCTCTACTGAACTCAGAGGCTATTCCAAACCTTTTCTCCTCTCAAACTTCTGACAGCATGTCTCCTCCTACCTCTCAACTGAGCACCTTGAAACCTTTACTAGAAAAAGAGGTCAGTTGCCATCAGGTTCCTCTTCTTTACTTTTCTATATCTCAAAATCCATTGATATTATCCTCCATCTTCAACTGTTCCTTTACTTCACTCTCTGATGAGGTAGTCTTTCTCCAAGCCAAGGTGAAGTCCTAAATATGAACCACTGATCTCATTCCCTCCCATCTCCTCAGGCAGTTTGTATCCCAAATCAGTCCTCTGCTCCTCAATCTTTAATCTCACCTTATTTACTGATTTCCACCCTGTCTATCCCATTCTGTTAACACCTAATATATCCAATTCTCAAGCCTTAAAAAAATTTCACTTGACTTCCAATCCCCCAAGCTACCATACTGTATTTTTCTTGTTTCATAGCCACTCTTCCAGAAAAGCTGTTAATTCTCACAGCTCAATCCTTTGAAATCTGTCCTCTAACTTTATCACTCACCTGAAACTGCTCTCCAAAGTGACCAATCATTTCTTCATCATCAAATCTGATGGATTTTCATTAATTCTCATCCTTCTCCAGCTCTATGTAGCATTTGACAGTGTTGCCTTCCCTCCTGTATACTTTGGGTTTTTGTGACCCCACCCTCCACCCCGCTTGATTGACCTATCTTTCTGACCATTCCTTCTTGGTCTTTCTTGGTATATCATCATTCATATCTGCTCCCTAACAATACCCCAAAGGCTCTGTCCTCTTTCTTGGTGATCTCATCATCTCCAGTGGGTTTAATTATTATCACTATGGAAATGATTCCTAGCTCTATATATCTAGTTCAAGTCTCTCACCTCAATTCTGGTCTTGCATAACCTCATTAAATATTTTGAAATAAATATTCTATGGGCACATCAAACTTAATGTGTCCAAAATAGAATTTATTATCTTCTCTACCACCCCCGCCCTCCAAACTTATTCCTCTTCTTAACCTATTTCTTTCAGGATATCACCATCTTTCTAGTTACCCAGGTTTATAACCTTGGAGGTATCTTCAGCATCTCATTCTCACTCGTGCCACACTGATATCATTTTTGTCTATCCCATTCTGTACTCAAAAAACCACCACCTTCTTTAATCCTTTATCACCTCTTGTTTGGACTCTTGCAATAACCTTCTAATTGACCACCCTGCCTTATCTTGGAGAAAGCTCTGGACCTGGAGTCAGGAAGACCTGAGTTTAGATCTTGCCTCAAACACTTACTAGCTGTGACTCTGGTTTTCACTTAACCTCTGTTGGTCTGTTTCCTTATATGTTAAATGAGAATTACAGCAGTACCTATTTCCAGGGCTGTTATAAGAAGTGAGATATTTGTAAAGTGCTTTGTGAACCTTTAAGTGCTAGAATAAATTCTCGTTTTATTACAATTGTTTCTCCCTCTTCAAGCAACTTTTCAAACAGGAGCCAAGGAGATATTCCTAAAGCACAGATTCAACCATGCCATTTTCTAATTTGAAACTAGTGGCTATTATCTCTAGAGTCAAATACACATCCTTCCTTTTGGCACTTAAAACTGTTCACAGTGTGGTTCCATGCTGCTTTTCAGTCTCCAATACCCTCCCTACATATGCCTCATTTCAACTAAACTGGCCACCTTGCTGTTTCTTATGATAGCTCAGTTTCCATCTCTGGAAAGGTTTGCCCCAATGCCCTGAATGCATTCTTTCCTCACCTTTATCTCTTAGATGCCCATCTCCTTCAAAGCTTGATTTAAGTACCACTTTCTACATGAGGTCTTTACTGATCCCTCTGGGTTCTAGTACCTTTTTTACCCCCATATAACCTTGCACTGATTTTGCATATGTTGCCCCCTAATAAAATGTAAGTTTCCTGAAGGCAGGTCTTTCTATCCCCAGGGACTAGCACAGTGTCTAGCAGGTACTTAATGGCCATTGAAATGCTATTATTGTGTTTGCTACCTGCATTAATATTAAATGTGTGCAAGTCTAATGCATTATGTAGTTGAGATGATTATAATTATTACATATCAAGTTATGTTGCTTGTGGTGTTCACAGATGCTCAATCGTATCCCATGCAACCTGTCTGGGGTTACAAATTCTTCTCTGGGAAGGATACACACCTCTTCCCAGTCCTTCCAGGATGAGGGGGCTGGGCAAGAGGTGAGGGAGGGCTGGGCAGAATAAGGAGGGAGAGCATCTAACCCGGGGTATGAAGTCAGACTGAGCAGGAACATACACACTTTGGTGAAACAGAGGAGATAGGAGACAAGAAATGATGGTGGTAGCCTGACTTATAATCTTGATGATAATCTAATTTTTGTCATTGTCATTCAGTCCTTTCCAACTCTTTGTGACTCCATTTGTGGTTTCTTGGTAAAGACACTGGAGTGGTTTTCCATTTCCTTCTCCAGCTGATTTTACAGATGAGGAAACTGAAGCAAATAAGGTTAAGTAACTTGCCCAAGGTCACACAGCTAGTGTCTGAAGCTGGATTTGAATTCAGTTCCTCCTGAATCCAAGGCCACTGTGCCACCTAACATATGACTTTTAATATTAATGCCAATGTACTCTTTGTGGGCTTGAGTCAAATGAGAACTGGGAGGCATGGCTAACACTGAGTGACCTGCAGCAGTGATGACAGTGAGCAAAGCAGGGACCAGAATGGAGGCTGACGAGGAAGGATAGCATCCATGTCAGATCTAGCCAAGTACCCTCAGTGACTATGGCTGGTTAATATTGCTCCCTCCTTGTAGTGGAAGGGGAAAGCTTGAATTCAAGTACTTGAATTATTTTGTTTTTAGTGGGTTTTGGCTTGCCTGTGACAAAGTGGGGAAGTTTGAATTTGAGTTCCTAGGTTTTTGGCTGCCTCATCTAGGAAGGATTTGTCATTTAAAAGGCTGCCCATGCTTTTTCCCCCTTCCTAATGTTACATTTCAAGAACCATGTATATGTGTGTTAACAGTTTTATGAGTAAATTCCATTGAAACAGCAGACACTGGAGGAGTGGCATTTTTGTCCCCTAGTGGGTAGGGGCATCAAGTCAAGATTTTGAGTGGATATATCCACACTAAAACTAAGCATAAGCAGAGCCACCACAAAAGGGGAGAGGCTGGGGAAGAGAAGGAGCCAGCTCTCTCAGAGCCCAAGCCCCATCTAGTGTTCAATGTATTGCAAATCCTATGAAGACAAACCTTGGGTGGACAGCAAAGTGCTCATTATTATTATACGGGACCTGTTCAACAGCCCTCCTTGGTAATTAAAATTCTAGAGTAGGCAAATATTCTGCCTTAACTATAGTACTCCATGTGGTTCTTTCAGTCAAGACCTATCATGTTAGTCTCAGAGTTGTTTGTTTGCTTTGTATGATATAGTAACACAAGGTATGTCTAAGACCCCTTTAAATATTTTCCCCATATTCCTTGAAATTCTTTACTTCACCACAATTTTTAAAAATCCTACCATCAGAGGTTCTTTTAGGTTAACCCAGATTCTTCTAAAATTTACAAATGTGTTTTATCCTGGGAGGGTAATTCTGGAACTCAGGGTATTGTTAGGGAGGGCAGATGTAGGGCACTGAAGGATAAGATTCTGGACAGCCAGAGGCAGTGCTGAGGACCTGGTGGTAACAAGAAAGAGAGGGGTACATAAAGGAAGGTATGTGGGATTTAGGGACAAATTCTGTGTTTCAAACTTTTGACTAGAATCAGTCCTGCTTCTAGTCCCTTATATGACTACTCTTTACCCACAGTAACAGAGGTTTCTGTGAGTTTTATAAAAAAAAAGGATGGGTAGAAGATTATCAGTCAGGGAATCAGCTTTTAAAAGCACAGACTAAGAATGAGAAAAGGTTGAGGACAAGGATTTCCAAATGGCTAAAAAAGCAAGGTTGATTTGGGAGTTTGAGGTGGTGGGAGCCAAGATAAATCATTGCAGGACATCTTTTTTCTGTCCTATATCCAGTACTTTCCTAAAATGTCTACCTATTAAGCATCCCAAGTTCATTAAGAGAAGTTCCATGCACATTTTTCCCTTGAAAAAACACAACTGAGACAAAGTGAGAAGTAGCTACAGTTTAATACAAACCTGCACCAGAACACAATGTGTTGGAGTGTTTTTTGTGTTGTCGTTGTTTTGTCTGAAACAGGTGGCTAAAGCATAGGAAAAGTGTGTCATTTGGGGACTGACACATTCTTAGCACCATAACATTTACGGAGGCATGAGGAAAGTCACTTGGGTGCCTGGGATGTGGGGTGATTCCATGCTGACCCCAGACCATGCCTGCCGCCTCTGCTGCTGCTGGAGGAAGGTTTTGGTTTCAGTTTGGTTCTGTTGGTTTCTGGGTCAGAGTCCAAAAAGCCCTCACCACGGTACAGACTTGACAGAGACCTACTGTGGATTCCTAGCACTACACACGCACACACACACACAGTAGTAGCACAATGTTCCCATAACACAACCCCACAAACCTAGAGAGCAGCTAAGGCAAGAAAAACAGCATTTATTCCAGCAAGTACAAGACCAGTTTGAGAGCTGCATTCAATGCAACCAGAGACCCTTTTTCATTCCAACCATGAGACACAAGTATGTCTTCCAGGTGGCTCTGGGCTCTGTAAAGGGGCAAGGAGAAGAGGGTTGAGGGGAAGAGAAGACGCTGGCTATTTCTTACAACATTTTGGACTACCTCCTGATTTTCCAGCTAGAATCATTTTTGGTATGGGCGGGTCATGGATAGAGGTCAGGAGGGTGGGATGGGGGAAATCATGATCTCTCAGACCTGCAATTTTGGTGAGAGAAGGAATGTGGTTCCACTACTCCCCTTTCTCCCTCCTCACTGCACTGGGCACTTTAATTCTAAAATTCCAGTACTGGGACCTGTATGGAAAAGCTCTGCCAGCAAAAATATGTGGTAATTCTGGCTGCCCTGCTGGTCAGCTTTCTCTTATACTCTTTGGCATCTGCCCAGTCCCACTGCATAGAAAGTGGGGAGAAAGGTAATAGTTGTCTTATTCAGGACCACAGAGAGACTAGAGCCCAGAACAGCCATAGTAGGCATCTCTAGCCTTATGGGGCTAAGTTGGAATCCACTCCCCACCCCAGATGCAGTCATTATGTGCTGTGTCCTGACCAACCTAATGCCTACTTGGCTACCACATCTATAACCCCCTGCAATCTACTCTGGCCCTACCAACTATTCACCTTTTATCTTCTGGCCAGCTGAGACTTGCCCTCTCCAGTGTGCTAATGAGAGACTGAAATTGGGTTAGGAGTAGAGGCTGGGGGTAAAAATGCCACACAGCAGGCTAGAGTTCAGAATACTGAGCAAGCTTCTAATATTTTACTAGTCCTAGCTTAGACACAAAGGACTAAGTTTTAAGGATTTTTGCATTAGACTGAATGGCCATAAGAGAAAAAAACCTAAACACATGTATGCCCTGCCAATGATTCAGATGGGAGGCAAATTCTGCAAGTGATTTTGTAATTATCTGGTGAGGATTGGCAACCAGAAGTTGTCTCATGCCTCCTCTCCACAGTAAGGTGGCTTGATCAAAACTGTTGGGGGAATTCTGGCAACTTCTGGCCTGAGATGAACGAGGGAGCATTGCTGAACTCCCATAAAAGCTTGGGAGCTATGGAAGATTGGCTTCCTGTGAGCTCCAGGAGATGGAAGACTGGTCTAAGCAAGAGCAGAGCTAGAACTAATAAACTGGAATAGAGCTCAAGAAGAGGAGGGTATCTCCCAGCCCGAGCGACTCCTCCTAGCCTCTCTTCAGTTGAGAGAGAATGTCACTCAGTAATAGATGGAGAGACCCCACCCCATGCAGCTGAGGGCTCCAAAGAGTCTGTGTCCCTGCTGAAAAGCTCCGTGGTCTTCAGTGTTGGAAGGCGGACCATTGCTAAGATTTTGTTTCCTTTCAAGTAAAGAATACCCTCAATGTTGGGGAAGGGCTTGATTGTGACACAAGGAGTCTTGGGAAGAGGACAGTGACAGGCAGGGATGGGGTGAGGCTGGCTGGAGGCATGGTCACAGATGTCCTACACATAGCCTTGCCTAAGCTCCCCTTCTTCTTGTTATCGAGACCCTTCTCCCCTCCTACTTCTCCTTTTCCCCCTCTCTCAGAAGGCAAGACGTTTCTCACCACTTACAAAGGAGGAGTGCCCAGGCCTCTTCTTGAAAGCTCAGCAAGGAGAAGGTAAGACCATACAAGTCTGAATTTTTTAAAATAATAGATGCCCAGGCCATTCTTATAGGATCAGGTTCCTGATTTTGGTCCATGTGAGGATCTGTGAGCTGTGTCCTTATCTATCAGGCTTGGGGGAGGGTGGATCCAGGACTTTTTTTGCCCTTTAACCATAGGGAGGACCCAATGTAGAAGGCAGGAGGATGGGGGTTCCTTCTATACCTGCCCTGCCTCTTGGGTTGGTGTTGACTGCAGCATCTCTTGAGGATCATGTCTATCCCCATTTCTATCCTAACGCTAAGTGACACAAAGCACTGTTTTTTTTTCACATGATGCACTAACAAATCAAACCAAACCACTGCTCAAACCAAACGTGCAAAACAAAATCATTTACACGCCCATGGCACGAGGCCTCGCACCAGCTCCCAGCTTTTTCTTCTTGGCTGCTTGTTCTTTATAAGTGTGGGAGGGTGACTGGAAGGAAGAGGGAAGGGAAGAGGGAGCTGGCAAAGGGTTCATTTGCTTCATCTGTATAAATGCCTTGGCCTGGAACGGGGACCACTGATTAACTCAGTAACTATGGGATGGGGAGGGAGTCTTAAGACATGGCTGGGGAACAAAGACTCTAGCAGGATTGGGAAATATGGTTATCGAGGAGGGGGAGGTGATGGGAAGAAGAATAGGAAGGGAGGAGGGAGGCCTTTTCTTTTGAAACACTTCTGTCAAAGTGCCCTGGACATTGGCTGGCCAGGCTAGGAAGAAGACCATTCAAGCTGATGCTTTCTCATAAAGCAAACAGCCTGAGGCAAGTGTGAGAGTTGGGGCGAGGTTGCTGCCTATGCATTTTGGTCAGTGCATAGTGCCGGGTCCCCCCTGGCCCACAAATGCAGCCTGCTGAGGCCAGGAAAGGAAAGGACTACAGCAAGAGGAGCATCGTCCCAAAGTGCTTGTTAGAATTGGCTTAAAGCATAGTGAATGACATTTCAGACATATGACGTGCTTCCAAGTGTCTAGTAAATCCTTCCCTTCCCCCCCTCCCGCCTTCTTGGGTGTTGGACTGTGTGGCCCAGCCTCCCCATGCAACCTGCAGTGGTGGCCAGAAGGTGGGCTGGCTAGCTGCTGCTGCATCCTTAGTTGGGAGGCTGGTCAGCATCTTTACCAAATGCCACTCGACCTGCCACCGGGGGGAGCGAGAATCCTAGCCGAGGCTCGCTTTGGAACATGGTCATCGATTTGAGAACCTGTAGGGGCAGAAGAGCAGAGGGTGAGATGTTGCTGACCTTGCCAGAGACCCAGGATACCCTCACTTGGATTTCTTTCCTTGGATTGTAAGCTTTTTGAGGGCAGGGCCTGGGTTGTGCTTTTTTCTTTTTCTTTTTTTTTTTTTTTTGCTCTTTTTGTATTCTCAGCACTTAGCACAGTGCCTCAAACATAGTAGGTACTTTATAAATGTTTATTTTTTATTGATTGATTCATTTGGACAGTTCATTCTGTATTCTATATGCCCTGGAATGAGGGCATATTAATAAAAATTTGGCACCCAGGGATTCTTCTGATGGTATGTAAGAGGTCAAGAGTCTGCTAACATATAAATCCTTCTTGCCAAATTTCAAAAGGTTGTTTTTCATTTCAAAAATCTTTCATTGTACTGAGAAATTAAAGAGCCAGATCCCAAAGCCTCTGGATAAAGAGATACCAAGACTTAGCTACTACTAAGAGAGTTCCATGAAAACCAATAGGACCAGCTGAGTGCTAGCTCTAGACTTCCAGCACAGGATTGATGCCCAGGTCATTGAGAGGGCCAAGGAACAGGTTTTAAAGTGAGGAGAAACACAAAAGTCTCAGAGTTAGATGGGTTCTCAGAAATATAACCTATATTCAATAATCTTGTCTGCAATCTGCCTGACAAATGGTCAGCTACCTTTGATATAAAGACTTCCAGTGCCGGGGAACCCAGCCCATTCTACTTCCAGATAGCTCTATTTGGACAGAAGCTTTTCCTGAAATCTAGCCTGTGTGTGCTTCTCAACAACTTCCTCACACTGCTCCTAGTTACACCTTCTATGGCCAAGCAAACAAGCGTAATCCCTCTTCCACATGATAGCCCTTCAGAATCTTGAGAAAATTTCCCATGCCTTTCTTGAGTCTTCCACAAGCTAAACATCCTTGGTTCGTAGGGCAGTTTCTCCAGACCTCTCACCATCCTCATGATTCTCTTCTCCCAGTTGTCTCCTCTATGACCTCCCCCAACCCTGAGCACTCTCTAAGCATATATAAGAGCAATATTTCTTTTTTCTTGACTTCCACCCAGGTAGAAGGGGATTGGAGACTCAGAGAACTAGGGTGAGAATAGAGGGTCGATTTCCTTGTGGGGAGAGAATGGAGATAGGCATATATGGTTCTGTATGGGGAAGGGTTTGCTTTCTACAATTGTGGATGAATTAATTTAATGAAGCCCTGGGGTAGGTGGTGGTTCTGGTAGGCCAGAGGGCAAGAGGAGACTTGGACCCTTTGAGTTATGCTACACGATGGTAAGAAGAAACCATCAGATGTGTGGGTTAGTGGCAAGCATTCTGACTCTCAAAGTACCATCTCCCACCCTTCTCCTACCCCAGACTACAGAGGGGTGGGCCTCCTATTCTATTTTGTATTCCACTCCTTATGACTGGTGGGAGCCATGACAGCAGTGGAAACTTTCTGCCCTGCCAGAGAGTTTGCATTCTTTTGCATACCTCTGACATGGTAATATCATGACCCTATGCAGACACTGAGAGAAAACAAAATATATGATGATAACAAAAGAAATGTGAAATCTGAGTAATGGAGAAACCAGTGAAGGTCCTGGAGGAAAGCTTGAAACAAACCTTCACAGCAGAGAAGTGGGGGAATACTAAGATAGAACATCATGTACAATGTCAGATAAGGTTTATGCATTGAATATTTTTGTTTCATTTTTTTCATCACAAAGGAGGGCTCAGTATAGGTGGGAAGTGGTTGGGCAATAACTATGATTAGTCACTAAGTGACCAGTCACTAAACTGTGCACACCCTTTGACCAGAGGTGGTTGGGAGAAAAAAATTTTGGTTAAATGAAAAATAAAATATTTCTTAAAAAGGAAATGATTAGGATATAAATACAGGGTCAGGTTCCTCATCTGTCAAGTTAAGGGTTGTACTATATGGTCTCTGAGGTCCCTTTTAGCTCTAAATATATTAAATTATGACAATAAGCATGAACAGAAATATTTAAAAGGAAAAAATAAAAGTCCCTTTCTACTCCTGGATCAGTGTATCAGATTCTTCCTCAATCCAATTGCCATGCTGCTACAGCTGATGAGACGCTAGAAATGAACTCAGGTGAAATAGCCAATTGTGGAACACTGGGAGAATGGTCTTCACAGTCCTTTCTAGGGGAGAGAAATGGTGAATACAGTTCCTCCTCCTGAGGCAGAGTGATTTGGAGGTCTTAGCACATTTTATAAACTCCAGAGTCTCTGTGTTTGTCTGCTTATCCATATATAGCTATTACATGTCAGAACATAAGAAGACACCATCCTTGCCAAGAAGCAGCCCATGGCTCCTCCATGACTGGAGGAATTAGAGATGGGTTTTTCTAGAATTCACAGGGATAATGATATCCACCAGGGCACTAAGTTAGTGCTGAAGAAAACCTTGCCATATACAGGACCCTCAAAAAGATGAAAAGAAAGGAAATTTGCTGGCCTAGGAAATGCTAAATGTCAGTCTTAACCTGGCAAAGCCTCAGGTGAAGAGGTCTTGCATATATGCAGAAGATCTCTCTCTCTCATTTCAACATTTGTCTACTGTAGTGGTGTCATCTACATAAGAATTATGAGAGGCAATGTGGCACAAGGGCTAGAGAGCTGGCCTGGGTTCAAGTATTGTTTTGGATTCACATTTGGCTACATGATGCGGGGCAAGCCATGTAATCTCTCAGGGCCCTAAGCAATTCTAAGATTGTAAATTGTAGAGAAGGTGGTGATCTACACTGACAAAAGGAATTAGCTCCTGGGGAGTTCTCTAGTCACAAATCAGATCGTGTCCTTGCTTGCTCCAAAAAACACTTAGCTATTCTATTCTAGCACTTGCTACTAGAGTGTGGGGAAAGGGATGAACTGGTACCTCAGACAAAGTTTCCTACTACCTGATGCAGCTGCAGTAATTTCTTTTCTTCCCTCTGCCCTCCCTCCCCCCCCTCCCCTCCCTGGGACCCAAGCGCTAATACCCACACTGTGCTGCCCCTGCTCTTACCAGATAGGCTGAAGCTGGACTCGTGAAGGTCCCTCATGCCCCCATGTCGAGTGACTGGCCGGGTGGGAGTGTCTGCAAGTGGAGTTCCCATCTCTTTTTTCCCAGCATGCACAACCACAGCTACATCCCCCAGGTAGGGAGTACGGTCCACTCCCTTAACCTTTAAGCTCTAGTAAAGGGGAGGGGGAGGGGGAGAAAGAAAAGACAACATTATCAGAGCCAAGTGGTTTGACTCAGGGCGTCTTTCAGGGATATTCTTGGTGGCGGACAGAATACTGTACATAGCCACACTCACCTCATTTTCATTATAACTCTATGTAGCAATGGATTTATTCATTCTGATTTCTAAGGGAGAATTCTTTTTTTGTGTCCTTTAATTGTGTGTGAGTGTGTAGAGAAATCCCCAAGTTCATCTCTAACACTAGGGAGCCCCAAGGATAGAGCTGGGGGGCACCCTCTGTCATTGAAGTACATAGCTTCTGGAGATATTAAAAATGAAGAAGCACTGTTGACATAAAATTAAAGCCAAATAAACAGGTGGTAGTTCATATACATTCTTATTGACTAACATCTAAAAAGAAATGACACACTGTCACTGTAATTTCATTATGGAAACAGTGCTTACATAAATATTTCATCTGCCAGCACTGTCCCTTTGACAAGTGAGGCATCTCTCTTGTCTGGACCACTCTCCCCTTTGTTTTCTCCTCTTGAAACCTCTTGTTTCTTTCAAGGCTTATCACAAGAGCTGTCCCTTACAAGAGGCCTTTCTTGAGCTGACATCCATCAGTTGTTGGTGACCCCCTACCCATTACTTCGGATTTACTTCTCTGTCTACATACTGTATTTCTTTAAACTTTCTCCCCTTCTCCATCATACCCCACCAGTTTGCCTTGATAGAATACAGGTTCCTCCGGAGTAGAAGCCGTTTTGTTTCTGGCACCAGACACCAGGCCTTAAATGTAGAAGGCACTTTATAAGTGCTTAATGAATTGAATTGAGTTACAACACTGATTTCGAGGAAACTGAGGCAACCAATTCATGACAATTCATGCCATGCTGCAAATAGAGGGATACAACTTATGGTGGGTACCTATTCCCACTACAGAGCACAAATGGTAAGAGGAAATTGTTCATTCAGCATTTAAAATTTAGACTGTGGAAACAATAAGCCAGGGTTGTATCTTACTAACTGGTTAGGATGATTTGGTTCGTTTTCTTCTTTGCCAATTGTAAAATCACTCAAGGATGACTATCTCAACCAGAGGAAAAAGGAGAAGCATTATGTAAGAGACCTCAGAGAAGATCATACTCACAAAATGGTTAATAAGTAGAGAAAAATGAATGGCCTCATTAAAGAAATATGATGCTTTATTTAGTTTTTAGAAATATTGGTGTATAAAATTTCCCATAAGTCTTGGAAGTATCTAATATCCTAGACAAGTGAAGCTGACTCTCTCCAATCCTATAGCAACCAAAAGTCTATCATCTTATCCTATGCTCTCAATGGAAAAAGTTTCCTAGTGTGGTAGTGAAATAAGGCATATATCCTGTACGGGTTTATGCTACTTTGCATTCTAAGGATAAGGCAGAGGAGGTGCTGTATTCATGTTCTACATAATTTAGTGATGCAAAGAAAGGCTTTTTTTCTTTCTTGCCTTGACCTTAATTTTGGGATATGGTTCTTTGGTCCCGAGAAAACACTGAGATTAGGTCACATGTGTGATTATTTAATTCTCCCTTTCCCTTTCCCTCTCCCACAGACACAAACACATGCATATTTAGAACTGGAAAGGACATTAGAGGTCACCTAGTTCAACCTATTCATTTTACAGATGAGGAAACTGAGGCCCAGAAAAGGGATGTCTAAGGTTGCACAAGCAAGTCACACAGAGTCAGCCGGGGAGGCAGGCAATAAGCATTTATTAAAAGCTTACTATATGCCAGGCACTTGGCTAAGCACTGAGGACACAAACAAACACAAGCAAAAAGAAAGACGGTCCTTGCCCTGATGAGGTTGCCATCCTACTAGGGGAAGGAAACACACAAGGGTGCTAGAAAGCTGGGGATTGGGAGATAGGAAAAATATCTGTTGGGAAGCAGGGGAAACATGCTGGCAAAATCTGCAAAGTCAGAGGCAGAGGAATGAAGCGTGGCTGGCCTCGGCCCTTCCCTTAAAGGGAGGCCAAAGGAGAAACTCACAAATGGGAGGAAGGGGGCTGGAAGGAAAGAAGAATGTTTCAGGGTGAAAAGTCCCCATGCACTAAACTGGGATTGTGCTCAGGGGCTTCTGACTCTGAATCTAGGCTTTTCCATAGCACCATACTAGAGACTGACGCTGGGAGAGATCAATGTAGTTATAAATATCAGTAATAAACTGACTCATCTCCTTGAATAGTATTATAGAGTAACAGGGCTCTGGAAGATGCTGGAAGCACATAGGGAACATGACAAGCTCTCACACCCTCTTATGTAGATCTCCATTGACTTCTAGAATGCTGACTCCAAAGCCAAAGCCTGAGATAAGGGATGTCAGGGGAGAGAAGGATAAGAAAAGCAAGTTTGCTTTGGAACAAAGTAGAACTTTCTGCCTCCCTCCCCCCAGATTCTCCTTAATGTATGTGAAGGTTCTTTGTAGTGAAAAAAGCAAGTTTCCATTATTACTAATACTTTTAAAGAATAACCTAGTATAATATACGCCTGCCCAAAGATTCCTTGGAACATTTGGCTAGTTGTGATTTCTAAAATTGGCATTTAGCCAACAGAAAGCTCAGACAATGGCTTCCCATGTTCCTTTGCTTCCAGTAAGAAAAAGCCTGTAACTGAACAGTCTTATGCATGTACACGCATTATGAAGTGACCCTTTTACTCTCTCTAATCACCCACATGATGAGCATTAAACCTTCAGTGATACAGATCAGTTATGGTATATGTTGCTTTTGGAGGATAATTGATTAACCCTTTAGGTAGAAAATTTCACATCAATTTTTTAACAGGAATTTTTCTAAAATGTGTTCCAAGTTTCCCAGCTCTAGTAAACAAGAGTATATTGAATATATAATTTAACCTTTTTTCAAGACCTCAAAGTTATCATTATCATTACTGTACTATTCGGTCATGCAGAGATAATGAGTTATTTAGTTAATTCCAGACTAATGTAAATTCACCTTTACTTGTTTTTTCTGGAAGCAACTCCACCTAGCAACTTGCTTTCTTGTCATTTGCCTTGTTCTCAGAGCTGGGGCATAGTACGTAGAACTAATAATAGTTTTGGGCAGCATAAAATAGCACCTTTTTTTTCAGAACAAAATTTGTTCCTAACAATATTCACCCTTTGCTCAAGTTGTTTCTTAATCTCGGTTAAAAACCCCCCAATAATTTTTGGTCTTTATCAGTATTATTCTTTCACTAAAGTCTTTCTCTGATGGCTGATCATGGTATAGAGGTGATACGGGCTCTGGAAGGCAATGCTAATGGAATACCACTATGGCTAGCTCTATCAAGCTGGGAAAATATCAAGGCACTGTTTATCATCTGAGGACCAGTCTACCTCAGTTCAGAGAAACTATGGATATTGCCCACCAAGTCCTAATACTTCTGGTCACAGAAACTTGTGGAACAGCATACTTAAGACACAGATGAGGTGCTATCTAAGTCAGCAGAGTGCAAACCCAAACTGATGAAATACAGACCCTTAAAGTATGAGTTATCTGTGACTTCTGAACAGCATTCAAAATGCTCTCCATTGTTTCAGCATCAGTAACCACTGTGAACCCATCCACTTCAACTCACTATCTCACTCCTCTTCAGCGTTCACACAAGGATAAAACATTCATGAGTTTATCCTTTTTCTCCATTTATTTTTTTGCGTTGGGGGGTAGGAAGGGTTGCATCACATTTTGATTGTCACATTGTCTTCATTTCCAGCAACACTTCCACATCTTGTGGACTTTCTCCCCACCTTATTTCCTTCTTCTCCATTACAAATGATCTGGATTATCAGCTAGTACACATTCTCATTTTATCCTCTTCTGCCTTCATTCTCTCACATACACTGTGCTCCATGCCTGAAATACATTTTTTCATATCTTCCAAGCACTGTTTTTCCTTCATGTCCCAGCTCAAGTGCTTCCTCAGCTAAAAATGATTCTTCAAATTTCTTGTAGTGCTTTGCCTTAATTTTTCCTTTGTCCGTATCACTTTCTCCATTATATCAAACTTATTTTACAAGAGCCTTATCTCCATTATTAGACTATAGGCATCATGAGGGCAGGAACTGTGCCACAGGTGTGCTGGAGTCAGCTCATACAGCTCATGGAAATATACATTTTCAGAGAGAGCACTTACACCTCAGAAACTGAAAACTGACAGATCAGGGCTTGATTTATTGTTTTGTTGATTGTCTAGTCTTAAGGAAGTGGAGTAGAAAATGTTAATAATGCTGATTAAATTTAAAAGTGTATCATCCGTACCTTTTTTTTGAGTCAGTTCTTAAATATTTATGAACACAGCCCTGTGTCTTGTCTAAATCTTATATCTCCTACACAGCTTAGCAAAATTTAATTCAGGAAAGCACTAAGTGTATTACTTAATCAATGAATGTATTATTCCTTGAGGACACAGACTGGGATGTTTTCATCTTGGCAGCATTAGTCCCCAGCATGGTACTTTTTTGTACATAGTAGTTGTTTAATAGATATTTGCTGAATTGAGTTGAAAATTACTTCTGAAGACTGTTAAGGTCAGGCTGTTTTTTTTAACCTATAGGTACAATGGGATTTTGTGATTCTTCTTAATGGTGTGTTAGCTCTTCAAGATTTCTTCATTCCAGACATCTGAGAACATCAAACTTTGGGGGAGCATAGGACTAGGGATAAACAAGGTAAGCAGTCATATAGGGCACATCATGTAGATTAAACTAAGGTGTACTTTATAATGTTACTTTTTATAAATGCAAATTTAGTTTAAATTTTAATTTATTTATTTTTGTTAAGACTAAGGCTCAGAGGTAAATCTAGTTTTATGCAAGGTTGATATCCTTTGAGAAAATTTCTTCCCCTGTTTATTTACCATTTCAAAGCCTTTGGAGAACAAGAATGTTGAAGAACAAGAATCCCTTGGTTGACCAACACTGAGGGATTTTTGATCTCAGTGATGTGGGTTGTCTTTTCAACCATACAGAATGCAACTCATCTAAGTATTCTCATCCTGTTTGATTCTTGTCTGTATCTTCCCCTAAAATGCTGCAGAGGTGTCTAGTTCGGCATTCTGGTGGCCTTTCTGTAGGCATGATGACATATGGATAAATATGGAGCATGTCGGCTATGCGCTGGTTGTCTTTCACTATCTTTCACTATGATTATTATATGACCAGCTCTCTCTCTTTTAAATATCTATCTCTCTGCTAGCTTCTTGTATACTGCTTCTCCCAAGCAGGTCTTCACTGGTAATATGTTACAGCCTAATCACATTCCCCATGTACCTCTACATTGCCCTTTGGGTGACTTTTGACTTTAATTTTCTGGAGACTGTGATATATTGAGATATGCAGTTATACCAAATCATGAGAAGAATACTGATGTTAAAAAGATGGGTATTCCTTCAGGGAGTAGCTTGGAGTCATGAAAAGCACCACACAATTTCCTAAAAGCAATATAATTCTTGACTTAATCCATTGTTCAGTCACAAGTGCCTGTCCAAGACACACACGCACACACACACACATAACACTTACATGTATGTATATATGCAAACATGTTATATATCCTATATATGTCTCCTACGGCCTTCATAGTTATTTGAGCATGACTTTTGTTTTTGCAAAAGATTCTTTGATATTGAATTTCTATCCATGGAATCAACCTCTATGAAGGTAATATTGGGAACTGAATTTTCATTAACTAGAAATCCTAACATTTTGTTAATATATTTCCCACTTTTTTCCCCATCATACTACTTGGTTAATACAGAGGGGAGGAAAGACCTATTATAGGAAGTCATAGAATCATTGTCAAATGTTGATGAGATTATCTTATCATAAATGTTAACATCTTGCATTACTCTTCTGGCTCAACGTGAAATACTTCAAGACAAGAGTCTGTGTTGATGCTTCTTGTATTTTGTCCTTGTCTCAGCATAGTATTACAGGTGGGGAATATGACTACCTAATTTGTTTTTGGATTTAATATCTTCAGTTTTCAAACATATGCATTTCCTAGCAACCAAAATCTTCTTTTGTATAGATGATGTGGTATTGGATTTCTTCTCTTCAACTCTGTTGGCTCCTAAAAGAGTATTCGGGAACATTCTGAACCTTCAGGGCATAAGATTACAGAGAACATTGATCTTTTGGTACAAAGAATTAGTTTTCCTTTTTCCTTATTGAAGATCTATATAAACAAGGTAGGAAATTCATCCACTGAGATTAAGTAATATTCCTCACCCTATTAATACCAATAATTCTAAGCAGTATGCAATGGTGGAAACTCAAAGAGAGTACAATAAATTTGTAGATCAAGGAATTTTTCTGGTAATACAAAGGGGAATTGTGCTATACAACAGACAATCCTAAATTCCCCTTTCTGCCCTCTTAGGAGTTCAAGCCTGTCAGGCGATTTTCGAAATCTGGTTGAGAGCCAGTAATGTTTTACTTTTGTTTTGTATCTCCAATGCCTAGTAGAATGTTTGACACCTAATAGGCACTTTGTAGATGCTTGTTGAATAAAAGGAAACTATTCTCTAGGTATTAATAATCAAGTGTACTATTGTCACTAACATACTAACATCTCAGCATAACAAAGCTAGGCAAAGGTTAAAAAATAAATTTATCATTTATATGAAAAACTTTTTTCAGAGGAGAACAAAAGACTGAACATGGCCAAGAATAAAGGTCCTCATAGACTTATGGCCAGAGGGGTCCTGAGACTGCAGACAGGCCATCCATCTCATCCCAATTAAAGAAGGCATGGGTAACTTTCCACCTCTTCTTGTTGTATGGATCAAATCAGAACCAATTCTTTGCCCAAGGTAATAAAAGGTTTTGCCCCAGAAGCTAGAACCAGAAGCACTGGGGTAAGCTGCAAAGGAGGCGATTTAGGCTTTATGTTGGGAGAAATTTCCTAACAAAAGTAAAGTAGGTTTCCTTGGGATGTGTGATACATTCCTCCTTCTTACAGGTCTTCAAGCAGAGACTAGATGACTAGGCTGTTTTATAGTGGAGATTTCTTTAGGGTATGAGTTGGCTACTATGGCCCGTGGGGTCTCATCCAAGCCTGCAATTCTGCAATTCTGTGAAAACAGGGATTTCAATGGAAAAACTAAATGAATGAGAAGGGGAAAAGATGGTTGACTTTCAGGCAGATTCAAACAGCCATGTGGGCAATCTTTGGGGTGGAATTAAGGGCAGTCAAGCTCTGATGATTACTTTAAACAGTCAGTAAACAAGGACTGCTATTGGCTTGACTATAAGCACGGTAACTAGGTATTAGAGGTCTGAAAGAACTATAAAACTAGAACCAGAAAAGAAAATTTAGGGTAAATGTCAGACAGAATGAGATCAGTCAGCTACAACTGTAGCTCTAACAAAAGGTCTATCTGAAAATGCCTCATCTCTTGAAATGAAAATAAACAATAACCCCAGCATCAGAGAGACGATGACTATATCATTTAATTTATAAACCAACTTTCAACCTTCTGCTTCTTGGTGGAGAGATTCTTGTGGCCCTGGAGGGGTAGAAGTAGTGGTTAATATTAGAGGAGGAGGAGGGCTAGGGATGACAATCTGCCTTCCAACTCAAGCCCCTGGATAGAATCTGCGATCCAGAGCTGACTCTGGAGCTGAGGATAGAAGAACAACTTTGTCCTGGGGCAACTAGGAGTTACAATGGTGTAGATGCTCAGGAGGAGTTCCCGAGAAAGCATCTTCTCCAGGTCTATCTTGAATAAAAATCTAGAAAATAAATTCTTTCTGAGTATTCCTATTTAAATGGGTACCTGTACTTAAGAATTGCAAGCCTGAGGCCAGTATCAAACCCTTGAGCTGGGCAAAATTTTCCTCTCACCTGGAAATTGTCTCTGTCATCATATACCCCGAGGAAGTCAGTGGTACAGAAAAAGCCCCCAAACCCTGAGCACTTATTATACTCAGAGCATTGTACTGGTGGGAGATTAATAGGGGAAATCAATGACTAAGACATGAGTACTGATCAAAAATTCAAGAATAGACTAGAGGACTACTTATCCCACCTCCAAGTAGGATACCTTTCAGTCCTGGATTGGACTAGATGAGCACTGAAGTCCCTTCCAACTCTCAAGTTCTGTGACTCTGAGTAGTTCGGGGTAAGAAGAGAAGATGGATATTTTTAAGGATTCCATGTTCCTGAAACAAGGGACTTCACAATATTTGGATGGGGAGAGGAGACCTTTTATACTTTTAGAGGTATGGGGGTAATGAGAATTGGGGTTTGGGGACTCCTGGAACAGATGTTAGAGACAGGAATAAGGGATCCTAAATGTCTGACAGGGACTCCCTGCAGAATATGCAAGGAAATACCAGGAATAAGTCAAGAAAGAAGTATTTTAAAGTAACATAAGGTTGAACTGTATAATTCACATTTTACTACAGACTACTTAGGGAAGCCATGATAGGAACAGTGAAGTAAATTCAGGAACATATTTCTTTCACTGAATCTCTTCCAGTCCCTTGGGACTCTCACCCATGTGACAAGACTGAAATGGGTGACAGATATGAAGTACCCAGGGCCCAGAGTTGTCCATTTGTATTATTACTAGGACATACAGGGCTAGACTCAAAATGATGTTAAGCTTCTTCCTAATAAGAGGTAGCATTTACATAGTTCTTTAAGGTTGGCAAAGTGCTTTACAAATATTTTCTCATTTTATCCTCCTAACATCCTTGGGTATTACTATCTTTATTATCTACATTTTACAGATGAAGAAACTGAAGCAGATGCATGTGAAGTGCTTTGCCCAGAGTTACACAGTTATTAAGTGTCTGAGGCTGGGTTTGAACTCAGGTCTTCCTTACTCCAGATCTAGCACTCTGTCTGTTATACCATTTAGCTACCCTCTACATTCTTGAGCAATATAGAAGTATGTAGTCTTCTCAGGACAACTGCCCATCCAATTGCCTGCCAGGATCCCTAGGGAAAAATCTTGGATGTCAAAGTTATGATAAACATGCAGGACTCCATGATTCAGATTTCTTGAGATAACTTTATGTGCTGTAGAAGTGTAGATTTTTAGCAGAGCTCTATCAAATGCTTCTATATCCACAGGTATATTCACAGTTCATTAAGTATATCCATGTAGAATTTTAGGGAATAAAGTAACTCTTGGGCAATCACCAGAATATAGGTGAGATTCACCCAGATCAACTGAATCCCACTTGGAGACTGGACCAGCAATTTCCTACCATCATTGTATCGATGGGTGCTGAGAATATTTGCTTTCCTGCTAGAGGAATCAGGGAAGTGCTTTCTCCTGAATTCTATTTTCCCCCACTGACACTTTCTAGTCTTTCTGTTTTTTTGCCAAAGTGAGATGGGGTTGAAGAATTAAAGAAAAAAGACTTTAAGCCATTTAGTGCCTCAGTCAAGTTGTGCAAAGATTTGGTAGGAAATTAGGGGTACCAGAATTTATGAGAAAGAGACATTTCTGTAAGCAGCCCAAGCCCATACTCCTACTCCCCTCTCCAACTCTTACCTTCTCTCTCTGGACCAGCTTCTTGTACACAGTATCTGGGAAGGATCGAAGCAGGCAGAACTTGCCTGTGCCCTCAGCACACATGAAGACTCCGTTCTCATACACAACTCGTCCTCGGCTGATAGTGACCAAAGGTACCCCATGGCAGCGCATGTTTTCATATAAATTTATGTCTCCTCCTTGCACTTGAGTGCTAGCTGAAATAGTCCTGGGTGGGGAGGAGGGAGACGCTGGTGTTATAGGTAAAATACGAGATGCTTTTCCGATAGTGCTTATACCCAGGGGTGCTATTAAATACTAGAAAAGTTACTCTGGATTGCCATACTAATCTAAGAATACAGTAAAAGAACCACTAATGTACGATGAATTTTAGCTAATCAACTACTCAGAAAGCAGTGGGGAACAGGAGAAAGCCCACCCCAGAGACAGGGAAGACTTAGATTCAAGTCTCAACTACGACATAGCTTGACTTTGTGACCTTGGCCAAGTCATTTACCTTTTTTAGTGTTCTAGGCAACTCTTCAACACTAGAACCTACGAAGAAGATATTAGTCTATCTCTATGGAGAAAGTTTCCTATACTAAATCCTGCTCTCTACCCCTCAAAATAATCCACCTGAATAAGACTGAACGCTCTTATTTAGCTTAAGAAGAGGTTTAACCCAGCAATATTGCTTCTAGGACTGTATCCCAAAGAGATCATAAATATGGGAAAGAGTCCCACATGTACAGAAATATTTATAATAGCTGTCTTTGTGGTGGCAAAGAACTAGAAATTGATGGGATGTTCATCAATTAGGAAATGGCTGAACAAGTTGTGGTATATGAATGTAATGGAATACTATTGTGCTATGAGAAATGATGAACAGGAAGACTTCAGAGAAGCCTGGAAAGACTTATATGATCTGATGCTGAGCGAAATGAGCAGAGTCAGGAGAACTTTGTACACAGTAACAATAACAATGTGAGAGGAATTTTTCTGGTAGACTTAGCCCTTCATAGCAATGCAAGGACCCAAAACATTCCCAATGGACTCTTGAGGCAAAATGCCTTCCATACCTAGAGAAAGAACTATGGAATTGGATTGCAGAATGAAGCAGAATATCTTCTCTTGTATTTCGTTTTGTTTTGGTTTTTCCCATTCATTTTACTTCTTCTATGCAACATGACTAAGGTGAAAATGTCTTTAAAAAAGTATGTATGTATAGAACCCATATAAGATTGCACATCGTCTCAGGGAGGGAGAGAAGAGGGAGGGGAGAAAATCTAAGACTTATGGAAGTGATTGTAGAAAACCTGAAAACAAATAAATTAAAAAAAATAAAAGAAGAGGTTTCAAATAATTTCCCTGGACTATTTTTTTTAAAACACTGATTTACTCTCTCTTGTATCATAGGTATTCATGTGCATGTCTTTAGATGGTGAGCTCTTGGAAAGAGGGAAAGCAGTTTCATATTTATCTTTGCATCCCTAGCACCTAGAATACCTTGAACATGGTGGGTTCTTAAAAATTTCTTATGGAACTGAATGAACTCAGTCTTTCAAACCCTTTCATCCACAATATGGGTCAGCAAACTAGGCCTGAAGGCCAAATCAAGGCTTACATTTTTAAATACAACAAATTTTTAAAAATGTAAGAGACATTTTTGGCTTCAATTATATAAAAGGTCACATTTTGCCATCCATTATTTTAGAACACCAGCTCTCTTAAAATCCCAAGTCCCTTAAAGCCTGAGGTCTAGTTTTACTTTGTAGCCTCCGGGTCCCACACAACCACATCAGCGTCAGCTCCAGGGATGATGCGGCCCTTTCGGGGATACAGGTTGTGAATCTTTGCTGCATTTGAACTAGTCACAGCCACAAAACGGTTTTCGTCCATCTTTCCTCCCACCTGGAAAAAATGAGAAGAGATAAAATAATAGATATAATGATATGAAAAATAAAATAAGATATAATATAAAAAAATAAAATAAATTCATGAGATGCCTGCATAAAACCATGCAATCTCCATGGTTTCTCTTTATTCCTCCCAGAGGCCTATTAACTTGGCTGGAGAGAGTATGATCTTTATGAGACCAAGGCTGTACTTTGTTTCTTTGCTTTATTTTGTAAGCATTGAGTATAACCTAACCCCATTCAGCTGTTTTTAAAAATGCATACCAGTGCTCCAAAGGGCTGTGAGATATAAATCTATTGTAATGAATAGAACATTATTTTATATATATATATATCCATTGTAACTAACATAAATGTATAATCTGTTGATGGCCAACCACTCACAATGTGTCTGTATGTGATGGTATGTATATTCTGTATAGCTGAAAATATAGTTGTTGTACTCTTTCGTAATTTCTATTTTCGACTGCCATCCTTAGGGCTTATTTTCCAGAACATTCACAGGTCACTAAGGTAGGTAGGTAGGAATAGTCTCACCACTCCTCCATGTGTTATGTTTTTGACCAGGAATAAAGAAATATATCAAAGATCTGACAAATCATATGCCACTAAAACAAAGATGTAGATAAATCATGTAAAATGGTAACAATTCAGCTCTAAGTCCTATTAAATAGACATAAATGTACATTTGGATTATACAAAGGTTTTCAATGAATAAAGTTGCATATATACAGCACATAAAATTACAGTTCTATGTATAAGAATTTTTACCTAAAGCTAATATGACTAATTATCATAAACTCAAATGAAATATTTAATTAACTTCAATTTTCCTTGTCCTCTGAGAAATGAAAAAGACTTTTGATTTTTAAATTAAAGATTTCCATCCTTTCTCTTGGCAGATGTCTTCACCTTTGTTAACTTATACTGTATTCTCTTTGGGCAGCTTATAGTCTAAATAATATAGCACCGAATTTTGGGCCTAATATACTAGGTGGGTCTTTTTCTGTGACATATCAGAAACAAAAACATTCACCTGGATGGACAGGTCATGAGGCCTTCAAATAAAATGTCAATCTCATCAATTGACACTCTTCCAGTGGAGAAGAACTCTTGAGAATTCCTTTGTCCTTAAACTGTCCCCCTCCCATCAGATTCCTAATGGCTAAAGGATGGGGGAAGATGTAGATCAACATTTCTTCCCCTGACATCATGATCCAGTTTGCTACTGTGGGGCAAAGATGACTTAAGCCTTATGGGAAGCAGAGCAAAATGGTAGAAAAGAATGCTGGATTCCATCTGAGGAGCTGGATTCATTCTGGTTCTGCAACTGACTACCTGTGTGACCTTGGATAGGTTAGTTTAACCTCTGTGGTCCTGAGGGTTGGGCTGTATGACCTCTAAAGGTCCTTTCCAGCTCTGATAACCTGCCCTGCCTTTGTCCTCACTAAAACGGCAGTTTAGAGAATTAGGCTGGTTACAGAGGTAATAAATGGCTAAAAAAAAATTCCCCCCAAACCTAAACCTTTCCTGTACCTTGGTGGTGGTAAGTAATTGTGCCTGGGTGACACAGGGATTATTACAAGGCTTAGTGCCCTCCCACCCCACAGAATTATGCTTCTGGGTACTATTGCTCCTGCTGTACCCTTTTATATCAATCAATGCCTTCGGAAGTTTCTTTGGATAAGAAGCTGCTGCAATAATCTGAGGGAGCCCTCCTAAAAACCTGCTTAGGTAACATATCCAGGATGAAAACAATGTGAGGCAGAAAATAGGGAAATTTAAAAAAAAATCAGGAGACCCCAAAAAACTTACCACGCCTCTCTCCCAGATGATACTCATACGGTCTTGTACACCGCTCACTCCATGAGGGATCTTAGTGAAATCCTCCTTGCCCATTGCCTTCTGTTTTGTGGTGAAGGGCCGATGGTCAGAAGCTACAATGTTTATAGTGTCACTGAAGGGACAGAAGGACATGATGAGTAACAGATTAAATTAGCTGCTACTTACCTATTGGTTGGCTAAAGTGCCAAAAAGCAGCTTAAGGAATTAATCTGAGATGGTTAGAAATCTTGGCAGAATCAACCAATTTTTTAATATAAGCATAAGGATTGAGAGGAATCTTATGTATGATGGTAAATTTCATAATATAGAAAATATACTCCTGAGATGCCATTGTCAAGTAGAATAGCTATTGGAAAGACCACAGCGCCTTTATCTTCCTGCATATCAAATAGTGGGTTATGTTTTTTTTCCCCTTATGAATGGTAAAATACCTGAGCGGTAAATTTTCAAACAAGAACTGAGTAACAATTATATTATATATTTGATCAATAATAAAATAAAAGCATAACAACTGAAAATTTATTTAACTTAGCAAAAATTACTTTATTTATGTGAGGGACCCCAGTGAATACATCTATACACATGACAAACAAAAATTATAATTATATGTATTATATATATAATAGATATAAAAATTACAATTCTATAAACTTTTTTCTTTTAATATACAGAATTACAATTCTATAAACTTTTTTCTGTCTTTTAAAATACATTTTTTAAAATAGGGAGGCACTATCGCATAGTGGATAGGAGACAATTTGAAATCAGAAAAACTTGGGTTCAAGGCCTGCCTCTGATACATACTGCTTATGTGATCCTGAGCAAGTCACTTACCCTCTATGGGGCCGAGGCAACTATCTAGGACTCTACATTGGAGTGCAGGTACCAATCTGCATTGGTAGAGGGGATTTCCTCACTGAGAATTCTCTATACCAATGAAATCACAAGTACAATAAAAAAAATTACAAACATTTTGCTTATTTTTTTTGTCTTTACACTGAAATCTCCCTCCACTCTCCATAAAACCCTAACTTTTACAGGTTTTACAAACTTGATCTAAAAAATGCCTAGCTATCACAATTTAATTGAAATTTAAGTTTAATTTCCCCATCTTAGAATTGAAAAGGGTTTTTCAGGTGGATTGGGGACAACTTGGACCCAGATATCTTTAAGAAGCTGTGTAACTGAGTATGGCTTACTGCCTTCTTTCCTTTCAGTAAGTTTCCCTGCAGCAAGTGGGACACTTGAAACACTCCAGTGATACTATAGCTATGCTCAATCAAATCACTGTAGTTGATCCTCATAAATGCTTACTGATGATTGATGCTTGTTTTTCTTCTTCTTTTTAAACTGAAAAGCAGTTTCTAGAATAAAAAGTTGACCTGACATTTTCCCTTCTTCATCGCCTCGGTTTATTCAAAACTACAAAGTACAGTTATTCAGCATCGGACCAAAGTGATGCTAGCAGAATTACAACACGTCACTGGAGTCTGCCTTTTTCAGTTTTCAGTACATAGGGCCTACTTGACACTTTCATGATAATGTGCAACAAGGACTTTATACTGCACCATAAAAAGCAATTAGCCAGTCATTGGTAGACTTCAAAAGAGGCTTCAAAACAGCTCTCTGAGAATTTCTAAGGCAGGAGCCCAAATGCACACAGCTGTTACCTTTATTGGTGTCTTTGTTAGGAACACTGATAGAAAATCTCATAACGAATCATTAAAGATGGCAAGAGATGAAGTTTGGCTTTTATTTATCTTTTTGGATTAGACCTGTGATTTCATTGGTCACTCCTGTTGTGGAAACTCCACCCACCAATGCAAATAGACAACTGCTCTCCAACTTGGTCTTAGACATATGTCAAGGGTACTGGGGTGAGATGACCTGGCCGAGGTCATACAGCCCTGTGTGCTGGAAGTGGGTCTTGGATTAAGCTCTTTCTAACTCTGAGAAGAGCTTTCTATTGATTATACCACAGCGCCTTTCAATATTAATTATGGAGGGACAAATATGGGGATCATGAATGAAAAGCAGGTACTGCATGTACCAGAAGGGAGTGCAGAAGAAGAGAGATGATACTTGGGATACAGTCTCAGTGATCTCTTTCCATTCCCTTTTTTATAAAAAGGAGTGGCAATAGGCCAGAGATGCCATCCTTTGGCATCAGTCTATGGGCTTTTTGCTTGGGAAGATTCCCCACTGATGAAGCTCATCTTGAATTCTTTGATACTTAAAGAGTCCTAGATTCTAGATGGTTCAAAAGAATCAGCATGGGGCCCATCAGCTGTACCAAGGACATTCATTAGTTCTGATGTCTTCAGCTTCTTTCCACCCAAGCTCTGTTTTGATTCTCAGAGTACTCCTTAAAAATCTTTTAAAAAGAAAACTTAAGGTAAAAAAGTAAAGCAAAATTTTTGAGATGACATTTTTGTAGCTTGCCTAGGCTAGAAGCACAGCAGTTATCAATGGGCCTGATCCCACTACTGATTGGCACAGAAGCTTTGACCTGCTCCATTACTGACCTTCTTTAGGCAGCCTCATGGTCTCCTGCTGTCAGGGGTTCATCATATTAGTGCCAGAGTTAGTGTAGACACCTGAATTAGCTTTACTGAGGCTCAGAACTCCTGAGCTCAAAAGATCCACCATCTTCAGCCTCTCCAGTAGCAGGGATTATGACTGTATACCACTCAGTGAAAGCAAATATTTACATAAACGGAGTTTATAATGGTGAAGTGATAGGGATGGTACTTAATTTATAATAAAAAGTTTGTATTTCTTGCAATCCTTCCTTTAATTGCTTACAAAAAGAGATGATGCCCAATCAATGGATGTGGCATTTCCTCAATTAACAATTCTGTTTTTGTTTAAAAGTACAGGAATATGTGTTCTATTCCTGTTTCTCTTAATTCTCTTAATTCCTGAAGAAAATCTCAGAGGCAATGTGCCTAGCTGAGAGACAACCGATAGAGTTGTGAATACCTGTGTTCAAGTCTTGCTCATGAGATAATGATTCTGTGCCTTTGAGCAAATCATTTAATCTCTCCATACTCCAACCAACTGTAAAAGACTACAAAAATCTATTGCTGTTCTGCATTGGCTGAGGGAGGTTATTCACAGGGAGTTCTCTGTATCAGTGAAATTACAGGTCTAGACCAAAAGAAAACAAAACCAAACTTTAAGGGAAAAAGAAAGACAAGACAATCTACCTTTTGGACTTATGCTACCCTAGATAGGGGCCACAGGGTCACCTAATGGTACATGCTCAAAACCCTGGAGGGGGTTGATTTTCTTACCTAGAACGGTCTTTTAGGGTCAGAAATCTCCTGGATGATAGGAGTCCCAACCAATCTATGAGTCAGTGCCCAATCTGGCCATGGGACCACTTTGTTTACTCTTTGCTTTCTAGGTCAGTAGTGTGTGCATTAGGCCACTGAGTGGCCACAGGGGATAGCTTTTAAGAGTGGTTGCAGTTTTATCAGTTACATTAAGGGCTCATTAAAGGGAAAAACTTTTTTCTTAAAGAAAGCAATTTAAAATGCTCAATTTTCCCTTTGTAAAAAAAGAACATAAAACTTTATTTGACAAATGGGGATAACACTAAATATATTTATATCTCCTTCAATTCCCTTTTATGGTCAGTGAGGGGATAGAGGCTAGGAACAGATTAGAGAACAAGGCATAGGAAAAGAGAAGGGAAAGAAGGCACAGACAAAAGAAAAGGACACAAAGAAACTCAATTGGAAGGACCCTCACATCCAGGTCATTTTGCCTTATTGTAGGTGAAGAAGAATTCTATCATATCCCCAACACATGGCCATCCCATCTCTGCCTCATGACCTCCAGTGATTAGGAGCTTACTACCTTCTGAGGCATCCCATTCCACTTTTAGGCAGCCCTGAATGTTGGGAAGTTTTCCCTGCTAGTTATGGAATCCTAACAAAGCTGCCCCCAGCCCCAATATTCTAACTTCCTTAGAGGCCCCACTGAGCAGCAGGCCCACTGCCCCTACCAGGCCACTCACCCCCCCCACACACTCTCAATATCCTAACTTCCTCATATATGTCTCACTGCTCACTACAACAACAGGCGTGTCTATGAATTCCTATTTCTCACAGAACAGCAGGCATGTCCATGTGATGGGATCCCAGCCACTGCCCCCAGACCCATTCCTCATATTTCTCACAGAAACAGGTGTGTTCATGCACTCAACCACAACCACATTCATCTAATCTCAGATAGGACCACAATACTCAGCCAATCAGAAAGCAGCAGCACTAGGATGCCTGAGCAGGATGTGGGCCCTAAAACAACAGAAGGGACTTTCCCTAAGTAGGCACCTTCACAATAATAGTAAAGAATTGACCTAGAGTGAACTTATGATGTAGAGAGGCTTATAATAATATCATTATCATACATACATATCCTCCCATTGGTTTATCTGTATGCATTGTGGGTAATCCCATATTCAGTTCCACTGTGACTGGGACCCCTCCCCTATTACCTAATCCCGTAATAAAATCTTCCTGCCTTTTTAATATTCATAATTTCTGTTATGTAATTGCATCTTTACCCTATAAAAATCCATCTTGCTTTTTCTGAAGTTGTTGGTTCCTGTTGGAACTTTGCCCACTTGATGAGAGGCATCAATCCCAATAACAGAGTCTATTTTGCCTATAAGTATATTGCCTATACTTGGATGGTGGTCTGATTCTGAATTTGAGATGGTTCTACCACAATACATCATGAAACCCAACAGTTTTTGGCATCTCTGTGTGGGCAGAGTCTAAACACAACACTAGCATCCAGCGGAATGTGCCTCTCTGAACCCTCTTAACATTGTTTTAGTCCTACTCCATGGAGCCAAGATATCTATTTCACTTGGCTTTAGGTCTGTGGAAATGAGCTGTCTAATGTGAAAGTGAGGACAGAAAGAAGTGGAGAATGGTAAGACAGGTGGGACAGTCTATCCAAGGTGTATTCACCAGCTAAGACACATACCTGTATGTAACTTCTCTCTTTTCAATTCACAACTGGCCTTCCAATAGAAGTATCACTCATGGACAACTTTCTTCTATATTTCATAGGCTGCCAACCATATGCATAATGTTCCATTACAGATGGGCGGATGGGGAAATGGATGGATAAGTAGCAGGATAGAGATGAAGGGATAAGGAAAGGAGGCACACACAGAATAAGTAGGTGAGAAAGAAGAATGCAGAAGTAGAGGTGCTTAAGAAGGTTCTGAGCCCCTGGGCTGTGGGTTTTAGAATGACTTATTGATGCCCTCTGAAATTCTAATTAATCCTTGGTTACAATTTGACAATTGCTTTTTTATCCTTAAACCTTCCGAGACTTTTACCCTGAATGGGCTAGCCATTTAATAGGTTAGTCTGAACTCATTTTGAGGGTTCTCCACATGATAGCCAGAGAAATCTTATCCCATGGGCTAGATGAAATTAAACTGATGTCCAGTGTGACCTGTGGGTGGTCTAGACAGTCTTCCCCCTCCTTACACACACACGTACATACATATGTGTGTGTATTGTAATTCATGCTGGTGATGATAATGTGAAGATAACACAGTATGTTCCTTACTTGGCTAGCAGGCTCATGAGGTAGGTGGAAGTGTTGGTGTCCAGCCTCAGAGGGGGCACTGTGACATAAGCAGCTGCATGGGACCAGTCCTGGTGGTAATAGTGTAAGCCTGTCAATGTGGCATGTGCAGTGGTGGTCTCTGCATAGACGACCTTACCTGAGAAAAGGGTAAAAGAACGTTATTGGGCAATGTAAATACAATATTTTTTTGAAAAGCAAACATTTCATTGAATCAAATTTTTGTTAGCCATTCTTTACCAAACTATTTTTGAGAATTCAAGTGTATCTTTGTTTATGAGTGCAGAAATAAAGTAAAAGGCTTAATTAAAAAAAGGAAAGAATTGCCAAATGCATGCTGCTACAAATTTCCTGCACTCAGTATTCAAAGACAGAAATAATGATGATGATTTTGCACTTGCATTTCATTGGTCTATAAAATAAACAGTGCATTGAGGGCTTTAACATGGAAAAGGTGCTTTCAAATGGAGAAGAGAGAGCATCTTTAGGAGTCTGGCCCAGGAATACTGTCTGGGATATCCTGTCATATAGCAAAGACCTTTGTAAGTCGAAGATATTTCCTATCTTGCCTGATTCAGATTCCACCATCTTCTGCAACATGTGGAACAGAAACAGGATGGGGTTTGGAAATGAACCAAATCAAGAAACAAATTAAACATGCAAAAAACATTAAAGCTGCTTCAATTCAGTTATGCTTTCAGTTTTTAGAAGTACATGAAGATTACAGCTCACCATTTTGAAACAGCTTTTATTTCTATAGCAGTATGATTAAGGTAAAAAAGGAAAGTGATGAGAGTAATAGCTCAAAAAATGAGATTGATCAAAGTTGTTCTTTGAGAGAAAAGCTGCATTTAATGAGTTTTCCTTTTCCTGAGCATGCTGAAAATCATTTTTTTCTGTATTTTTATAATTTGTAGGCTACTAAGTTCAGAAAGCATATTTTTATTTGTTTCGCTACACTGTTAATAGTTTCTTCTCCTGGTTTGGCTCTTCTCCAATAAATTGGCCAAAACCAAGAGAGGACAGTTCAGTAGGGCATAGTGTGGTCTGGGTAGAGCACTGGAATCTGAGTCAGGAAGACCTACATTCAGATCCTGATTGTGAGAGATGATCTCTCAGAAGTAAAGCTTCCTCAAAAAGTTAATTGCTTCTTGTATTATTAAAACACACTCCCTTGAACATCTGCAGCTAGCTAACCTTGTAGAGAAGCACACTTTATAACATATCTTATACTCTGCCTGACTCCCCCTTCATCCCAACCTTGTCTCAAGCATGTAGTAGAAAAAGAATAGCATATGCCTCCCCCCACTGCCTAAACTGCACACTTTTGCAAAACTTCCCACCAAGATTATATGTTCTTTGTTGCTGGGAAAGATTTCCATGAATAGATTGTACCCCTTGAAGCCCAGCCAATGGGATAATGGGAACGGATTAGGGAAGGGGAGCTTGCATTAGGGTATAAATTGACTTTGCTTTCTGTACTCCCTTGTACTCCCTGGCTGGCACTATTAGTGCAACGAAGGGGGGTGGTACCCTTTCTCATGAGAAAGCAGTAAACTCCTTTTTGCTTTTCCTAAGTCTCTGATCGATCATTTTCGGGGATCTCAAGACCCATCCCACACAGTTTCGGGAGCTCGTCTGGGATTCCCCCTTATTTGGGGAAGGGTCTCCCAGCCAGTCCTAGGAAAGGTGTTTGCTGGCCACTTGCCAGCAGTCCTGGAAGGGTTTGGGGGGTTCCTTTCACTTTTAAGGAACAGACCTGGGGACAATCTCTAAAGGCAAAAGTGAAAGTAGAATGACCACAGTGGGGGAGAGACTGAATCAAGAAGGTCACTTAAGTTTGTGTGCACAGACCCAGGTAAGCAAGACCCGTGAGTCCTCTTAGAGGGCAAGATCAGTGAGCCTCTGGGTGACTGTAGAGTTAGGGTTGAGACAAGATCAGTGAGCCCCTGACTGTAGAGTTAGGGTTGAGACAAGATCAGTGAGCCCCTGGGTGACTGTAGAGTTAGGGTTGAGACAAGATCAGTGAGCCCCTGACTGTAGAGTTAGGGTTGAGACAAGATCAGTGAGCCCCTGGGTGACTGTAGAGTTAGGGTTGAGACAAGATCAGTGAGCCTCTCTAAGGGGGCAAAAAGTGTGAGTCTCTGCCCTCTTCTCTAGGCAAGATCAGTGAGCTTCTGTCTTAAAAAGGAGAGGCAAGAACTTGTGAGTCATGGGGAAAGTTCAATATAAATCTAAAAAAGAAAAAAAGTCTCCTTCCAAAACTCTGGATGACAGTCTTCCAAAAGTCCTGGAAGACAGTCCTTTAGGTAAGAGGCTTAGTAATTGGGAACTGTCAAAGTATCAGGGAAAAGATAAAAAGAAAATGATTAAGTATTGTTGTTTAGTTTGGGCAGACACTCAGCTCAGAGGAAATGCCTTCTGACCAGAGTACAGATCCTCCAAGGACTGGATTTGTCAAAAATTTAAACCTATGTGTGCACTCTTTAATGTTTTGTCAAATGTCTTGTCTGTATATGTCATGTTGACATTTCTGTGTGAATGAAAGTCTTTCTGTTTTATCTGACACTTTGTAAGGTTGTAAATTTAACTAGTCAGTCAGCAAGAGCAGAAAGTCCTTGAAATTCCTGTTACTCCCCTTCTTCAACCCTCTCAGATGAGTTTCAGGGGAGTGGAGGGACAGGGACGGAGGGTATTTCTCTTTTTCTCTCAAACCAAAGCAAGGCAGGCTAACCAGCTTTTAACCATTTCCTGCCTCACCCAAAAGAGAAATTTTTGTGTAATGAGACACAATAGAAAGTTAATTGAATTCATTCTGGCTGTATTTGGAATTATGAATAGATGAAATGTGTCACTCTTAATTTAATGTTTAAGATAGGTTAGAATTTATTAAAGTCTGGTGCAAGTAAGTGGAAGATTAGCAAGTGAAAAAAATCTCAAGCAGGCAACTTAGAAGAAGGGCTGAGAGTTTTGAATTTAGGTTTCATTAGGTCTTGAAGCTAAAGTTGGTACTTTATGTTCACATCAAGTCAATATATCTGATACCAGACAATGTGTTTAAAGTGGCAAGAAAAGAAGAGGTTTTTCTGCTTTTAAAAAGTAATCACTTTAGGATAAGGAAAGACTTTTATTTTATTTTTTTATTTTTGTGCGGGGGAGGGGGGAGAAATATGGCTTTCTTGGTATGTAAATTGTTAGACATTTAACTGCCTCTAGTTTTTAAGGCTTAAGGTAGGACAAAATTGGTAGGCCTTTTATTTTTATTTGGAATATAAAGCAGAATAAAAGTAGTCTGAGTAAATGGAGAAAAAAAAAGGATGATGTAAAGAAAAATGGGAGATGGGGGAGCAACAGGCCCAGTTCAGAAGATTTAGGTATGTTGAGAAAATGAAAATTTGTAACTTGATTGGAAAACTTACAGAAAACTATTATGACTGGTAACTGTTACAACTCAATGAATTATTAAGTTTCTAAGTTCTCTGCTTGGAGGGTAATTCAAACCCACCTAGTTGGGTCAGAATTAATAAGATTTCTTTTACTTAGGCTAAAGATAGTTAATTTAAGTATATTTTAAGTTAACATAATTTTAAACTTTTTAAGAAAAGGAGGTTATTTAGGCTGAACTTAAATAAAAAGCAATAATTTATGAGCTATCTTGTCTTATGATTAAAATGTAAAGGAAAGCTGGAATATGGAAGGCAGATAAGGTTTGGGAACAAATGAGAGTTATTCAAACCCTTCCTGTCCCTAGATAGTTGTTCTGGACCTTTGTGTCAGTTTCAGATGGTTTCACTAGGTGGTGAGAGCGTGAGGAAGTATTTTAAGAAGACAGAAAA
Organism: Notamacropus eugenii; assembly: GCF_028372415.1. Classification (NCBI taxonomy): domain Eukaryota; kingdom Metazoa; phylum Chordata; class Mammalia; order Diprotodontia; family Macropodidae; genus Notamacropus; species Notamacropus eugenii. The sequence continues at coordinate 528,177,087 of NC_092872.1, read as the reverse complement.
ATCATATAACTTGATTTGATAATTAATAGTGCAATCAAATTTGAGATGACTCTATCTGATCAGGTGATAGAGTGTCCCCACATGGTGGTAAAGAGATGAATTACTGTGCAAGGTGATGTAGAAATCCATTCACCTGAATGAGAAATGGCTTATTTTAAGTTTTAAGTAAACTTAAATAATTTAAATTTTTAAGTAAATCTAAATGTTGTTATATTAGGAATTGAATTGTTAAATTAATGATGAATTGATTTAAAAAGGCTGTTATGAATTTTGTGTAAGAGTTTCTGTGTTGTAGAATTCCTATTAAGAAAATGAGAATCCTTAAAAAAATAAATATACATGTTTTTATGTATGGATGTGATTTTCAAGTCTATTCCATCTAAGGATGTATTAAGTATATTGAAAAGTTTATTTCTGCTATTAAGAAGTTTAAACTAAGATTGTTTTTGCTATGAGTCAAGCATTTACAAAAGTATGTTTATAAAAAGAAGCTTATGGGAAAATGTGAAAAGGCCTTGGTTTTAGATCTTGTAATTTTTGTCAATTAATTGTAAACCGTTCTTAAGAGAGGAAGATATTTGTTATATGAAGAAATATTGTGTAAAATCTTTTGTATAATTTTTGAAAGACCTACCTACCAAATTTATATTTGTAAGCTAGCTTTTAATAATAACTAAAGGTTTACTGGGTTTGGAAGATAAGGTACAAGATAAGGGAGACCAGGAATTTTATGACTCCAGGAAGCTCTGTGATGATTTTAAGACAAAAAGCCTCCTGGCCCCTCCCCCTTACCTTTTGAAGTCCAGTCTTTACAGAAGGACTTCTTAAGATCTAATCTGAACCCAGAACTGATCAGAGAAAAATGTAACTCCTTCCTATTGTCAAAGGAAAGCAGGGGTGCCAGCCCCATCCTGGAACCCTAAGAATCAAAAAGCCTAAAATCATCACCCAAGTGGTGTGGTGCCTCACTTTGTTAAAGTTGTAATCTTTTATGTAAAGTGTAAACTGTATATGAAGTTCATAAACAAGGAATTTGTGTTGGTGATAATCTCCAGTGATTGGTTTTTAGGACAAATTTAAGATTTAAGATGTGAGTCCTGGTAAAATTTTTGGTTAGTGAAACCGGCCATTTAATGTATAAGCTTCTGAAACAGAGAAGAATGTGACTGTTACAGGCAGAAGCTTGCCTCAGGAGACAATCCTGTCCTTAACTTGGAATGGGATCCTTCTGGCTCAGTTTCCTCATTGTGCTCCTTTGAAAAGGAATGCTTTCTCATTTGACTATTTCTGAGTCTGACTATAAAGTAGATATGACATCTAATTAGGTTCTTGCTTTTCATGTTCATGGCATATTTCTACAATCAAAGCAGAGAGTTTAAGATGTAAGTTCAAGGCAGGTAGTGGAATCTTGCTGTTTTCAATTAATTGGGTAGATGGGTACTCTGGTATGAAAGATAAAATCCCTGAAATAGAACATTTTTTCTGAATGTTATAGGAAGGAAAGGAAACCAAAGCAGAAATGTAATGTTGTATCACTGTTCCACAGAGCAAGACTGGGATTTAAAGTTAACTGTAATTGTATGGAATTGTTGAGGTTGGGGGAGCTTGGGACCCAAAAATAGTGACATGCTGGGTCCTGCTCAAATGAATTCAACCCAAGCCTCCTTTCAACTACAGAAGGTCAAGGTCTGTTATCTTATCTACAGGACTGAAGAAGGAGTCCAGGGGTGACCCCACGTGGTCTGGGGGTTCCAGGGATGGTCTTGATGGGAGTAACCAGTAACCTGGAATTTGGATTGATAGGATCATAGATGGGAAATAGAACAGAAATTTGGGCATTATGATAAGGAAAAGTTTATGGGCCTCTAGAAAGTCAGATTAAGTGGAGAAATCCAAGGAGCTTTCGAAGTGAGGTTTTCCAGGGCCGTTTTAGACAAATGGGACTAAAACTCCTTTGGAGTAAGGGGCAAAAGTCCCAATTTGGAAAAAGGTCTTTACCTATTACAAAATGATGTAAAAGCAATTAGTATTAAAACAACTGACTGAATCAAATTACTGAGACTAAATCAGAGACATCTTCAATTTGGGGAAAAGAATTTCAAGGTAGTTTCTTAGAGGCAGGCAACCTCTGGTAATATTTTGCATTGATGGAAAAGTTTCTGTTTTGATTTGAACTCATTTCACGAACATAAAGTTGAAGTTAGTGTTTGAACTTATCATATGTATAGCTCATTCTTTTAGGTTGAGCATGGTTAGAAAGGAACAGAGTACTTTGGGAAACAGATGTAAATCTATTAGAGCAATAACTTACGGTTTTAATGGTAAATTTGATTTTATGATTGCTATTTAATCAGGAACTAGAATGTATATAGAAAGGCATGCAAACTCCTTAAGACTTGCTTCAAAAGATGTTCCTTAGCCAATGTGAAATTATGGTCATATCTGAAACTGATTATCGAGCTTGCTGTTTTAAGATTTTATGGGACTATTAACTGACTGTTCTTCTGAGTCTAACTCCAAGTATGGACAGCAAGAAAGGTGGTCTGAGCCTCCAATCCATGACGCCAGTAAGCCTATGAGATGCTGGTATGAACTGCAAAGGGGTGACCTTATGGGAAGGTTGGGAGAGCAGCTGTTCAGCCTGAGTTGAGGTAGGATTCTCCTGACTCAATTTCCCCGTTGACACCTGGCAGACTTTAGGCCTGGCTGGATGCCAGCTGACAATCTACTTCTGCCTGGAATTGACATGAAGTTAAGGATATGGTCCTTTGAAATGTCCCTGCTCTTAATGGAAATTTCCTATATTCAAAAGTTTTGTAAGCGTAATACCAGGTCTATTAAATAATAGATTGTTGGTAGGGGGACATCTGAGATTAAGTCCAAAAATTAAGCTATTAAGCTTAGGATTTTAGACCAACAACAATAAGTTAGGGTCTTTTAATTCTTAGTAATAGTATGGAGACCATCAGGTCAAGGGCCTGTAAGATTAGCATACATAGTCATTATTATATTTGTCTCAGATGGTTAATGTTAAAAGAAAAATGGTTTATGGTCTACATTGTAAATGCTTTAAAAGAAGCATCGCATGACCAGAAGTTGGAATTATTTTATGATGTGATATGTACTGTGTTAAAAATGGTTATTTATTATATTTATGTAAGTACTAGAGCCTGTTATTGACTCCTTAGTGAAACCTCATGAAGGGGACTGCCCCCCCTTGTAATTTGTCAATGCATCAATCAGCCTCATATCCGAATGAAGGGACCAGTGCCAGCTCTGACAGTGGACTGTGGTGTCACAAGATCCTGGAACCTGAACATTAACTTTGAAGAAGGGACTGATTCATTCATGACCGAAAAGACTGTTGTGGGTTTATTATTTTTGTTAGTTGCTATACCTTTTCTTTGCTTTGCCTCTGGCCTCTAGGCCTTAGCCATTTCTGTTGCTATGCACCAAGTTATAGTGGAAGAAGTATTCCAACAATGTTGTGAGGAGTCTTCAAATGGTAAGAAATAAGAGCAGGGATTGAAAGAGATGATCTCTCAGAAGTGAAGCCTCCTCAAAACGTTAATTGTTTTTTGTATTATTAAAATACACTCCCTTGAATATTTGCAGCTAGCTAACCTTGTAGAGAAGCACGCTTTATAATATATCTTATACTGTGCTTGACTCCCCCTTCATCCCAACCTTGTGTCAAGCATGTAGTAGAAAAAGAATAGCATATCCCCCCCCTCCCCCCCAGTAAACTGCATATCTTTGTAAAACTTCCCACCAAGATTGTATGTTCTTTGTTACTAGGGAAGATTTCCATGAATAGACTGTATCCCCTGAAGCCCAGCCAATGGGATAAGCGGAAGGGATTAGGGAGGGGGAGCTTGCATTAGGGTATAAATTGACCTTGCTTTCTGTACTCCCTTGTACTCCCTGGCTGGCACCATTAGTATGATGGGGGGTGGGGGGGTGGGGTACCCTTTCTCATGAGAAAGCAATAAACTCCTTTTTGCTTTTCCTAAGACAAGTCTCTGATTATTTTTGGGGATCTCAAGACCCATACTACACACTGATTCGGATAATTCTTAGCTGTATGACCCTGGCAGGTCATGCAATCTCTGTATGACTCAGTTTCTTCAAATGTAAAAGGAGGATAATTCTAGCACCCTCCTCTCCAGGTTGATGTGAGGATCAAATAAGGTAATATCTGTAAAGCATTTTGTAAACCTACGGTATAAATGCTAGCTATCATTGTGGTTCCATTTATAATTAACCAATAAACATTTAAAAGAAAAACTCAGTTAGCAAAATTTTAATTATTATTTGAATTAATGATACCTTTAAATGTATTAGGACTAATATGATAATATTATGAGCACATCAAGCTATACTGGATACCCAGTGTCCTGTATGTTCCTAATGCCCCCTGTGTGTGTGTGTAATTTTGTAGAAGCTACTTAACCTATTTGGGCCTCAGTCTCCTCACTTGTAATATGAGGAGGTTGTACTAAATGACCTTTGAAATCCTTTATAGTTCTATGATCTGAAGACAGGGAGAGAGAGAGGGAGGATGGGAGAAAAGAAAAGAAAACAAGGAAGGACTGAAGGAAAGAAGGAAGGAAAGATGGAAGAAAGAAAACAAGGGAGGAAGGAAAGAAGGAAGGAGAAAGAAAGAAGGGAGGAGGGAAAGAAAGAAGGATGAAAGGAAAGGAGAGAAGGAAGAAGAAAGGAGAGAAAAGGAAAGAACACAGGAAGAAAGAATATGAGGATGAAAAGAAGGATAGAAGGATAAGGAATGAAAGGATAATGGAAGGAAGGATGGAAAGGAGGAAAGGAAAAAAGGAAGAAAGAAGAAAGTAACAAAAGAAAGAAGAAAGGAAAAAAAGGGAGGGAGAAGGCTGACTATTCAAAGTCAGAAAATGAGACTGAACACTGCTTCTGCTCACTTACATTATATCTGTGTGGTCTCCATTAAGTTATTTAACCTCCTTGACCATCACCTGTAAAATGAAGAGCCTCTGAAGTCTCTTTCAGCTCTGGATCTATTTTCTTTGGTGTTTCTGACAATGATGAGATCAGAGGAATCGTTCCAATGATCTTCCTTTCATAGATAGCGTAACTGAGTGATTTACCAGTGTGCAAAAAGCAAAGCAAAGTCAGAAACAAGACTTAAACCCAGGTCTCAGTCCAGTACTCTTTTCAGTGAACCATGTTGCCACTCTAGAATGCGTTAACTGCTTAAGAAAATGCTACCAAAGTTCAGAGGAGGGAGAGGTCACTGCTAGCTATCTGGGAAGGAGTTGAGAGATCCTGTAGTGGTAGAATCAATAAGATTTAACAAATAATTGAGTGTAGGGAATAAGAGAGAAGAAAGGAAAAGAATTAAGGATGGATGATTCTTAAGGACTGGGAGATGTTCTTACCCTTGACAGAAATAGACAAGTTTGGAGAAGGATAGCATTGGAAGTTGGGAGTAATGGTAGAGATAATTAAATGGTGATTAAGTTCATAATCTTGTCTCAGCATCATTGTCTAAACTGCCCATATTTTGGTAATGCAAAAGACTACCTTCTACTCCTATCTACAATGAGAAAACACTTCACCTTGGTTGCAGATAAACTTGATAATCTCGCAAGTGTTTAAAGAGAAGTTGATCATTTACTTTAGCCTCCAGGCCTACTTTTCTCCCATACTTTGATTAATTAGGTAATTAATAATTAATGCAAATTAAGAGAAAAAATGAAACTAAACAAAATGCTGGATAAAAATGCAAATCTTAATCTGGAAAACAGAGGAAGAAATGTACCCCCTCTTCCCAATGCCTTGTATGTAGCAGGCACTCAAAAACATTATTTGGGGAAGTAAAACCTTGTTTCCTTTTTTTGCTTTGTTTCCCCAAACAGTTAGAAGCTTCTTTCTAATAACCCACCCACCACCACCCTACCCTGCATCTTTTATATCCTTGTTTCTATGAGGGGAAAAAAGGAGATCAAAAGTGCAAACTGAGTTACAAATGAACTTTGGGGTACCTGGTATGGGGTAGATGTGCCAAACAGGTAGAAGTAAAATCCATTTTCAAATTGGCACTTGCCTAAATTCTGGCTAAGAGCTAGCTGGTTATAGTTCTTTTGCTAAAAGACAGGTCCACTCACTCAGCCCTGATGTTGTCTCTGACTTATTTGCCCTAAGAGATAGCAAAAACTCCCCCAGAATTTGCATGTAGAATGGAAGAAATTCTTAATACAATGATAAATGGGATCATTAATGTTATTATTTTTAATTGTTCTTTTCCGAGAGAAGCAGGTTAGTGGAGTAGCTAGGAGAAAAATCATGGAGTCGGAGAGGTCTGGGTTTAGGTTCTGCCACTTATAGACACTACTTGTATGACACTAAGTAACCTACAGGCAGCAAGATGGCTCAGTGGGCAGCGCACTGGACCTGGAGTCAGGAATACATGAATTCTAATCTGGCCTCAGACACTTATTAGCTGTGTGAACTGGGGAAGTCACTTAACCCTGTTTGCCTTAGTTTACTCATCTGTAAAAATGAGCTGGAGAAGGAAGTGACAAACCACTCCAGCATCTGCCAAGAAAACCCCAAATGGGGTCAAAAAGAGTCAGAAACAACTGAACAGCAATAGTAACAAAGCATTTCCTAATTTAAAATTCTACAACTCTGATTCTATAGCATGCACTCAGAGTCAGGAAGACCTGGCTTCTAACTCTGATTCTGACACTTACTGGCAATGGAACTCTGGGGAAGTCATTTAACTTCTGTGTTCTTCAGAATTCCCTAGGATTGATCTTTAGTGGAAAAAGAATCCCAGCTCTGCTACTTACTACCTTTGTGACCTTAGGCAGTAACTCATTTAAAACTTTACATGGCTCAGTTTCTTCATATGTCAAATGAAGAGATTAGATTAGATGGAAGAAAATGGTCATCAGAAAAACAGGAGAGGAGCGCTCAACGTTCTGGGAAATCCCAGTGGGCCCAAATTAGTCACTCTGAAGTAAAAGTCAGCCAATCTTGACTTCAATCACTTTTTAAATCCTATGACCTAAGCTGAGGTCCATTGGCCTTGACATTCTGTCCCTGTCTGAAGGCTTACCTTGCATTTTAGCAGCAGCAATGACATCTCCGGCAGAAATACTGGACACGTTGACCAGGTAAACTGGACAATGAGTCTAAACACAAGAAACACAGTTCTCACACAATGGGTCTTTCAACAAATGAGACAGAGGATGTAGACAGCATCTTCATAGGAAAAATAACTTTTAATAAAAATAACTCTGTTGCCAAAAGAACTCTGTTGGGGAATCTAGTTTCCTTTCCCCACTCAAAGCAGACATGGCAGACCTGATATTTTTATGCCAAGTTGACAAATGGTGGCTGAAGCATTTGTATATAAACAGTGAAGCTGCTAGCCACCAACTAAGCATGTTTAAACACCATTCTCTGTTCTGTGCCATGGAGGTCATTCTGTATGGGTAGATTAGAGAAAGACTGACCACTGTCATTGTCAAGTACTTAAGCTGCCCATTTTCTACCCTTATATCAGAAATGGACTTTAAGGGAAAAAATGAAATCAAGTTTAAGAAAATTCCTATGGAAAATGGACATAAATAATTTATCAAAAGAGAGTGTTTTTGTCTGAATGTGACTTGAAATTTACTAATAAAGCCTTAAGTGACCAAGCACACAGTAGATGGCATACAGAGCATCAGAAACCATGGGAGCTAACCTCTGACACCTGAGATTCTAAACAGGCAAAACATATCCTAACTCAAACATACAGGATTTAGCCCCAAATAAGCCTGCTCTTGGATATAGAGATTTAGGTGCTAGGAACAGCACTGCCACTAATTAGCTCATTGACTTGGTACTAGGACCACAGAGGTAACTGAATTTGACTCCCATCTCCCTAGTGTGACAAAGGAGGAAACTGAGGTCCACAAAGTCACACAGTTAAAGTTGAAGAACCTGGTGAACCCCAAGTCCTATGACCTTGGACCCGGCACTTTCCTTCACTTGACCAAACTGCTCTATTACCATGGATAAATCACTTAACTTCTCTAGGACTCAGTTTCCTCATCTGTAAAATAAGGGTCTTTTTTTGACTGTTCAGAGCTTCCTTTCAGCCCAGAATAAGTTATCACTGGGAGGAACCCTGTGATTAGAACTACAGTTATTGGAAGAAGTAGACAGAGAGCCTGGCTCTCCAAAATGTTACTTTGATGTAGTCTTTTCTTTTTTTTTTTCCAGTCCACATAATAAACACGAAGTCTCCACTACATCTAAGGTACTGAGGACATAAAGATTTTGAAGCAAGCTATAGATCCTGCCCTGAAGGAGCTTACATTCGGGGGCTGAAGGCAGTATGGTCTAGTGCTGAGTCTGGAATCAGATGAGCTTGCTTCTAATCCTGTCTCTACCACTTGCTACCTGTGTGATCTTGGGCATGATACTTAACCTAAATTGTCCTCAATTTCCTTATCTGTAAAACGAGGAGATTGACCCTCAATGATCTCTAAGCACCCTTCTAGCTCTCAATCTGTTAATCTTTCATCATTCAAATGCAATTCATTACAAAGGAGAGGTTCAAAGTAGCTTGAGGAAGGAGGGGAGCTGGGGAAGGCATTATGGAAGGGACAGCATCCGAAATGAGTTTTAAAGAGAGGGGTTCTAACAGGTAGAGACAAGTTCATGAAAGATAGCCACTGCCTGTACCAGAGGGGAATATTCAAGTTTGGCATTCTTTCTCTTATACTTTCTATCGTCCCTCCACCTTCTCTTCACTCTGTTTAACGGTCCCTTATCATGGAAATATTGATTGGAGAGCTATTTATACTGTGGTAGTGAATCAGGTTTTATTTTAGGTTCTGATAGGAGGGGGTTGTATTTTGAGAGATGTTGCAGCAGAGGGACACAAAACAAAGTATCTAAGAATGAAGAATAACAAAAGGCAGAAGTTATAACTTCTGCAAGTTGGACTCTGATTCCAGGAGGGAGGAGGAAATGCTGCTTACCCTGTTGGCAATGGTGATAACACGGTGGGTTGCTTCTGCTTCCAGCTGTTTGGGGAAACAGAACATAGGAGGTAAACAAGATTCATCACCCCCCAAAATCAAGTGTTTTTGAATGTAAGGCACTGTCCATAGTGTCTCATGGAGGGCTGTATGTTTGCCTGTGCCATACACATTTACAGAGATTATCCATCTTGTGGTTCTCTGTGTTATCTGGAATCCCTGGCATATATTTGCAAAGATAAGGGCTTTGGACTACCAGGGAAGAGATCTGGGTTTGAGGCTTTCCTTCAATACTTACTAGTAATGTGATTTTTCAATAGCAGCCCAGAAAGAGGAGAAAGGGCTCTGCTATTTTTTAGTCTTTTCCCTTTCTTAATCCACCTTTGTCCAGACTATGCTTTTATTTTTCAATGAAGGACAATGCAGAGCTGTCCCAGTTCCCTCTGAGACAGAATTGTCATTAGAGTACAGTGACTGAGGCTTTGCTCCAAGGCCCCAAAATTGAAAGAGAGAAAAAATTTAACACATAGCTACTAACTTAGTTGTAATTCATCTGTGAGCCCCTACAATAATCATCAGTTCTATCCTCCAGCTCAAATGTCCTCGGTACTGCTTGCATTACTTTCACATTATGAGTTATAAAACTGACTGATGGTGTGCCCTGAACTGCCAGCCCAAGCACCAAAATATATAGTTATTGGCTCTGCCCTGAAAAGTTCTCTCAGGAAAGCTTTAGGCCATACTTGTCCTAAATTATCATTTAGGACACTAAACTACCCTGAGAATATAAAAAAATGATCTCTGTGAAGCAGTCAATTGGGATTTTCCCTCTTGGAAAGAGGAAAATATACAAAATCCAATTTATATTTGTAGGTATCTCTAACCCCCACAAGATTCCAAATCCCTGTGTGAAGGCTGATGGAAAAAAAAGTCACAACAAACTTTTCTTACCTCCTCTGGACGGCTGATCTCTATTCCTTCAGGACCGGTGATGCCCAAATCTAGTGCCTCTCTGGCACCCTGAATAAACAGCAAAGAAAAAGGAAACTGGGAATTGTTTATAAGACAGATTCAAGATGAAAATAATGAACCTCAAATGGCAGAACTATACAAAAATTCAGCAGCTTTTCTTTTTTCTTTATCATTTTTCTTTGAAGAGAAAAACCTTGGGGCTTAGGTTTGGTAGTTTAGGTTTGGCTCATTTGGCAAATAAGGTTCCCCAATTCATATTTTTAAATGATTGAACATGTCTTTTGTTTTTCTAAATGTGTTCTAAGTAATCAGTAAGCAGGTGAAATAATAAGTCAAGGATCTGGGATTTCGTTGATATGAGTCTTCCCTCTATTGTGATACAAGCTTTCTCAAGATTGGTAGATGATCTTGGATAATCATTGTGGTTGAAAAATTAATCATACCTTGGCCAATTTGGTGTAAACCTTTCTGAATCTATAGCATGGCTGACCTTTAGGGGATAAGCAAGACATACAGTCCAACACTAGGCTTATATTTCAAGTCTTTTCAACTGGGTAGGACCTATCAGAGCTTGGAGACATAGACCAGGGTGAACCCAGAGTCACCCTGAGGACCCAATGAGGTGTTGGAGCAGGACTAAAGCTGGCTAAGGCCAGAAAATAATAAATAAAAGGGGTTAAATATCACATAATGATTTTAAACAGGCACCATGGGGGATACTTAAGAATTACAAGAGAGATTCTTTATCCTTGAAGAGTTTACAACCTAGCTGGCAATTGGAACCAGAAGGCTCTAATTCAGATCCCCAGCTGAGGAGTCCAACTACCAGATCCACCTTCACTGCCCACCCCTTTCTGAATTTTGTCTGTATACTTGCCTCGGCCACAAGTTCTCCATTTTCAGCATGGACTCGGGCTATTGCACCAATATCCTTGCAAGCACAGAACACTTGATATAACTCATTATCTCGAAGCATATATAAGTCTTTGTAGGTCATAAACATCTGGAATGAATTCACACCTTTCTCTCTCACCAGAGTCTCCATTTCTGCTTTTACCTGATGGAAGGAAAGGATCCACATTACATATCCAAGAGATTGATGGAAGAGGCCCTGGACAACCTGCGCTTCATCCCCTCCCTCAATATGTACCAACTGTGTGATCTTTGATAAGCCACTTAAGGAGCCTGAGATACAGAAAAGTCATCTGGAACAGGGAAATAATCCCCCAACTTCTTCGTGATGATCAAACCAGAGGACGTAGGAGAACACTCTGAAAACTGTGAAGTGGGGCTGTCATCTTTATTCTAATTTTTGATACCATCAATTATTAATAATACTGGGGATGGGACTTTACCTGGGATAGATCTGCACCTCAGGTACTCAGGAGAGATTCTCTGTCCACGGAAGGGAATGAAATGGAACAAGAGATTTTTAAGCCCTTACTATGTGCCAAGGACTTTACGTGCCTCATCTGAGCTTCATGAAAGCCCTGTGAGGTAGGTTCTATTACTGTCTCCATTTTACAGCTGAGAAAACAGAGAGAGACAGATAAAGTGACACAGCTAGTAAATTAGATTTGAACTCAGATCTTCAAGCTTAGTACTCTAACCACTGTGACACCTATTTGTCTCTAAGTCCATCCAGGACTCTCCATGGAAACCTGAACTTGTAAAGAAAACATTATCAGAAAACTGGCTGTTAATTACCATCTAAAACAAAAGCAAACAAAAAGCACATTATTTTTTCTCCCCCAGATTTTCTTTACTAGTTCAACTAGCTTTTTGAGAAGTTTTGTATGGCTGAATGCTTATATATCAATATCTTATATTATGTATGGAAAAGGATATAAATAGTATGGATAGTTACATTCCTAGAATGCTAGTGACTGTCTATTTATCGAGTGATGGTGGGAACATAGAAGATTGCCCACGCTCATTTTTTTCCACTTTTAAGTGGACCTAGACATTTTGACTTAGGGTGACCTGAGTCTAGTGAGCCTGTCTGATATCCTTAGGGCTGTAGATTCACAGTATAACATTTACCAGAAACTCTAAGTAACCCTGAGTAATCAACCCCTAGTACTTAATCCCTGTCTGGAGCCCCACACCTTTTTGAAGTTTTGTTTTTTCCATTTAAATTATTAGCTTGCTTGTCTCAGTTGAGGAGTATGAGCAGACTTCTAATTCAATTCCCTAGGTGTGGCAAGGATCCCTGGAGAAATTTAGGGGGCTTTGTGTGTTTTGGGGATCCAGGAGAATTTCTCCTCCCTAGTATTTAATACTATTTACAGTGTAAATTCAGAACATAGGGACCCTGTAGTGTGAGAGGAAGCATGGGAGTGCCTCAGTCTCTTTTTAATGCACTGGGTCAGTGTTATTACATAAGCACCAACACATAAGCACCAATACAAAGCAATTTAGTTACTCATCCAAACAGGGGCTGGAATAACTTCCAGTCAACCCCACAATCCTCCTCCCTCTGGGAGTTCTGTAGAAATCAGGCTTTGCGGGGAGAGGTGCAGCACCTTGATTTTCTTCTCCTTTTTCTTTTCCTTAGTGTCTTTATCTTAGGGAAGGTCTCTAAGCACCAAGACAGGCAGTAGAATTTTAAAAAAATGTTATCTGCTTGTTAAAATCATGTAACTGAATTTGGAAGTGAATGTAATCCTCAGACTCGCCAGCTATGGTAGGCTTGTATCCTTGTGAAAACAATGTTAAATTCCAGTTTCTGAACCGTTCTGTAATAATTTTGCCAAAATGTACCTGAACTGGTTTTCCACAGATGGCAAATGCTTATGTGGAAGGAAAGTATAATGGATGCAATGACAAATGACAAGGTGTTGGTTGCAAATATGATTTTCATACACAATGATCCCTTCATAAAGTGTGAAGATCTGTAGCTAACAGAAATATAGGAACAGCTTGGGATTTCCTTGGATGAAAATTTGGTCACACTGGATGTCATGCTGGACAAAAAGAGATCAAAGAAAGAGGAAAAGGATTCTTATGTATGAAATTTTTGTAGCAGCTCTTTTCGTAGTACCCAAGAACTGGAAACTAAGGGGATGCCCTCCCCAGTGGAGTCTGATTGAACAAAATAGAACATAAGAAAAAAATGGAACGCTATTGTGTTGAAAAAGTACAGGTTCAGAGAAACCTAGGAAGACTTGTATGAACTGATGAAGAGTGATGTAAGCAGACCTAGAAGAACATTTTATACAATAACAACAATATTGTAATGACAAACAATTCTGAAAGACTTGAGAGCTCTAGTTAATTTAAAGACCAATGACAATTCTAGGAGAAGGCTAATGATACATACTATCCACTTCCTGATGGTGAGCTGACGGACTAAAGATGAAGGAGACCAATGTTTTTGAACACAATCAATATGGAAATTTGACTAAGCAAATTTGTTAACAGATTTTGTTTTTCTTTTCTTTTTTTCCAGTGTGGGAGAAAAGAAAATAGGTGCCTTTTAGTTGGAAAAAAAAAAGTTTGACCATGGCCCAAAGCTCCTTAAAAGGCCAAGTGGTTATCTCTGTAGCAAGTTTTATCAGTAGAGCGAGCAATGGAGGAAAAACTTGACCCCTGAAAAGGAAATGCTTGCGGTAGTGGAGGGGATATCCCTCTTCCCTCCTACCTTGTCAGTCATGTCACTTTGAAAAAAATCTACTCAATCACTAGGAGACATTATATCTATGATGGGTACTATCAACAAGAGGTCAGGGCTCCAGGCACCATGTTGGGCAACCAAATCTCAACCTATTAAAGGGAAAAGGCCCTACCCTTTTCTCCCTTTTTTTCCCCTCATCATGACTTCTTGGAGCTAATTTTTCTTTTGTTTTGTATAGTAGGCTTGTAAAATCAGGTATACAGAGGCATTAAACCCCCAGGAGAGCCACAGGCTAAAATGTTGATGTCAACATACATGGAAGACAGCCACGATCAAACTAGAGAGACAGTTACCTTTGGAGACCACCAGGTAATTCCCATGTGAAGTGAGTAGTCACAACACACTTTGGGGTCAGCCAGGTTCCTGCACTTCTCATAGGCATCCAGGAGGGATGTTTCTTTGTCAGGTAGAACGTGGCCTATGATCATAGTTGTTCCTCCCACCAGTGCAGCCTGTGAAAGAAAGAAGAGAGAGAAACACAGTTTTATAAGTCATAGTTTTAGTCATATTCTCATTGCACAGTAATAAAGTGAAGGGAACGTATTTCAGTGCTTCTTAAACTATCAGCTGTGACAAAAAATTTGGCAACAGTAAAAGGTTTATGACCAAACGACCAAACTACCATTATCAACGACCAAATACCATTATCAAATATTTTGTCAAGATTTAATTCTTCAAACAAGCACATCCATCTCATTAGTATGCAAATTTGCTTTCATCTTTTAATAAATTGTAAAATTTATTGTATACTAAATAATTTTTCTAAAATAAATTTATGATTTTTTATCAGCAAATTTTTGATTTGCATATCTATTTTATATACCTATATAGCTGGGGTCGCATAAAAATTTCTTTTTTTTTTTTTATTAATTTTTTTATTTTTTTAATGTTTAACAATCACTGCCATACAATTGCGATTTTATCCCTCCCCACCCACCCCCCACTACCTCCCTCCCTCCCCACGACTGCATACAATTCTGTATAGATTCTACATATACTTTCCTATTGAGTATATTTTCACTATAGTCATGCTATGTAGTCAGACTAAGATAAATGAAAGAATCCGTATAACAAATCAGAACATGATACACAAACAGATACACATACACAAACATGATCTGCTACATTATGTGAGTGACTTCCATATTTCTCTCTCTGAGTGTGGAAGGCATTTTGCCTTGAGGTCCACCATTGGGATTTTTTTTTTTTTTCAGAAGTTCTTGTGTTATTACAAAAATCTAAGTCTACCAGAAAAAACTCTCACACACTGTGGTTGTTGCTGTGCATAAAGTTCTCCTGGTTCTGCTCCTTTCACTCAGCATCAGGTCATATAAGTCCTTCCAGGCCTCTCTGAAGTCTTCTTGTTCATCATTTCTTATGGCACAATAGTACTCCATTACATTCATATACCATAATTTATTCAGCCATTCCCCAATTGATGGACATCCCCTTGACTTCCAGTTTTTGGCAACTACATAGAGTGCTGCTATAAATATTTTTGTACATGTGGGACCCTTTTCCATTTTTATGATCTCTTGGGGATATAGTCCTAGTAGTGATATTGCTGGGTCAAAGGGTATGCACATTTTTGTAGCCCTTTGGGCATAGTTCCAAATTGCTCTCCAGAATGGTTGGATGAGCTCACAGCTCCACCAACAATGAATTAGTGTTCCAACTCTCCCACATCCTCTCCAGCATTTATCATTTTCTTGTTCTGTCATGTTTGCCAATCTTATAGGTGTGATGTGGTACCTCAGAGTTGTTTTGATTTGCATCTCTCTAACCAATAGTGATTTAGAGCATTTTTTCATATGATTATAGATAGCTTTAATTTCTTCCTCTGAAAATTGCCTGTTCATATCCTTTGACCATTTATCAATTGGGGAATGACTTGTATGATTATACATTTGGGTCAGTTCTCTATATATTCTAGAAATGAGGCCTTTATCCCCGAGCTTAGCTGTAAAAATTTTTTCCCAATTTACTACATCCCTCCGGATTTTGGTTGCATTGGGTTTGGTTGTGCAAAAACTTCTCAGTTTAATGTACTCAAAGTTATCCATTTTGCATTTCATAATGCATTCTATCTCTCCTTTAGTAAAGAATTCTTCCCTTCTCCATAGATCTGATAAATACACTATTCCTTGCTTCTCCAGTTTGTTTATGGTATCAATCTTTATACCTAAATCATGTACCCATTTGGACTTTATTCTTGTGTACGGTGTCAGGTATGGGTCTATGCCTAATTTCCGCCACACTGTTATCCAGTTTTCCCAGCAATTTTTGTCAAACAATGGGTTCTTATCCCAGAAGCTGGGGTCCTTGGGTTTATCAAACAGAAGGTTGCTATATTCCTTGCCTACTGCATCTTGAGTGCCAAGTCTATTCCACTTGTCTACCTCTCTGTTTCTTAGCCAATACCAAGTGGTTTTGATAATTGCTGCTTTATAGTACAGTTTAAGGTCTGGTAGCGCTAGGCCACCTTCCCAAGCATTTCTTTTCATTAGTCCCTTTGATATTCTGGACCTTTTGTTTTTCCAAATGAATTTTGATATTATTTTATCCAGCTCTAGAAAGTAATTGTCTGATAGTTTAATTGGTATGGCACTAAATAAGTATATTAATTTGGGTAGAATTGTCATTTTTATTATATTAGCACGGCCTACCCATGAGCAACTAATGTTTTTCCACTTACTTAAATCTGAGTTTATTTGTGCAAAAAGTGTCTTGTAATTGTGTTCATATAGTCCCTGGGTTTGTTTTGGCAGGTAGACTCCTAAGTATTTTATACTGTCTACCCTAACTTTAAATGGGATTTCTCTTTCTATCTCTTGCTGTTGAACTTTGTTGCTAATATATAGGAATGCAGAGGATTTGTGTGGGTTTATTTTGTACCCTGCAACTTTGCCAAAGTTGTTTATTAATTCAAGTAATTTTTTACTTGAATCTCTGGGATTCTCTAGGTAAATCATCATATCATCTGCAAAGAGTGATAACTTAGTTTCTTCTTTGGCTATTCTAATTCCTTGAATATCTTTATCTTGTCTAATTGCTACAGCTAACATTTCTAGTACCATATTGAATAATAGTGGTGATAATGGACAACCTTGTTTCACCCCTGATCTTATTGGGAATGCATCTAGCTTATCCCCATTGCATATAATGCTTGCTGAAGGTTTTAGATAGATACTGCTTATTATTTTATGGAAAGTTCCCTTTATTCCTACGTTCTCCAATGTTTTTAGTAGGAATGGATGTTGTATTTTGTCAAAAGCTTTTTCTGCATCTATTGAGATAATCATGTGGTTTTTGTTAGCTTTGTTGTTGATGTGGTCGATAATGCTAATAGTTTTCCTAATATTGAACCAGCCCTGTAGTCCTGGTATGAATCCTACCTGATCATAATGTATTAATCTCGTGATAAGATGCTGTATTCGTTTTGCTAAAATCTTATTTAAAATTTTTGCATCTATATTCATTAGGGAAATTGGTCTATAATTTTCTTTCTCTGTTTTGTCTCTTCCTGGTTTGGGTATCAAAACCATATTTGTATCATAGAAAGAATTTGGGAGGACTCCTTCTTCCCCAATTTTCAAGAATAGTGTATGTAGTATTGGAATTAACTGTTCTTTAAATGTTTGATAGAATTCACTTGTGAATCCATCTGGCCCTGGAGATTTTTTCCTAGGGAGTTCATTGATGGCTTGTTCAATTTCTTTTTCTGAGATGGGGTTGTTTAAGTATTCAACTTCCTCTTCTGTTAATCTGGGCAATTTGTATTTTTTAAAATATTCATCCATCTCGTTTAGATTGTCGAATTTGTGGGCATAAAGTTGGGCAAAGTAGTTTCTAATTATTGTTTTAATTTCCTCCTCATTGGAGGTGAGTTCACCCCTTTCATTTTTAATGTTAGTAATTTGGTTTTCTTCTTTCTTTTTTTTGATCAGATTAACCAAAGGTTTATCAATTTTATTAGTTTTTTCATAAAACCAACTATTGGTTTTATTTATTAATTCAATAGTTTTCTTTATTTCAATTTTATTAATCTCTCCTTTGGTTTTCAGTATTTCTAATTTGGTATTTACTTGGGGATTTTCAATTTGTTCTTTTTCTAGCTTTTTCAACTGCAAGCCTAAGTCATTGATCTCCTCTTTCTCTATTTTATTTATGTAAGCATTCAGAGATATAAAACTTCCCCTAATAACTGCTTTTGCAGTGTCCCATAAGTTTTGGTACGTTGTCTCACTATTCTCATTCTCTTGAATGAAGTTGTTGATTGTTTCTATGATTTCTTCTTTAACCCAATCCTTCTTTAGAATTAGATTATTTAGTTTCCAATTGATTTTTGGTTTCTCTTTCCATGGCCTTTTATTACATGTAATTTTTAATGCATTATGATCTGAAAAGGATGCATTGATTATCTCTACCTTTCTGCACTGGATTGTGAGATTTTTATGTCCTAGTACATGGTCAATTTTTGTAAATGTTCCATGTACCGCTGAGAAAAAGGTATATTCCTTTCTATTCCCATTTAATTTTCTCCAAAGATCTATCATATCTACCTTATCCAGAGTTTTATTTACCTCCTTAACCTCTTTCTTGTTTATTTTAAGGTTCGATTTATCGAGTTCAGAGAGGGGGAGGTTGAGGTCCCCCACTAGTATAGTTTTGCTATCAATTTCTTCCTTCAACTCCCCCAACCTCTCCTCTAAGAATCTGGATGCTATACCACTTGGAGCATACATGTTTAGTAATGATATTGCTTCATTGTCTATGGTGCCTTTTAGTAGGATATAGTTTCCATCCTTATCCCTTTTGATTAGATCTATTTCTGCTTTTGCTTTGTCTGAGATTAGGATTGCTACTCCTGCCTTTCTTACATGAGCTGAAGCACAATATATTCTGCTCCATCCTTTGACCTTTATCCTATGTGTATCCCCCCGTTTCAAATGTGTTTCTTGTAAGCAGCATATTGTTGGATTATGGCTTTTAATCCATTCTGCTATCCGTCTCCGTTTTATGGGAGAGTTCATCCCATTCACATTCACAGTTATGATTACAATCTGTGTATTTCCCTCCACCCTCTTTCCCACCATTTGTGCTTTTAACTCTCCCGTCTCCCTTCCCCTCCTCAATAGTATTCACTTTTCTCCCCCTCCTCCTGCAGCCTTCCCCTCCTTCTTTTAGCCCCCCTCCCTTTTAGTCCCCTTTACTCTTATTGCTTCTTTCCTCCCTTTTAGCCACCCTCCCCTTTCTTCCCCCTTCCCCTCCTACTACCTATAGAGCTAGTTAGGATTATCTGCTTAAGGTTATTGTTCCCTCCTTTGAACAAATCAGATGAGAGTACCTCTCAAACAATGCTCATCTCCCTCCCCTCCTTCCCTCTACTATGGTTTTGTACTCCTTCCTGTGATATAATTTGCCATTTTCTGCTTCCCCCTTTCCATACCTCCTATTACATTCCCTTCTCATACTTAAATCATATTTTTGCCATGACATCATTTACTTTATGCCCGTTCCCTCTACATATATCCCTTTTATCATAATAGCTGCACAGTTCTCAAGATTAACAGGTATCATCTTCCCTTACAGGGAGGTAAACAGATTGCCCTAATTGAGTTGCAAGTTTTTGTTTTTGTTTTTTCCCCTCTGTTTACCTTTTTATGATTCTCTGGAGACCTGCATTTGAAGATCAAATTGTCTATTGAGTTCTGGTGTTTTGGTCAGGAAGCTCTGGAAGTCCCTTATTTCGTTGAATGACTTTCTCCTTGCCTGAAATGTTATGCTGAACTTTGCTGGGTAGTTGATCCTCGGTTGGAGTCCCAACTCCTTTGCCTTACGGAATATTGGGTTCCAATTCTTTCGATCTTTTAATGTAGAAGCTGCAAGGTCCTGTGTGATCCTGACTGTGTGACCTTGATATTTAAATTGTTTCTTTCTGGCTGCTTGTAGTATTTTCTCCTTCACTTGATAGCTCTGGAATTTGGCAACTATATTTCTTGGGGTTTTGAGTTTGGGATCCCTTTCCGGTGGGGAACGGTGGATTCTTTCGATGACTATTTTGCCCTCTGAGTCTAGTACTTCTGGGCATTTTTCCTTGATGATTTCCTGGAAGATATTGTCCAGACTCTTTTCTTCATCATGGGTTTCTGGCAGGCCAATAATTCTTAGATTTTCTCTCCTGGATCTATTTTCCAGGTCAGTTGTTTTTCCAATTAAATATTTTAGATTTTCTTCTATCTTTTCATTCTTTAGATTTTGTTTGACTGATTCTTGTTGCCTCATTGAGTCATTAGTTTCTACTTGCCCAATTCTAATCTTGATCATATTGTTTTCTTCAGTTAGCTTTCGCATCTCCTTTTCCATCTGGCCAATTTTTCCCTTTAAGGAGCTATTTTCTCCATTTAATTTTTGTACTTCTTTTTCCATTTGACCAATTTTCCCAGTTAGGTTTTGGGTTTCCTTTTCCATCTGATCAATTTTCCCTATTAGGTTTTGAGTTTCCTTTTCCGTTTGATTAACTCTTCCTTTTAGGGAATTATTCTCTCCAGTTAATTTTTGAACTTCCTTTTCCATTTCTTCAATTTTCTTTTTCAGATTGATGTTCTCATCAGTGAATTCTTTTTTTATGGTTTTAAAATCATTGGCCAGTTTTTCTTTTATATCCTTCTTCAGACGTTCCAGGTAATCTAGTTGTGCTTGCGAGAAATTCATAGTCCCATCTGAGGTTTCAGATGGAAGTACAGTCTCAGCTCTGACCTCTTTGGTGTTTGTGTTTTGGTCCTTATCCCCACAGAAAGATTCTATGGTTTTTTCACTTTTCATCTGCTTTTTCCGATTCATGATGTTGGCTGAGTATTGTAGCTTTTGGTTCTTTCAGTCAGAAGATACAGATCTTTTAAGTTGAGTTGATGTTTGTCTAGGCTAAAAGCAGGCTTTTTTTTGTTGTTGTTGTTTCCCAGATCAACCCTGGGTTTAGCTTGATAGGTGTGTGGGAGGTGTGGTCTGGTCTCAGGATATCTCCTCAGCTGGCCTGAGGCAAAGGCAAGGTCCGGGGGATGGTGATCCCAGCTTCCCTATTGTCTTCCCTTTTCCCCTGGAGGGCTGGGGCACGCCTAGAGGCTAATGCGTGTTCCCGCCCCTCCTGGGGCTCGTCTCCCGGGCTGCGGCTTGCTTGGGTCTCAGTGCGAATTTTTCTCTGCCCTGGGTCGTCTGTCCCTCCAGATAGCCTCCACCACGGTAGGAAGAATTCCCCTTTGCCACCTCTCCAGCCTCTGGTGTTATGAGACCACCCGCCCCCTTCTGCTGCTCCCACTGATCCAGGATCAATCTGGGGAAGAATTTTATGGTTCCCTCACGGTCATCGGGGGGGAGGGGAGAGCACTTACTGATCACTCCGGCATCCCAGCTCCTGGATGTTCAAGTAGTGATCCACTGAAGTCCCGTCTTTAGGCTGAAGATTTCAAAGGCTGTTGCGCTGATATCGTTGGCTCGGCCTGGCTTATCTCCTGCTCCGCTGGTCTCGCCCGCCACTCTCGGGCCCCTCGGGTCGCCTCCGCCCTGCCGCGCCGACCGCGCTGCGCTGTGCGCCGGGGTCTTACCCCCGCGGAACAGATCCCTCCCGTGGACCTTCCAGTCCAGCCTGGGCTCCGAATCTGTCAAAGTCCGTCTCCCACTGGATTCTACACCTCCAAAGTCTGGTCAGACTCTCCCCCCAGATATATCCAGAGGAGTTTTTCCAGGAGCTTAGGTGAGTCGTTGCTTTCACTCCGCCATCTTGGCTCCGCCCCCCCCTCCGCATAAAAATTTCTTGAGTGGAAAGAGGCTGCAAGTGGGAAAAGTTTATTTTATTGACCATGCCTTTGCTTTTAATTTGATAGAATTTCAATTTGATCGAAAATGTAGTATTCTAGATGAAGAGTCTCTTTTAAGAATAGACTCAATTAACCGAAATCTAAAATTGAAAAATAGAATTCTACTTTTCTTAGAGACTGAAGGAAAACATGTAAGGAAGGGATGTCTAGAAGGGAAAAGTTCAGGTTTTAAAAGGCATATAACATCACCAGAAGGCACTGAGAATAATAAGAGAAATGGATGAAAGATAAATACAACTAAAAATAAAATGGAATCTGGACTGGAGTTTGGAGGCAAGAGACCTGGGTTCTTAACAATCTGACTAGGACCTATCTTTCCTGCCTTATTATTCTACTTTCAAAACTGTATGATCCAGCCAAACTGGCCTTCTCTCTGCTCATCATACACAGTATTCCATCTCTCATACCCTGAGGCCTGGTTACTTTCCTTCTCTCCTCACTACCTTCTCTCCAGGGTTTCATGGGATTCCTGACTTTCTTCAAGATGAAACTCAAGCATCACCTCTTATCTAAAACCTTTCCTGATCCTCGAAATTGCCAGTGTCCACATTACCTTGTGTTTATTTTGTATTTGTTCTGCTTATATAAGGACAAATTGTCTCCCTTTACAGGATGTAAGCTCCTTGAGAGCTGAGATTGTTTCCTTTTTTTTTTTTTAAAGTTTTCAATTTATTTATTTTTAGTTTTCAACATTCAGTTCATAAGTTTAAAATTTTCTACCCCTCCCTTCCCAAGACAGCTTGCAATCTAATATGGGCTCCACGTATACACTCCTATTAAACATATTTTCACATTAGTTATGGTGCACAGAAGAATTATAATGAATGGGAGAAACCATGAGAAAGAAAAAAAATAAAACAAAAAAGAAAATAGTCTGCTTCACTCTGCATTCCAACTACATAGTTCTTTTTCTGGATGTGAATGTCATTTTCATTATGAGTCCTCTGGAGTTGTTTTAGGTGCTTGCATTGCTGAGAAGTCTATCAAAATCAGTCATTGCACACTGTGGCTGTTTCTGTGAACAATGTTCTCCTGGTTCTGCTCACTCGACTCAGCATCAGTTCATATAAGTCTTTCCAGGCTTTTCTGAACTCCGCCTGCCCATCATATCTTATAGCACAATAGTATTCCATTACATTCATATACCATAACTTGTTCAGTCATTCCCCAATTGATGGGCATCCCCTTGATTTCCAGTTATTGGTCACCACAAGAGCTGCTATAAATATTTTTGTACATTGTATTTTTGTACATGTGTACATGTGGATCCTTTTCCCATTTTATCCCTCTGGGATACAGCCTTAGAAGTGATATTGCTGGGTCAAAGGGAATGCACAGTTTTAAAGCCCTTTGGGCATTGTTCCAAATTGCTCTCCAGAATGGTTGGATCAGCTCACAGCTCCACTAACAATGAATTAGTGTTCCGACTTTCCCACATCTTCTCCAACATTTATCATTTTCCTGTTTTGTTATGTTAGCCAATCTGTTAGGAGTGATGTGATACCTAAGAGTTGTTTTGACTTGCATTTCTCTAATCAATAGTGATTTAGGGCATTTTTTCATATGTATATTAGATAACTTTAATTTCTTCCTCTAAAAACTGTCTGTTCATATCCTTTGACCATTTACCAGTTGGTGAATGACTTGTATTCTTGTAGATTGTTTAATTTAAAAAAAAAATCTTTGTATCTCCAGTGCCTAGAAGAATGGTTGGCACAAGCATAATAAAGGTTAGTTAATTGACTGATTGATTGATTGACTTTGATGCTATAACTATGTGACCTTGGCTTTATCATCCTCATCTATGAGATGAATTATTTGGATCTAATGATGTCCAAATGCCTTACAGCTCTAACATTCTAGAAAGCAATATTTGCCTTAGTTTTATAAGCACAATTTGGTAAAAAATCAAAATAAATAAGATAGAGTGAACACATGGCTACATGCAAGGTTAGACATTTAGATACAGACATTTAAAGCTCAGAAAATTCCCTGGTATCAAAAAGCTAAGAGGAAAATCAAGATAAGCATGTAGACTTTGCATAAATTGATGAAGGTGATGTATGAATCACCAAGAGTTCTAAAAGACTTATCTGTTGAAGTTTGGTCCCTTAATTCATATCCCAGCAGGGTCTTCCAAAGTTCTTCATTCTAATTAGAAGATGTCAGTGTTCTAATGTGAGAGGGGGGTAACCCGGAGTAGGAACGGAAGGAAAAACTTACTATTTCAAGATCCTAATAAATGTGTCCTGGAGAAAAGGCTAAGTCATAATAGTTACCTGGAGTCTTACAATCTCAGAGCTGAAAAAAACCTTTGAGCTCCTTTAGTCTAGTTCCTGATTTTACACATGAAAGTGAGACCCAGAGACAATAAGTGATAAATCCAAAGCTATATTCACTAAGCATTTATTAAGAACCTGCCATATGCCCACTTGCCTTGATTTTTGGTACAGGATTTTTCCAAAACATCATGATCTCTCACTTGTACTCTGCTTGGGGTGACTTGCATTCCTGGAGAAGACTAGCTCTATGGATATGTCATGTCTATGGACTGACTGGCTAACAGTTAATGGGGTATGGCCTCAGAAGAACTTGTATCTATAGAAACCACGAAGACCTTTCCACTCATGTGCTGTCAAGTTTCAGAGAAGGAATTTTCTTAACTGAGGCAGCAAAATGGTGCAGGAGATAAGTGCTCAACTTGGAGTCTGGAAGACCTGAACTTGAATACTGCCTCAGAAACTTGCTGGTCAAATCACTTCACTTTTCTCAGCCTCAGTTTCTTCATCTGTAGGATGAGGGTGTTGGATTCAATAACCCCTGAGGTCCTTCTTAGCCCTAAATCTATGACTCTAGGGCACTACGTCCTGCCCCTGCCCCTTTGGGCATCTCAGACCTGTGAACATTTTTCTTTTGTGCTTTACCAACTTGCTTTTTCTTTACCTGGTCTTCAAGGGTGTTTCCTCCT
Source organism: Notamacropus eugenii (assembly GCF_028372415.1). NCBI lineage: Eukaryota > Metazoa > Chordata > Mammalia > Diprotodontia > Macropodidae > Notamacropus > Notamacropus eugenii. The sequence goes on along the minus strand of NC_092872.1, from coordinate 528,152,580 downwards.
CTCATCTCAATCAAACTCAAGGGATAAGTTCTGAAAGGATTATTTTAGTTGTAACACAAGTTTGAAACATTTTTAAATTAATAGAATTCTTTTTTTTGGGCTGGCTTATCACTGTCAGGCCAGAAAAGGACTCTCAGAAATAATACAAGGTCATGTGATTCTATGTGGCATCTATCTTGGAAAGCAGTCACCTTCTTGCACAAAAGGTGATTTTGCCTTTGAACAATTACTTTGAAGGGGAACAGGCAGTGAGAATATATGAAATGGAACTATATTTGATCCAGCACTGCTCCTGACCTTGGCAGAACCTCAAAACCTCTATCTAGAAGGTTACTTTTCAGTTCTGTCAGTTTTAATTATTTCAAGAGGAGTTGTGAAATTCTATTTAAAAAATCCACAGAATATTACAATTGGAAGGAACCTAGAGGTCTGTCTTCTACCTGATGCAAGAGTCTTTTCTATGTATTCCTAACAGAGAATTTAATTGAATGCTTCCAATGAAAGGGAGCTTAGCACTTTGAGAATCTAGCTCTCTCCACTGATGGACAGCTCTAATTGTTAGAAAGCTCTTCCTTACACTGAACTGAAATTTATCTCCCTGTTACTTTCACCCACTGGTCTTCAAAATGGCATATGCTGTCTAGTGCCTGTTCCAGATATAGTCCTTTAAATACTGGAAGGCAGCCATATTATTTAGGTCTTTTATTTTCTACACCAAACATCTTCAAATGCCTCAAACATTCTAAATATGTTTATGAGTTCCTGACCCTTTATCATCTGGATCACATTTTCCTGGACATAGGTAACTAGGAGGTACAGAAAAGAGAGTACGAGACCTGAGTTCAAATCTGGCTTCTGACACCGACTAGCCATATGACCCTGGACAAGACACTTAGCCTTAACCTCTGTCTGCCTCCCCCCACCATTTGTAAAATGGAGGTAATAATAGCACGTATCTCCCAGAGCTGTTGTGAGGATCAAATAAGATAATATTTATAAAGCACTATATAAATGCTAGATATTATTATTAACAATGAGTGGTTACACTCCCTTCTTTCATTGTAGAGGTGGAGGATTATGGATGTATGTCAAACAGTTGATGTGTTAGATTTGCTGAACTATTTTTTTTCTTCTTTTTTTTATTCCTTGTTATAAGGGATGGTTCTGTGAAAAGGATATATTTGGAAATGAAGGGGATGCAAAAAAAAAAAGTAGATCAATAAAGTAACTTAAAAGCAGTGCTTAGAACAGAATGCAATGGTCCAGATACGGTCTGATCAGCAAAAAGTACCCTTTAGTAGGAGGCTATTAACCCTCCTTGACCTGAAAACCATATTTCTATTAATCCAATCTGAGACTGCATTAATAATGGTATTTAAAATTTTTTTAGCATTTATGTCACAAAATTGGCTTATACTGAGCTTTCCATCAGTTAAAACTCTAGCTTCTTTCATATAAGTTGATGACAAACCAGGTCTTCCTCATCCTGTAATGAGGAGTGTGATGTTGTGGAAAGAACTCTGGAGACTTGGGTTTGGACTTTGTTACTGATCCTTAGTAACTAAACTATGTGACTGTGGGCTTCTTAAGCCTCCCTCAGTTTCCTCATCTGTAAAAGGAGGATAACAATTGTAGATTGTACTATCTACCTCTTAGGCTCATTGTGAGGACAATGCTTTGTAAACCTTAAGGTACTATAGAAATGATAGTCATTGTTATTAGGATCATCAGATCACAGGGCAGGGACCTATCTATCTTCTTTGGGTCCTCCTGGCTCAGAGTGAAGGTCAAATAGTAACTGTTTCTCTTTTGGCCAGTAATCCTGAGGGTCTTCCCTTCCCAGTTTGATTTTTTTTTTTTATTAAACAGACCATCCCTTGACTCATTTTTTTAAAGAAGCCTATTCACTGAATGGGCATTGCCTTACTCAAAGTGAGAACTTAAAGAGACTTTAGCTTAAAAAGGTCAAGGTTTCCCACTGCATCCTAAGCCATCTCCAGTAGACCTGATCATTCTGATTTATATCTGGCCCCTGGACCCAGATGGTTCCAGAAAAGAAAGGGAGGCTGGTGACTTTGCACAGTCTTCCCTCAAATCAGATTCAATTCCAAGTCATGTCATCATCTCCTGATGTCGGGGTCCTCTTGGAGAACAAAGGACAAACCATACACACAATGAGATCTTTAGAGGTTATTTAGTCCAACCCCATCATTTTATGGAAAATAAGAATAAAGCTAAAACTTATATTTTAAGGTTTACAAAGTGCTTGACATGCATTACCCCACTAGATCCTCATAACTTTGAGGTGGATGTTGTTATTATCCTCATTTTGCAGATAAGGAAACTGAGTCTAAGAGAAGCTAAGTGACTTGCCCAGTGTCACACAGCTAGTCAAATATCTGTAGGATTCAAAGTCAGGTGTTTCTGACTCTAAGACCACTACTCTTTATTAATATTTTACATTGCTTCCCCTTCCTGGATGAGAAAACTGAGGACAGAAAAGTCAAGGACATTCCAGTGGTCAGGTAAATGAGTTCAGAGTCTAGAAATTTACATTTATCTGTTAAACTTAATCTACTCAGGATGAACAGACTGCCCTTAATGATGGCAATTGAAAACAGGAAGTAGCTAACATTTTATAGTATTTTATAGCTAAGGTGCTTTACTCAAAATCCTATCAGGTATGAGTATTATTAATCCCCATTCTACAGATGAGAAACTTGAGGCTCAGAAAGGTTTTGTGATTTGCCTGAAGTCATGCACAGCGAGTAAGCAGCAGAAGACACATTTAACCAGTCTTATTTCCATTATCTGTTGAGGTTGCCTAGAAAGTTTTTTCATGTAAAGTAGATCATTAGAATGATAGAATTTAACAATTAACGCCTAATTAATTTCAGTTGTTCTAATAATAAATTTTCACATTGGTGAATCAAGGATCACCAATGGACAGCCAGGTGCCAGAGTCATACATTTACAATTTTGAAAGAAAATATGGAAGCCATCCAACACCTTGGTTAACTCCCTTATTGTGAATGTATGGGAAGATAAGAATTGCACAAGGGAGGCAAGTACAGGATAGTGGATGGTTTCCATCATTGGAAGGAATGCCTACATCTGATGAGATCACAGATCCACTGGAGTATTTGAGAATAAGGATATGGAGTATAAAATTCAAGGTTGTAGTTTGTTCTACAAGACCTCCTAAATTACAGAGCTGCTGCCACCTAGTGGCAGCTTGGGACAATCGCAGAGGAGGTGCTGAAACTAACCATAATTAAGCACCTATGTCACATGCAAGCGCAAGTCATGTCATCATTTCTCTGATGGCATGGTCTTCTTCAGCAACGAAGGACGAACACACACATGCCAGGTGCACTACTCTTGGTGCAATGGATACACAGACACAAGGAAACTCCCCCTCCTCAAGGAGCTTACGTTCTATAGAGGGAAACAAACATGTACATACAAAATAGATAAGAGATTATTTGGGATGAGAAGGCACTAGAATTTGAGCAGGAGTTGGGAGAGTCAGAAACTGTTCATGGAGATGATGGCATTTATTAAACATTTACTACAAACTTGCCAAGCCTTGGGGATACAAAGTACAAGTGGAGAAAATCCGTGAGAGGGGTGATAGGGGTAGCGATGATAATTCCTCACATTTACATAGCACTTAAAGAAGGTTTAAAAAGTGCTGGATAGAAACAATGCCAGCTGAGTCAATAGAAAATGACTGAATTTAATATTGAGAATGTTTCATTGCTTTCAATCAATCAATATTTATTCAATATCTACTATGTGCCTGGCACTGTGTTATGCTCCCTTCACCACTTAAGCAATTTATTGATCTATAGAATAGCAACCAAATATAAAGACATGCAGGGACAAAAGGATGGGAACTTATGGGTGTGCCTTTCTCATGGCATGGCCTTGAAAGACAGAGTATCTCCTTCGACAGAAGAAATTCTGGGGTGGAGGGAGAGTTTCATATCTGTGTAGTTCTATCTGTACTTTAAAAATCTTGGGAAAGGACAGACAGTTTACTTTTTATATGAAGAAAGATTGTTACTAGTAATGATGTAGTTTGAAAGAAAGGCTAGGTTAGACATGAGTATGATGTGATTCTAAAAAGTAAAACTATTTAGGAAAAGGTAAAGTGAGTAATTATCCCAAACAAATGGATTGTGAGAGGAAGAACCTACACAGAGGAATTAGATGGGGGAGGAAGGCTGCTGGTGCTGAAACCCTCCTCTTGTTGGGAATGGATTAAAGAGGGAACAATACATCTGTATGTAAAAGGGTATAAAAGTCTTCTAAATTCAGAAAGAAATAGGGGATAGGGATGGGGGAGAGGATAAGGGAGGGAGTTTTAGAGGGAACCCTACCCACATCAGATCTGGGTTAAGGAAAGAACAATATGTACATTTAGAAGGGAATAAAAGTCTTCTAAATTTATAAAGAAATAAAAGTGAGGGAATAAGATAAAGTGGGTTAGAGAAGAGTGTCTATGTTTAACAGGATGTTAATGTATTAACAGGAATGAGATAAAGAGGGAATAACATATATTTGGAAGGCTATAAAAGTCTTCTAAATTCTAACAGAAACAAGAGGGAAGGGAGAAGGGTGAGGGGGTAGAGGATAAGGAAGGAATCTTTGTGGGGGTAGGTTAAGTAATAGCAGGGCAAGGTAGTGGATAAAATTAAAGTAGAGGAGTCAGGAGGGATAGCAAATAAGAGATAAACCCAAACATAAAATATAGATCAGGAGTAGAATTTATTAGGAAAAAAGGATTACTATCAAGGTCTCAGACAAAGTTAAAGCTGAAATAGATTTAACCAAAAGAAAAAAATGGGGAAACTACATTATATGCAGCCATGTTAATCAATATTGTTTTAGACTATTTAAAATGACTAGACAGTGTAATGTTGGAATATTGCTGTGGTGTAGGAAATGATGAGTTGGTAGATTCAGAAAAATATGGAAAGATTTCGACTTGTGAAGGAAGATGTTATCCACCTTCAGAGAAATAGAGGAAAAACAAGTATGGTATGGTCTTACCTATGTGCATATGAATGTATATGAGTATGATCATAGATATTTAAGCACATGCATGTATATATTTTTTTTGTGTGTGTACATATATGCATATACATATATGTACACATACATATCTGCTTAATTGTATCCTTCATAGGTGGGGGGGGAAGGAAGGGGGAAAAGGAACAAAGTAGAAAGTACACAGCAGAGAACAAAAGAAAACTTACAAGGAAGCAAAGAAAAGATGAACTCTGAACACAAAGTGTAGTATTTTATTGTATAGGCTTTTCTTGAAATGGAAATTTATTGATGTGTATCATGAATCCTCTCAAGTTCTGTTGTGCACATGGCAACACTTTTTTTCTTTTGTATTTAAGTTTAAAAATAAATTTTAAAAAATCTTGGGAACCATCTCAGCAGGGTAGGAGCTGAAGGGGCTGTGTATGCTTCCAGAAGGAAGGACGGTCTGATTGGCAGTGACCATGACTGTTAACCCTGGGGCTTTTGGACATAAGGCATCTATGAGATTAGTCCAGGGAGCAGCAGAAGATGCAATTTCCTTTTCATCACAAAAACTGTCAAGAACTTTTTTTTAACTGCTGTGGAGCTGGTATAAAGGACACACACCCAAAGTAAAAGGCCTCAAATACCATCATGCCCCTTAAGATAGGTTTCCTTCAAGGTTCTGTTCTTGTCCTTCTTAAATCTCTGGATCCCTTTGGAGACCTCCATGCCTACAGTTTCCACCATCATCTCAGTATGGATGAACCCCAAGTCTGTATCTCCAGCCCTGACAAGGATATCTTCTAAACTCCTGGTCCACATTTCTGGTTGCCTAGCAAAATACCTAGATGTTTCCTTAGTCAATTCAGATAAAAATTTCAGCACCATGTTGGATGATTTCTTTACCCTTACCTACTATGTCTAAGAAGTTGCTAAGTCCTATCAATTCTCTTTGGGAAATTTTACATATCTATCTATTCCTTTCCATTCCCACTGCTACCACCTTAGACCAGTCCTTCATTTCCTCCTGCTTGGATTACTGAAATAGTTTTTGTGGTATGCGCAACATATACTCAATACAGTCTAGGGCTAGGTTCCCCCCCCCCCCCTCCCCTCCCAAAAGGCAATAGAACTCTTGTTGAGATTTAATTGGTTCTAGAGACTAAGGCTCAAACCATTAATGTAGCTTCCCACTCAACTACAAGGCTTCTCAGGGCTTGAGGAATTAGCTCCTTGTTGCTGCAGGAGTCAATACATCCTGTTGTCACATCTATCTCCTTATGGAGAGCGGAGTAGCTGTATCCATTTGAACCAAGATTGTATCCTCACTGAACATCTTTTCCATGCAATTATTAACTCTTTTAATTAAACACTATGTGGCTTATATATTATTATTATAAATATATTATATACATAGCAATATATATAATACTATATTATATATAGGCTCATTTCATTCCAATCTCAAAATAAGCCACCGGACCAGCCTGAGTCAAGCCTGGCCCAGAACAACTCAACGAGCTCCTTTCTACCTTCAATCCATTCTTTACACTTCAGGATTATTTGTTATGCACTGATATGATAATATCATTCCAGTAATCAAAAACTTTCAAGGGCTCTTTTTCATCTGCTAATAAACTCAAACTCCTTAAAGGCCTGGCATTCAAAGTCCTCCACAATCTGGCTTCTTCCACACTCTGAGATAAAGCCAAACTGGACCGTACTCAACTACTCACAAGTAATCTGGCTTCTGATCCATCCCTTGAGCAGAAGTGCTCTCTCCAAGGTTATCAACAGTCTTTAAACTGCTAAATCCACTAGCCTTTTTCTCAATCTTTATTCTATTTAATCTCGTGGCACCTTTTGACAAGATCATTCTGGATGCACTTTCTCCTGTTGGCTTCTTGGTTCTCTTACTACCTGTCTGACAATCCTCAGTTACCTTCACTGGAGTACCATCTCCCTCCTGTCCATTAAGCATGGGTGTTCCTTATGTTCCCCCAATGCTCTTTTATAGACCCTCTTTTCTTCTCTCCCTAGATTATTTCATCATTTCTCATGGATTCAATTATTTCTATGCAGATGACTCCTATTCAGTTTTATTTTTAGCTCTGAATTCTCTCTTCCTCCTCCCCAACCCATTCAGAAGGGGAGAAAAACAAATTCATTAGAAATATGTGTAGTCATGCAAAGCAAAATCATGCATGAGTCATATCCAAAACAAAAAGAAAAGAATGCTTCATTTCAATACTCTGAATGCATTAATTCACTGTTTGGAGGTGGAGAATATATTTCATCAAGAATCCTTTGGAGCTGTGGTTGGTCATTAGATTGATCAGAGTTCCTAAGGCTTTTAAAGATGATTATCCTTACAATATTATTGTTATTGTATATAAATTGTTACTGTGGTTCTGTTCACTTTACCTTGCAAGAGTTGATGCAAGTCTTCCCAGGTTTTTCTGAAACTATACCCTTCATCATTTCTTATAGTACAACAGCATTCCATCACATTCATATACCATAACTTGTTCAGCCATTCTGCAATTGTTGGACATGCCCTCGGTTTCTAATTCCTTGCAACCACACAAAGAGATGCTATGAATATTTTTGTTCATACATGTCCTGCTCCCTCTCTTTGTTGTCTTTGGAGAATAGACCTAGTCATCTTATCACCGGGTCAAAGGCTACGCATAGTTGAATAGTCCTTTGGGCATGGTTCCAAATTGCTTTCCAGAATGATTGGACCAGTTCACAACTCCCACCAACTGTAAACTAAAGTATATGTGTTCCCACAGTCCCTTCAGGATTTGTTATTTTTCTTTTTTGTCATTTTGTCCAATCTGATGGGTGTAAGGGACATCACAAGTTGTTTTAATTTTCATTCCCCTAATTTTAAGTGTTTTAGAGCACTTTTTTCATATGGCTATTTGATAGCTTTGGATTTGTTTCTCTGAATGCTGTCTATTCATATCCTTTGACTATTTATTGCTTGGAGAATGGCTTTTATGCTTACATATGTGATTGTTCCCTATAGAGCTTAGAAATGAGACCTTTATCAGAGAAACTTATTCAGATGACTCTTAAATCTATATATCCAGCCCTAATCTCTAACCTGAACTTCAGTCCCATGTGACTAACTGCCTGTTGGAACATGTGTACCGGATTGTACCATTGGCATTCTAAATTCAACGTGCAAAACTGAACTCATTGTCTTTCTGTCCTAACGCATTAGTCCTCTAAACACTCCCATTGCTGCCAAAGGGCACTTTCATTCTTCTAGTTGTTTGGGCTCATAACCTCAGAATTATCCTAGATTCTTGCCTCTCTCCCTCTCCTCCACACAAAATCCAATCAGCTGTCCAATCTCAGTTCTGCTTTCACGTCTCTTTCATCTAGTTCAGGGACCTTGCTGCCTCTCATGTGGACTATTTCAGTAGGCTTCTGATTGGTTTCACTGCTTCCAGTGTCTCATTCTTGCAAGCAATCGATCAAAAAAGATGCCAGATTCATATTCTTAAGATACAGTTTTATCCTGTCACTTCTCTGCTCAAAAAAAATTCAGTCATTTCCTGTTGCTTCTAGAATTAAACACAAACTCCTCAGCCTGACATTTAGAGCCCTCTAACAACATTTCTCTAACCTACCTTCTCATTCTTATTTCACAATTCTCCTTTATGAATTCTACGTTCTAGCCCACAGAGGCTATTTCCTAAACGCTACATTCCATCTCATGTCTCCCTACCTATGCACAGGCTGCATCTCTCCCATGCCTGGAAGATACTCCTTCCTCAGCCCTTTCTCTGAGAATCGCTTCTTTCTTTTGGATAGCTAGAGTCAGGAAAACATGAGTTCAAATCCAGCCTCAGACACTTCCTAGCTGTGTGACCCCGGGCAAGTCATTTAGCCCTGTTTGCCTCAGTTTCCTCATCTATAAAATGAGCTGGAAAGGGAAATGGCAAACCACTCCAGTATCTTTGCCATGTCAGATGGGGTCACAAAGAGTTGAATGCAACTAAAACAACTGAATACCACCATCATCCTTCCAGGCATTCTTCAAGGATCAGCCTAGGTACCATCTTCTTCAGGGAGCATTTTCTAAATCCCTCAATTGTTAATATTCTTTCCCTCCTGAAATTAATTTGCACTTACATTTACCTGACAGGGTTGGTGAATATGAGGATCCTAGTTGATCCTGGTGGATATGACAAATATCCCAAACAGACCCAAACCTGGGAACTCCAGGATGAAGAATCATTCTGTACCCAGGCAAGGTCTCTGCATTTTAAAGTTTTAGAGTGTCCTCAATCACAGGTATCAGCAAGGAGATTAAAATGTAATTGGGTCATGTTTAACAAAACAAATAAAAATGAAATAAAACCTAGGTAATGTTGCTAGGTTGTTTTCTAAGTCAACATGTGCTCCAGTTTGTTTGTGAATTTGACACCCCTGATCTAGATCACTGGGAGGTTAATTGACTTGTAAAGGGTCAAACAGCCAGTACATATCAGATGTGAGGCCTAAAAGCTGAGTTTTCCTGGTTCTGAAGTCAACTCTATCCACTAGCCCAGATTGCCTCCAACCCAATTTTCTATATGCATTCCCTATTTTTCCTCTTCACTACTCTAGATCTAGCCAAAATAGCCTTCCTGAAGTTCCTTGTGTACAGGTAATTTCATTTGCCTGCTCTCCCTCCTCAAGTCTCTTAGAATCCCTACCTCCATTCTGGGTTCAGTCAAGGGCCACCTCCAAGGTCTTCCCTAAGCCCTCCTCTGAATGATCTCCCCTACTCTCATAATTGCTTTGTATATTAAAAAAAAAACTTTACTTATCTGTGTATCTGTTGCTTCCCCCAAAAGAAGGTAGCAAGCTCCTTGTGAGCAGGACATCATTTTCTTTTTTTCATTGTATTCCCAGTGCTAGGCACATAATAAACACTTTCAAAGAGCTTCTTGAATGGAGGATGTGAGCAGTTTCTGTTTTTCAGGGTGTTATATTTCTCCTCTTCACTCATTCTACACTGCTGAATTAAGATACATCCTTCACTTCTTAGGAAGATGGCAAAAATATATGGACAGTTTATCCTATGTCTGACTTAGTAATTGTCTAGTGATTGATATTTTGCAGCTCCTTGAAAAATGCTTATGCCAATGATCTGGTAATACATTTTTATGGCCTTTTAAGTGTCGTGATGATTAGAAATATTTGTGAGAAATACTTGTGAGAATAATTTCTATCTTTCAATTCCCAGATGCATCAAAACAAGTTATGGAAAGCATTAAAAACAATTTTGATTGGGTTGAAATAAGTTCTACTGGGTTTTATTTTGTAGGGGAAGTTGTATAACAAGGGAGAGAAGAGATGGAATAATAGGATTTGGGGGAAGGAGAATGGAGATGAGAAAACAAAAACTCAGAGAGATGAAGTCTGCTTACTTCAACACTGCACAGCAAATGGGTGGCAGAGCCAGCCCAGTTCTTTCCATTATGTCAAGGGGCCAGGAATCTTTTGCAGATAACGGGATAGGGGGTGAAGGAGGGAGGCATCTGCCAAAATGTCCTTCAGCTGAGAAACCAGCATGAATGACCCAGACTGGCAGAGCTAGTTATGACAGAGAAGGATGAGAGTGATTGACATCTGGAGACAAAGTTTTGATCTGATAATGAACATCTGTATTTATAGCTTTAAATACACTGAAAAGGGTAGGAGAAAAGAAATGTTGGGTTAGCTATTAGTTTTGAAAAATGCTTTTCCAATGGACAAAACCAACTTCTTCATCCTTATCAAACCCACAACAAATATTTATTGGACACTTCCTACTTTCAGTGATGCTCTAAAACTGACGTAAATATTCTGAATGCCTCTGCTTCATGCAAGGAATTTTTTTTTAAGTTATTAGTCCTTGGGTAATGGCTAAAAATTTGTGGTACCTGAATGTAATAGAGTATTGCTGTGCCATAAGAAGTATGAACATGAAGTATTCTAAGAAATATAGAAAGACATGTGAGCTGACATACAGTGAAGTAAGCTGATACAGGAAAACAATACGCACAATGACTGCAACAGTGTAAAGAGAAACAATAATAACAAAGTGAAACTGAATGCTGTGTAATTGTAACAATCAAATTGAGATAAAAAATGTACCTCACTTTTTCTTTGTAGAGGTGGGGATCCGGGGGTGTGAAACACTGGATATGCTATAGCACTACACTATACTATACTATAGGGTGACAAGTTGGCTGCTTTTTTAATTTCCTTACTACAAGAGATGGCTTGCTGGATAGTATAGGGGGGAGGGGGAGATGTTCAGAAAGGAAGGTGATGGATAAATAAGATATAAATAAAAATTAAAATTGAAAAAAGGTAATCTGTTCAAACTTAGGATCATAGGATCAAGGTCTGGAGATTTTCATTTGAGGAAAATGAGCCCTGGAGAGATTAAATGAAATGAAAGGTCACACAGGTAGGAAGTGGCAGAGTTTGGATTAGAAGCAAGGGTGGGGTTTGACCCAGCTCTTCCCAGATAGCCAATTATTAATTTTTTAATGAGAGCATTTACATCCTGGAAATCTGTAACCTCTGTAGATCAGGGCTTGGTTTATTTTTGTAATTGTTGTTGTTGACTGAGTATACTTAAGAAAGTCGCAGAGAAAATATACTACAGATTAAACTAAAATGTGCCCTGCACACACTTTTTTTTTGGAGAGCTGGTTGTTAAATATTTACATGCACATCCCTGATCAGAACCCAGGTCCCCTAATTTCAAATCTAGTATTCTTTATACTATATACTCCTTGGACAGTTTTTTTTTTTTAAAAAAGTACTGACTCATTCAGATCATCCTCTTTTTTTCGAATATGTTCTAATATTACATATATCTGGGTGACATATGTTATCACCTAGATTACTACAATGGCTTCCTAATTGGAGGATAAATACCTCGTAAAGAATAAGGAGAATCCTCTTGTGTCTCCTGCAACAGGAGGAACAGTGGAGGACTTCAAGTTACCAGTTGGAGGAGGAGAATGCCTATATTTTGCTGCCTGATATTATCATGAGTTATTTGAACAGTGCAGATCTGATGGGAAGGTGATTGTCTATCTGGTAGCCACAAAATGTGCTTGTCTTCTAAGGGGATCCAAATAACAGAGTGGCACTATGAGTCTGAGAGGGACTACATGAGAACCTGTTGAGAGAGGAGGTTTTACTGGAATGTCAAAATGTTCTCCCCATGGCAAACCCAAGTTCAATTCCCTTTCAAAGGGAATGGGCTATTGTGAATGCTGCATTTGTTTCCTGTTTATGGGGTTTTGTGAGTCCCCTGCAATTTTTTGCATTTTATATGAAATAAGACTGTCCTCTATCTGATATGCATTTATTACCTTTAATACTTAAAAGGAAGTGAAGACCACATTTGGGGGAACCCTCATAATAACAACTTATGGAACTTTTCTAAGAGTAAACCCTACATAGGGGCAGTAAACTAAGAAAAAGTGGTAATTTTGGATAACCTTGAAGACTAAACCTGGACACGGGGAGCCCAGATTTTGGGGGCCATAGGTTATACTCATACTCTCTGGGTTTCCATTTTTTATTCCATTCCATTCTTTATGAAAGATGAGGAACTTTTCATAAACTGAAAGTTTGGATTAGATAATCTCTAAGGTTCCCCCCTCCAAGTTCATGAACTTTTCTTTGGGGTATTCTGTGGTTAGATATTTGGAAAAGTCCTCTGCAATATTTTTTAGAAATTTCCAAGTCTGGACACATCCATAGACAAATCATCATTCACCAAATATTAGGGAAGAGCAAAAAATAGAAAAGGTAGCCCGAGACTCAGGTGCAAATGTGCCCAGTTGAGTCCTCCTAGAAGGCTGTCGCATAGGCACAGTTTCTATGATTCTGGGATAAAAAAAGGCCAGTCTTTCCCTACTCCTCTTAGGAAATTCCAGTTACATGCTGTCACTTGGAGAGTTGAACAAAGAGAGATGGCCAAAAGCTGTCTCTCTTCTGTAAACTGATATAGCATCCCACAGCCTTGAAAATGTCATAACAGATCGAGAGAACCAAGGGGCCACTAGGAGTTTGCTGTGCCATAACAAAACACCAAAGTCTTTCCAGTGCTATTTCATTGGAAGGCTGGAAGCAGGCCCTAAAGCTTCCTGGGGAGTACTAAGTCAATCCTGGGAATGACTTTAGGAATTTAAGAGGTCTTAAAATCCCATAAAGTATAAGCTGAGTAGCAGCAAGGAAGGGGTCCTTGACAACTACCCCAGTGCTCTTGACCAACAAATGGATTAATCTAAGCCTGGCCAGAAGACATAACAGAAGTTGTTTGGACAGTGCAATGCCAAGGTGAAATACAAAATGCCTAATTATCAAGTCCTGCAAACTACTTTATATTCTTTTTTTTTTTTTATTTTGTAATGTTTAACAATCACTGCCATACAATTGTGATTTTATCCCTCCCCACCTACTCCCCACTCCCCCCCTCCCTCCCCACGACTGCATACAATTCTGTATAGATTCTACATATACTTTCCTATTGAGTATGTTTTCACTATAGTCATGCTATGTAGTCAGACTAAGATAAATGAAAGAAATCGTATAACAAATCAGAACATGATACACAAACACAAACACATACACAAACATGATCTGCTACAATATGTGAGTGACTTCCATATTTCTCTCTCTGAGTGTGGCAGGCATTTTGCCTTGAGATCCTCCATTGGGATTTTTTTTTTTTTTTGGTAAGAAGTTCTTGTGTTATTACAAAAATCTAAGTCTACCGGAAAAAACTCTCACACACTGTGGTTGCTGCTGTGCATAAAGTTCTCCTGGTTCTGCTCCTTTCACTCAGCATCAGGTCATATAAGTCCTTCCAGGCCTCTCTGAAGTCTTCTTGTTCATCATTTCTTATGGCACAATAGTACTCCATTACATTCATATACCATAATTTATTCAGCCATTCCCCAATTGATGGACATCCCCTTGACTTCCAGTTTTTGGCAACTACATAGAGTGCTGCTATAAATATTTTTGTACATGTGGGACCCTTTCCCATTTTTATGATCTCTTGGGGATATAGTCCTAGTAGCGATATTGCTGGGTCAAAGGGTATGCACATTTTTGTAGCCCTTTGGGCATAGTTCCAAATTGCTCTCCAGAATGGTTGGATGCGCTCACAGCTCCACCAACAATGAATTAGTGTTCCAACTCTCCCACATCCTCTCCAGCATTTATCATTTTCTTGTTCTGTCATGTTTGCCAATCTTATAGGTGTGATGTGGTACCTCAGAGTTGTTTTGATTTGCATCTCTCTAACCAATAGTGATTTAGAGCATTTTTTCATATGATTATAGATAGCTTTAATTTCTTCCTCTGAAAATTGCCTGTTCATATCCTTTGACCATTTATCAATTGGGGAATGACTTGTATGATTATACATTTGGATCAGTTCTCTATGTATTCTAGAAATGAGGCCTTTATCCCCGAGCTTAGCTGTAAAAATTCTTTCCCAATTTACTACATCCCTCCGGATTTTGGTTGCATTGGGTTTGGTTGTGCAAAAACTTCTCAGTTTAATGTAATCAAAGTTATCCATTTTGCATTTCATAATGCATTCTATCTCTCCTTTAGTAAAGAATTCTTCCCTTCTCCATAGATCTGATAAATATACTATTCCTTGCTTCTCCAGTTTATTCATGGTATCAATCTTTATACCTAAATCATGTACCCATTTGGACTTTATTCTTGTGTACGGTGTCAGGTATGGGTCTATGCCTAATTTCCGCCACACTGTTATCCAGTTTTCCCAGCAATTTTTGTCAAACAATGAGTTCTTATCCCAGAAGCTGGGGTCCTTGGGTTTATCAAACAGAAGGTTGCTATATTCCTTGCCTACTGCATCTTGAGTGCCAAGTCTATTCCACTTGTCTACCTCTCTGTTTCTTAGCCAATACCAAGTGGTTTTGATAATTGCTGCTTTATAGTACAGTTTGAGGTCTGGTAGCGCTAGGCCACCTTCCCAAGCATTTCTTTTCATTAGTCCCTTTGATATTCTGGACCTTTTGTTTTTCCAAATGAATTTTGATATTACTACTTTATATTCTGATAAGGTTTTAGTATCAGCTTCCCAGAAGAATATACTAGTTGTTTTGAGTTGGTGCTTTTGTTAATGTTTTGTTAATGTTCTGAGTCTCTTATCTTTAACATTTCTTCTGTGTACAGTGTTATTGGACAATGTTCCTAAAACTCAAAATCCTAACCTTAGGGAAGGCTTCCCTAAGAGCGATTCGAAGTTCAAGAGTTCAGAGATCTGTCCTTGAACTTGTGAGGGAAAGGAGCTCCTGAGAAGTTCACTCAGGGCCTAAGGCCATCTGTCTCATGATGGTACAGTTGACAGCTTCAGATCTGATGATGCTCTATAGTAATGTAGGGTATAAACATTTTCTATCACCAGTGATATCAAATGAAATAGGGCTGTATGAGGAATGCAAACTTATTTCATTTCTCCCCCCATTTCTGGAGCCCAAGGAAGCAGCAAGGTAATTTGCTTCTGATATTAAAATGCTTTTCTGATTACCTAGAAAACTCTTTTAATTCAAAAGCCCAGACATGTCATCCTAAGCACTTGACATATTCAATCTAGAGTTGATGAAGGGTTGATGGCCGTGTGTTTCCAAAGTGTGAGACGTGGGTGATTCTAAGCCACTTCTCAGAGTCCACAGAGTACTGATGATGATAACTGGGACAAAAACCACGCACTAGGGAACATTACCATTTCATGGAAGAGTTTCATTGACTCAGAGAAGTTGACATTGTTATTGCCTTAAAGTTTGCAAAGCACTTTGTATTCATTATTTATTTACTTGATCCTCACCATGCCCTGTGAGATAGGAGGCACTAGAGGCATTATTACCCCTATTTTACAATGAGAAAACTCAATCTTGGAGATAGTGCCTAAGATCGCACAGTCAGATGAGTCAAACCTGGCTCTTTCTGGCTCCAAGTCTGGTAGCATTTTATTCCCCAATACTTCTTTATAAGCCCAAAAGGCAGGCTGCCCAAGAATGTTCTGACTGACAGGTGATTTAACTGAACCAAAGTTTTAGTTCTTAGGGACTGGAGATTTGACAGATCTCAAAATAGACAGGGCACAGCAGAACTTCTTTAATAAGTTTAATTTCTTCCCCTTCCATTTATCTCAATAACCAATCAAAAATAAGGAAATCCTTGTAAAAGTGGTTAAATGTCACTCCAGAGGTCAAGTGTCATTGTACTGAAATTATGGCAATTCTTAGAAAAGCAGCTATTATGCTTCATCAGCATTAAGTTAATACAAATATCATTTAATCTGGCCATGAGTTCTATTGTCATGTTATGACTATTTTGTTACATGTATGAAAATTCTCATGTGAAGAATTCTCACTCTGACATTCATCACAGCTGCCCTTTTAAGTTGGCGCTTTTGGTGTACTGATATCTCTTATCTGTAAACAAAAGGCACTGAAAATCATTAAGCCACTATAGGACATCATGATTTAAGTGTAGGGGTTCCATAACTTTATAAGGTCAATGGGAAATTTAAATTCTATATGCAATTTTCAGAATCGATTTATATGCATTACGTGCTCATGTAGCAAGGCTAAAGAAGAGCTAAGAGAGGCATACACAAAGCTGACAGATGGAGAAAAATTAGGGCAGATTGCCTCAATGGGCAGAGTAGCAGGATTTCAGGGGAACCAGTAAATTTTCTCAGGCTAGTTAGATAATACCTGAAATTCTGAAGTTAAAGATTCATGCCTTTGAAGAAGGCAAGGATGGTTACAATCTGCTTTGGGATAAAGAAATTGACATTATTTTCTCTGTTTATGTAAATCAAAATACCCTAAACTTTGTGCCTTCGTTTTTACTTTGCAGTGGAATTGTATCTTTTGTTTTAGGATTACTATAAAATGTCATTGGAATTGCTTAGGAGAGAATTCCAATTAGCAGGGAAAACATGGCTTGTTTGGGCTCTTCTCCAAGCAGGAATATTTGTATATTAATGAACTGGCTCTGACAGGCTTTGAAGAGTTCTGACATTTTCTGTCACTCTAGTAAAGGACAGAACCAGCATTTGATCTTGGATCTTGACTCCAGAATCAAGGTTCTATCTATTATACTGTGCCATCCCTCTATGAGATTAAGAGGCAGCACTATTAACAGACCATAGGCTCATCTTCACCTTAGCAGAGAACTATGAATTGTCAGGACCACAAAAATGTCTTCATTTAGTAGTAGCCACCCCTCTGTTGAGCCTCACTAACTTAGGTGACCTGGTCCTTGAATCACACACACACACACACACACACACACACACAAACACACGCACACATTGCCATGGTTACAGACAACACTTCCGCAGCTTGGTAGGACTTGTCAAAGCCAGCATTCCACAGACACAGCCTTGGACAGTCCAAGGTCCCTCTTGTACAATGTTGTAGGAGGGGGACTTGACAATTTTGCCTCTAGTTGGCAATAAACACAACTTAGCTTGGGCTAAGTGATAAGGAAAGTAATACAGCATGGTGCCAAGGATACATCTAATTACTTCATCATGGGAATAACTGGCTCTGTCTTTGTCAAGGGAGGTAAGCCCAAAGAAAGAGATGCTACTAAGAGGCAAAATTCTCTTCTCTCTCTTCTCCCTCCCCACCCCCATTAAAATATGCAGAGTTACTGGTAAGAGACTATTTACTATTGAAGTAAACAAGCTGTTTAATTGAAATCTTGCAGAAGATGGTCAGGAAGCTGTTATTTAAGTCTGCCCTTGGCAGCCAGTGGTGCTGTAGCACCATTGGGTAGCACTGGTGAAAGGCAGCATCCATTATCCGAGGGCCCTGGCTCCGTGGTGTCAAGAAGCTTTCAGAAGGACAGTTCACTGATTTCAGAGCAACATTAATTAGAGGCTAACTACTTTCAGCTTCGTTACATGAACTAGTCAAATCCAAGCACACACAAAATAGCCCATGTGTAGAAAGTAAAGAAGAGGAGAATGAATCAATGAACTGCCACACTGAATGGGGCTCCTCCTCACCTTCTCCTAGTCTTTCATGTCTACCCCCAGTCCCTGACCCCCCCAAAATGATGATAATACCCTAGATTAACCAGGTAGGCTGTTAGGTGGGGATAAATCATGCAAAGGTAGAGAACAATTCAATTTAATTTAATAAAGCATTGATGAAGCCCAGTACTGAGCACTGCGGTGGGCACAAATGAAACAATCCCTGCCCTCAGGAAGCATATATGAAACAATAAGTACACAGACAAGCAAATACAAAAACAATAAAAAGTAGTTACATCTCTTCCTTTTTTCTTTTTTAAATTCTTTGTGATAAAGAATGACTCTTTGGGAGGCAGAAGGGGAGGGGGAAGAAAAAGGAGGGAAAGGTAGAGAGTGCAAAGTGAAAAGCTATCAATGAAAACCTATTTTTAAAAAAAACACAATTAATATAAGGAGGGATGGGCCCTAACATTTGGGGGATGATCTTGAAAGACCTCATATGTAGGAAGTAGAAACTGAGTTTAGCTTTGAAAGGAACTGGAACGCTAAAAGGAGATGAGAAAGAAGTACATTCCAGGCATTGAGGCTTAGAGACAAGAGATGCAACATTGTGTACAGAAAGTAACAAGCAAGCCATTTCTTTAGTCTCCCTTCTCCCCACACAAATGTTCTCTCTTGCAACATTATTTCTAAGGATTAAGGGGACATCAGCTGTTTCTAAATTTCTGTTCCAGGGCTGATGGTTGTAGGTCCTCCTGTACCTGAAACCTCAGTGAATCTTCTCTGGGTTCAGGTGAACATGTTTTAGAAGATCCCTGAAGGGGAGGAAGGCTACAAGTTCCCTCTGTCTGCGGTCATCTTTATATGTTCTCGCAGAGAGGGAAGAGGTAGGAAAGTGGGTGTCTGAGTCCCCTAGAAAAGTGGACTCATCATTTCCCTATTCTCCCAGGAATCCTCTGAACTTTGAGGAAGATTTCAGATACAGAGAGAATCCTTAAGGGGTTCCAGCAAACTGGAACAAGAGCCATGGGACCAAGATGGCACCCCATAAAGCTGCTCTACAGTGTAGGCCACAGGAACCCCTGTCTAAAATCTGCTGGAAATGCAGTGACTCCCTGTACCATGGAGAGGAATGTTTAATACTCCCTTAAAAATGGGGTGGCTGTACTCAGCCAGGGGCTCTTCTGCCTTTCAGCTCTAGAGTCCCCAAACAGCAGCTCCTGGGAGAAATGTTGGAATAAATATAAATGATATTTCTCAGAATATAAACATTCCTGTGACCATGTAAAACACTTCCCCCACACCCTAAAAGTAGTGTTCTTAGCATCTAAGAGATGGCAGAGCAGTGTTCTCCCAGACACACAGAAGCAGCTGGCTTATAAAAATGACATCTTCTCTGAAGTCATCAGACCTCCCTGGCACTTGAATTTGCCCCCTCCCCCCCAAAAGAAAGAAAGAAAATGACTATGCCTCCTTTATTTTCAGCATCCCTTCCATCTGGGCCTTGCATGGGGCCTGTGCTATTCAGTACTGATCTCCATCCGCAGCAAGGAGAGAGCTCAAAGACAGAAGGGCACCCAAGTACCCGCAGCTCAGGAACAGAGGGCTGGGTACAGTGCGAGCTTTTGATCACAAAGCTAAAATCGAGAATTTGGCTCAGATTTGTAAAATTTTGGGATAAAGAGTTCTGGGCCTTTTCTCCAATCCAAAATGATTATCTTTGCTGCAGAGAATCCAATTTAAATTCATTGTGTTTAATACAAAGCCAGAGTATAGAAGAAGCTGTCTCTTGACATGCAGTTACTATGGAAACAGGATATGATCCTCAAAGGTAGCCATGCAGTCAGGGAAAAAAATGGCTGACCATCTGAGAAACAAATGGGTCTCTGGAAATTGCTTAAAAATAAAGCTTCACAAACAGGTCCTTTGTCATGATGCCTCCCCTAGCCAGGTCCCTTTTATAAAAAGGAAGGAAAAGTCAAAAACTAAAAAGGTACCTATAAGTGGATTTCTAACAAAGCCTCAAGCTAATTGATATTCCTAGAAAGAGGATGATTTATCCACAAGCTGCTTGGATGGGACTTGAGTATTCACACTGAATGAAAGCAACTGGAGCTCAGGAAAGACACAAGGGCTAAGTATAGAGAAGTGGGAGTCACCTGCATAGAGATGACAATTAAACCCATGGAGTCAGGGAGGTCACCAAGTGAGAGAATGCAGAGATGAAATGATGAGGGCCCAGGGCACTCACAGATAGGGAGAGTAGCATGGAAGACGAACTAGAAAAGGAAACAGAAAAGACTTTCTTTTAGGAAGGAAGAGAGGTAACTAGGAAAGAGTAATGTTGTAAAAACCTAGGAAAGAGGGCATCCAAGAGGAAAGAGTGGTCAGTAGTGTCAAATGTACAGAAGAGATTAAGAAAAAAAATTGTTTAGGCTCACTCTGGCTTTGCCTGCCTTGTGCTATCGGGAGAGCTGCAAGGTTCCAATGAAATAATGGACATAAAGCACTTAACAAGCTTTAAAGCACCGTATGAATGCCAGTTACTAATATTAGCTGACAGTCAGCAGGCTTTCTGAACTCTTGCTGAGGTCAAGCAAAGTTTATGAAACAATAAGGGGGCCTGCTGATAAATGTTTAACCATCAGGCTGTTGGGGGTGTATGTACACATTTTAAAATTTAATCTGCATTATGAACACTTTCTTAAATCTAGACAGTCAACAAAATGATAAATGAAGCGCTGGATTAGAGATTTCTAAGGTGTAAACGCTTACAATGAAAATTTCACAATCGGCTGAGAGCTCCTCAGGCCTGGCTCCAGCATACCCCTCCATCCCATCCATTCAAACCCCTTTTTCCTTCATTAGGCTTGCCTTTCCCCCCTGGAAGGTCTTATATTCTTTTTCCAAGGTGGCAGGCATAAAGAAAACAAAGACCTTTCAATAACATTGCTTGCTATCCCTACTCCTACTTAGCCTGCCCCACACCTTTCAATTTCTCTGTGGAGCTGTGAGTTATCCCCTTTGTCATAAAAGCTCTCATCTTGAATCCATTTACCTCCGGATTCATTTATGGGAGAATGGACTTCCTGGTTGGGAGGTTTTTATCAACTGTTCTTGTCATGCTGCCTTAGTAAATATCCATTTCTAAAAATTAAGTTTGGATGGTTAACTGATATTAACTAATAATCACTGGGGGAAGAAGACTGACTGGTAGGAGTTCATAAGATGTAGAATTAGAAAATGATACGCAAACTTCTGAGTAATCCCTGGAACCCAAAGGGGGAAAACAGCAAGCTTCTCTCTGGGGCTTCAATTTCCCAGTTTGAGGGGCATTAGGAGAGTAAGTCCAGGGCCTATGCCATACTTCAGTATTTAAATGATAATTCTTTACTCCTCTTTCATAATTCTTTGTTTGTACCGTGTTTCAGCCTCCCATGCATTACTCATTTTTATAGGCAGGGCCTGAGCATGGAAAAGGAAAGAGGCCTAACTTTTCCCTGACAGTGTGGCTGTAGAAAGGGCACTGGCCCGACAAGATAGAAAAATGACCGTCTATTAGACACTGGAATCACATAAGCAATAGAATATTTTTAGAGCTAGAATTTACCTCAGAGATCACCCAACACAAAAAACAGTAATCGCACCACTTCCCAGACATGAACTCCAAGCCATGCCCCTGTGTTCTAGCCTTCGTTCTCATCCTCTCCCATCTCAGTCCCATGAGCCATCCTAGGCTGACTTCCTGGCCACCATTTCTAAACCAAGCTGCCTGCATCCTGGTCTGGCCATCATCCTCATCCTCTTCCTCGCTATTCTCTGATAATCTTGGACTCTGTACTCTGTCCACTGGAACCACTCTGGCTTCAGAAGATAAGCTTTTACTTTATTTTGCCCCAAATCAGTCCCCTCTGTCACTTCTTGACCACCATTTCCCTAAAACTATGGCTCTTTGCCCACTTCCCTTCTCTAACTCACTACCACTTTATTATAAAATCATTTAATAAATATTTTCTTTTTCATCCATCATTCATTATGAGCTGCCTATGTGCCAGATACCATGCCAGAGGGAGGTGATACAAGGAGTTTACATTCTCCTGCAGAGACATAGCATATGACCAGTCTAACCCTCTTATTTTGCAGGTGAATTAAATGAGGCTCAGGGAAATTAAATAATGTGTCCCAGGTTATACAGCTAGTTAGTCTGGGCTAGAGCAATCAGTTAGTCAATCAGGTATTAAGCATTTTTTATCTACCAGGTTATTAAGCAGGTATTGCCTACCAGGCTTTGTGGTAAGTGCCAGGGTAGTAAAGAAAGTAAAAAAAATATATAATCCCTGCCCTCATGGAGCTTATATTGTAATGGAGCTGATAAGCAAACACCTATTTAAGTATAAGATATATACAATAAAAATGAGAGGTAATCCTAGACGGAAGGCACTAGCAGTGGTGGGAGGAAGCTGGATTCTAGATATCTTGGCCCTAGGCCTGAACATTTTGCATGATCTTTGTGTATTTCATGATGAAGAGACAGCATGGCAGAGTGGATAGAGGCTTTGAAGCTAGGAACACTTCAGTTCCAAGTTAATTTCTAAGATGTACCATCTGTGTGACCCTGGGCATGTGTCCTCCAGGACTATAAATGGTAGAGGAGGTGCTGACCTGCATTGGTGCACAGACTCTCCTCATCTAGGAGTTCCCTATATCAATGAAATCATGGGTCCAGTCGCCATCCCTATGCCTCTCTCTGTCTCATGATGACTGGGAAGAATGTGTTCAGCTGGAAGTTTGATGATCTAATCAACTGAAAATGGCGAAGCAGAGAAAAATGCCCAGATGAAGCTATTAGACTGGAAACCATATAAGACAATAAGTGTGATATTTTATCAATCAATAAGGGTTTATGAAATACCTGCATGTGTCAATGTCTAATGTGAGGCAAAAGAGATACAAAGAAATAGAAATGGTCTTCTGCCATCAGAGACATGTACAGACACATACACAACATATGTACACATCTATATTACACATATGTGTATACATACATATTTATACATAAGCATGTATACATACACATATGTATCCTGTCTATACTAGATACAAGGTGATTTGTGGGGGAGGAGGAAGGACACTAATAGTTGGAGGGATCAGGAAAGGCTTAATGTAGAAGAAATACAATGAAAGTGGTGCTTTAAAATTTACAGGAGAAAGCAACTAAGAAAAAGGAAAATGAATTCAGATTTCTACATATCTAGATAACAAACAGAACTTGTTTTAAAACAAAGAGGTAAATATGGGCTTATTAATATCACTGAAACTTGGGATGGAATCTGAGACTAGAATAGGGTGATGTATCCCATCTTGTCCATTCTGGGAGAAAAAGGGGCAGGGACCTGGGATGGACCAGTACTATAGCAAAGTCATTCATTCATAGGCACTTAGTAGGTGTATCCTTGTCAGGATAAAGCAGAGGAAGAAAACTGAAGAACAAAGCTAGTGTATGGGAATGACTTAGCCAAGGGCAGAGAGAAGGCAGAAAGATAGGAACAAAGTCAATGAATCAGAGTAGGATGGTAAAATGTCATCAGGAATCTGGGACAACAGGCTATTGAGATGTGAGAAGCAGTGCGGTATAATGGGTAGAGGAATGGACTCATAGTCAGAAAGACTGACACTCAAATCCTGCCTCAGATGCTTACAAGCTGTATGACCCCAGCAAAGTAACCTGAGTCCTAGTTTTCTCATCTGTAAAATTAGGATAATGGTATCACCTACCTCATATAGTGGTTGTGAAGATCAAATGAGATAATGTAGAGAAAGTATTATACAAATGTGAGCTATTACTATCAGGAGGTGAATAATTGGGGTATATCATGATGGCATACTGAGTACCCATGCTGAGTACTATACTGACTTCTTTAATTACTACAGCCATTGTTTTGATACTGATGGCTTGAACATTTTCAGAGATAAAACTCTGGTTACATTGTCTGACAAAATATATATTTCTTTTGCAAAATCTTGTTAAAAATATGCTTTCTTAAATTGAATTCTGAGTAATGGAAAACCCAGTAACATTTCCTAGATACTTGAGGAATTGATTCCATAAGAGCTGTTCCCCCTTTGACATGTGGTAAAAGGCTGTGAACAGGCTGTGAAAAGAAGGATGTATGTAACAATAGCCATATGAAGAAATGATCATTTAATGAACTCTGAGGTTCCCTATCACCCTATCAGAGTGGCAAAGATGGAAAAGAAAAATGACAAATGCTGGAGGGGCTGCAGAAAAATGGTCACATTAACACTACTGGTGGAAGAGTACAACCATTCTGGAAATCATTTTGGAACTATGTTCAAAAAGTCACTTAACTGTACAAACTGCTTAACCCTGAAATATCACTACTACTTCTCTTTCCCAAGGAGATTAAAGGAAGAGGAAAAGGATCCATATATTTAAAAATATTTATAGCAGCAATTTTAGTAGTAGCAAAGAGCCTGAAACATAAGAGGTGCTGGTCAGTTGGGGAATGGCTAAACAAATTATGGCCTGTGAATATAATAAAACGCTATTGTGTCAAAAGGGATGGCTTCAGAGAAACTTGGGAAGACTTGTCTGAACTGATGTAGAGTTAAGTGAGCAAAATCAGCAGGACAACACTGCCTTCTCAATGAAGGGGGGAGAGAGGAAGGAGGGAGAGGATTTGGAACTCAAAATTTTAAAAATTATTTTTAAATATAATTGGAAAAAATAAAATATTTAAAAATTCAAAAATATTAAAAGAAAAAAGTGCCTTGTAAATCTTAAAATGCTATACAATATGAGGTATTACTGTATTTTACAGGCAGTATGGCATATTGGACAGAGAATCAGTCTCAAAGCCAAGAAGTACCATCTTTGGTACATATTGGCTCTATGACACTAAGCAAGTCCCTTAACAATGCTTAATAAATGCTTATTAACTAGCAAATTAAGTGACAGTCTCTCAGTGCACTAGACAACCTTCTAAGTTACAGAAAAGGTGCTAACCTGCATTATTAAAAGGGAATTCACCATACTAGTGAAATCACAAGTATTTATTCCCTATCCCTTATTATTGTTTTCGTGTTCACTAAAGAAAAACTACTAGGTTTTAGGCCCAGAACCACTGAAGTCTTTGCCTTCCATCACCTCTACAAGCCCCAATTCTACAGCCTCCTTCTGCTCACACCCAAGAAGCTCTTCCAGGTGTCTTCCTAGGGGAAAGAGTGCTAGGTTTGGAGTCAGAGGATTTGGATTCAAATTCTGGCTCTGACTTTTACTACATGTGTGACCTGAGTAAATCACTTCCCTGTTGTAGGCCTCACTCTCCTCATGTATAAAACTAAGGGGATTGGACTTAAAGGCCCTTGAAGTCCCATCAAGCTCTGAATCAATCCATGCAACAGTAATTTAAACCCTTCATTATTAGCAGAGGCAGATGAAACCCATTTCCTCTGGTTCTGTCCTTAGCAACCGGAAAAAAAAGCTCCCAGTAAAATTTTACACCCAGATAAAGCATCCACTTAACATGATAATTGCATCACAGTTCGTGATATACTGGTGTGATTTGTACAATGCTAAGGGCAGCCTGTATTAGGCAAGAAGTAATGAATCACACAGTTCTGAATAAATATAGTGGTTATAAACTAGGATTCCTGCAGAAGGCTGGGCTCATTGATCAAAGAATTCTTTTGGTTATCAAACTGTCCCCATTACTCAGCCTCTCTTTTTCACCCTCGATGTTTGTCTCTCAGGGACGTGCCTCTGTTACCACATAAAGTTACTTGTGCCCATTCAACTGAAAAGTTGCGGGTTGAATGAAAGGGTAACAAGCCCAATGTGTGCCCCTGGGACTTAAATGGGGAGAAGAGTTATTTATGGGAGTGATGAAGGAACTAAATGGAAAACAAGACTGACAGGCAGGTCCCTTCCTGCCTCCACCTAGAAGAGAGGAAGAAGTTAGCTGGGAACTGAAAAGACAGGTAAACCTTGGCAAGACATCATAAATTTTGGGAATTTCAAATGCTAAGAAAAGCAAGGCAGGAAAATAATGAAATAAAGAAGGGGAATTTTAGAAGAACAAATTGTCTTTGGGAAGCCCCTCTTCTCCAGGAAGCTTTCTGTAACCCCTCTTAATTCATGTGGCTCCCCCCTCTTCTTTATCTCCTACTTACCCTGCGGAGGGCTCGTCTGTACATACTTGTTGGTTTGCTGTTACCCCATGAGACTGTAAGGTTGTTGAGGGCAGGGATTATCTTTTGCCTCTTTGTGTATTCCCAGTGATTAGCACAGTGCCTGGCACATAGTAGGTGCGTACCAGCAAAGGAAATGGTGGCAACGGCCTATTCTAAGGATAAGAGAGGTTCCTGATGGGGATACAAAAAAGGACCACAAGATACTAAGTCTAGAGCTGGATGGGACTTCAGAGGTCATCTAAGCCCATCTCTTTTGGGCTTACTGCAGCCCAGTCAGGTTTAATAACTTGCCCTCAGTCAGGTAAGTTATTGAATGCTGGATTTTTTTTTTAACCTAAATGCAGAACTTGATATTTACCTGTTAAGCTAATTAAAGCAGAATGAATTAAGTTTTTGTTACTATTATTGCCATAAAGGAAGTAATCTGTGGCAACTGAGGAGTAGCAGCTCACATTTTTGTAGTTTTTCATAGTGAAAGGATGATCACAGTGCCTGGCACATAGTAAGTGCTTCATAAATGCTTATTGGTTAAGTGCCTGATTGATTCAAGTACTTTCCTCACTTCCCTATGAGTTAAGAGAATGTAAACACTATTATCCCCTAGATGACAAAACTGATAGTTCAGATAATCTAAAGGACCTGCTTGAACTTACAGCTAACAAGGGGCTACAACCTGAGGCCTGATCTGCTGCCTCTAGGACCATTACTCTCCCCACAATCATTCAGTCGCAGATTTAGAGCCGAAAGGGACTTTCAAGGTCATGTATTCCAACCCCCTTATCTATACCATGCTGCTGCCTACAAGGCCTTTTTATGTTATAGTAGGTAAGTAGAATAATAAAATTTATTATTTTCTGTTTATTTCAACTCTTCTAATAATAAGTTGTATACATATACATTTGTTTATATGTATATATACATATATGTGTATGCATACATTGCATACATGCATATTATTACATTATGTATATATACACATATACATGTAGAATTTTAAAGGAAAATAATAGCAGCTAAAATTTATATAGTATTTTAAATGCTTTAAAAATATCTCATTTGCTCCTAAGGACACAACCACCCTAGGAGGTAGGTGCTATTATTAAGCCTATTTTACAGATGAGGAAACTGAGACAGATGGGTTACATGACTTGCCCAGGGTTATATAGCTAGCAAATGTCTGAGGCTGGAGTTCAACTTGGATCTTTCTGACAACAGACTCAGAGCTCTGTCCACTGAGCCATCTAGCAGCCTTCAGGCTGGTGTCAGAGTAAGACATGATGAAGGAATGATGGGTGAATACTTTGTGAAAGGAAACAGGCTCAAGAGAAATCCCTGAAGAGGAGACACAGTTAAAGACCCACATAGATTCTGAGAAGTGGGGCTTCCAGCTAGTTTTCTTGCAGCTTTGGTAATTGATGCCAGATTGATAAGTAAAGAACAATTTAGGGACTACAGAGTTCAAAACTCCACTGATCCTTCCATCAAAGACAAAAAAACCCACACACAAACCATAATGGAACTTGATCTCTCTTCTCAGCTAATCATCTAAATGAGCTTTCCTTGGGATTATAATTCTACTCTACACAGATGCATAAAAATGAGCCAGCACCTTAACTTTGGGAGAGGTACAAAATGGGTCACTAGTAGAAATATCAGCTTGCCAACGGCCCTGTAAATATTTCATTCAGCAAGCAGTTGGCATCAGCATTCCAGGAGAAGCCTGCAATGAATTAGTCCAGGAATAAAGGATACAGTGATCCCTTCTCTCTCTCCATGGCCACTTTCAGCAGTCTAACACAAAAATTTCAACTGAAAAGAAAAAATAATCAAAATAATGAGAAATAATAAATGAGTTATGGGGAACTGGTCTGCCACTCTCTGATGGAGGTCAACGACCATCAAAGACAATAAATCATTCACATTTCAATAGTTCTATAAGGTTTGTAAGGCATTTTCTTTATAACAACCTTGTGAGTTGGCAAGCATTTATTATTCCCATTTTATAAATGAAGAAACTGAGGCTCAGAGAGGTTGTGACTTGCCCAGGATCACACAGCTGGTAAAGTGCTTGTGTCAGGAATGGAATCCAGATCTCTCTTGGCTCTAGGTCCAGTGGTCTTGTCACTATAGCACACTGTCTCTCTTTAATACACAGAAAGCAAGGATGCCAGAAGGATTCTGCATTATCTAAAGTCCCTATGATAGAACCATGCTCTTTTATTTATTTGTTTGTTCACTTATTCAACAAACATTTGAGTACGTACTCTGCACAAAGTAGTATAAAGGATTCAAAGTTAAATAAGACATGACTCCTGCCTTCAAGGAGCTTATAGCCTAGTAGGAGAGAATTATCTCCTACAAGGAAGGACACATAACAGTGCTATAAAAGAGGTCCAAATACTATGGAGATTAAAAAGGGACAGAGATCACATTTAAGGGCAGTGATTAAAGAAACCTTCAGGAAAGAAGGTAGTGGAACTTTGGGGCTAGTATATCATTTTACAGAAGAGGAAATTGGGACCTAGAGAATAGTCAAGTGACTTGTCCATGGTCACCAACTTGGAGGCAGAAGGAGCACAGGGTCTTTGGTTCAGTGCTCTTTTCATTACACCACATTAGCATTTTGGATCACAAATTCACTTATATGGGATAAGCAAATCTTGCAGATCCACACAATTGCAAGTTAGGGACTGAAAGCAATGAATAAACAAATCCATTTTTATGATAATCCCAATGACCCATAATATCCATAATGTCAATCTCTTCCTTCAGTAAATGTTTTACATGTTGAGAAGGAATACCAAGATATGGGAAATGTAGATGATATGAAACAAGATAGCAATGCCAATTTATTTTACTTTCAAACCATTATCAATTTTGCATTCTCTAAATTGTAATATGAGACCAACATATGGTGTCACAGAGATGATCACACAGAGAAGACCAATGACTGGAGAAATAGCAGCAAGATTGCTGTAGTTACTTTGTTCCTTC
The DNA here is from genome assembly GCF_028372415.1 of Notamacropus eugenii. Taxonomy (NCBI): domain Eukaryota; kingdom Metazoa; phylum Chordata; class Mammalia; order Diprotodontia; family Macropodidae; genus Notamacropus; species Notamacropus eugenii. Next base: position 528,123,284 of record NC_092872.1, on the reverse strand, counting down.
CAGCCCCACCCCAAATGTATTTAATACTAATAGTAGGACTTGACTGGCAGCTACCAAGCAAAGTTTACTGTTCGGAAAATTTTACTGAGGTTCTGAGATTTGATAGTTTGGATTCATGATGGAGTTGATGGTAAGATGTCAGGCACAAAAGGAGTAAAGAAGAATTCATGTTTGTTTGTTTTTTCCAACTTAATATAGCCATACCTGAGAATGTAATAAGGGAATCCTATTGAATAAAATGAAGCAGCTAGGTGGATCAGCTGGGCCTTGAGTCAGCAAGACTCATCTTCCTCAGTCCAAATCTGGCCTCAGTCACTTACTAGCTGTGTGACCCTGGCCAAGTCTGCCTCAGTTTCCTAATCTGTAAAATGAGCTGGAGAAGGAAATGGCAAACTACTCTAGTACCTTAGCCAAGAAAAACCCCAAATGGAGTCACAAAGAGTCAGATACAACTGAAAAGACAACTGAATGACAAAGACAACACTGAATGAACTAGTTTTATTTTTATTATTATTTATTTAATGAACTAGTTTTCATTTTAGTTCAAAGAATATTTGGCTCTTCTGATTTTGTCCTGGTGAAGTGATTTTTCAAAATATATAGGATTTGTTGTAGTTCAAAGTGATACTTCCTAGCCTATTTAAAACAATACTTTGGTTCAATAATAACCCAGAGTTGATAAACTCAAGAACATAAATTATTGGGAGACCTTCCTATAAAAGGTCAACAACCTTCAAATAGAAGGTATCACCTCAAGATCAAATATAAAATCTCCCTTGTTTGGTATTCAAATGGCTTCATGATTTTCCTTCGCCTAACCCCTAGTCCAGGTATGGGGAACATGGGGGGAATTCTTTTATTAAGGGGATTTGTGCTGTAAAGTTTGGATTCAGTCAAAGGGCTGCATATGAGGACCTAGAGGGCCACAGGTTCCCCACCCTTGTCCTAGCCTTTCCAAGTGTTTCCAATTATTCTTACACCCTACACTTTTGCCCTCATCATATATTCTGCAATTCAGTGACACTGGTCTCTTTGGCATTCTTCAAACAAGACACTCAACCTCCCAGTTTTGGGCATCTTCCATTACTGGAATGTTTTCTCTGCTCATGTCTGTCTCTTGGCTTCCATCAAGTCTCAGCTGAAATCCCACCAGAAAGAAGAAGCCCTTCCCAATCCCCCTTAACTTGAGTGCCTTCTCTCTGTTGATTATTTTTATTTCCAATTTATTCTATACATAGCTTGTTTGTACCATGGATAATTGCTTGCACGTTGTCTTCCCTATTGATTATGAGTTTCTTGAGAGCAGGGATAGTTTGGTTTTTTTTTTTGCCTTTCTTTGTATACCCTTGATGTTGTTGTTAAACATATTAATTGTGTCTGACTCTTTATGACCCCATTTTTATGGGGTTTTCTTGGTAAAGATACTGAAGACATTTACCATTTGTTGGTAAAGATACTGAAGCCATTTCCTTCTCCAGAGTTCCCCATTTGATAGCTGGGGAAACTGAGGAAAGGGTGATAGTATAGTAAGTGTCTGAGGCTGGATCTGAAGTTAGGTCTTGATTCCAGATCCAACACTTTTATCTACTGTGCTTCCTAGCTGCCCTGGCCTGAAACAGAGTAGGCACTTAATAAATGTTTATTGATTGGCTTTTCATAACTATGACTATGGGGAGAATTCTTAACAAACAAGGAATAGACATGATTATAAAAGAGAAAACAGACAATTCAACTACATAAAATATGAAAGCTTTTGCACAAACAAATCAATAATGTAAAATTAGAGGGGGAATGGTAAAATGGGAAAAATCTTTGTATTAAACTCTGGTTCAGTTTTTGATTCAATAAAAATATGACATTTAGGTTTTGGTTTGAGGTTCAACAAATAAATGCTATTCATCCAGGCTATTCAGTTACAGTCCAATTTATTTCATTCCCCTGGTTAGAATGTACTTCTGAACATTTCAGAAACTGGTAGGTTGGTGAAGGTTTGCACATATGTTCTAATTTTCCTGCCAAAACTTCCAATATTAAGCTCCAAATATTATCAAAAGTCAAGGAAACAGTCAGCTTTGCCCTGAATACTTTGATCTTGAGCACAAATGTGCATAAATGATTTTGCATGAATATAAAATATTTGGGAGTTTACCTGCCCAAACAAACCCAGGAACCATATGAACACAATTACAAAACATTTCTCACACAAATGAAGTCAGATCTAAATGACTGGAAAAATATTAATTACTTGCGGGTAGGCTAAGACAATACAAAAAAATTACAGTTCTACCTATTTATTCAGTGCCATACCAATCAAACTATCAAAGAATTATTTTATAGAGCTAGAAAAAAATAGTAACAAAATTCAACTGGAAGAACAAAAGGTCAAGAATATCAAAGGAATCAAACAAAAAAATGTGAAGGAAGACAGCCTAGCCATACTGGGACTCACACTGTATTATGGAAGTCATCATCAAAACAATCTGGTACTGACTAAGAAATACAGTGGTAGGTCGGAAGAAATGATCAGGCATACAATATGCATAGTAAATGAGCAAGGTAATCTACTGTTTGATAAACTCAAAGATCCAAGCTTTAGGGGAAAGAACTCTCTATCAAAAACTGCTGGGAAAACTGAAAAGCAGTTTGGAAGAAAGTAGATATAGACCAACATCTCACACCCAATACTAAGATAAGGTCAAGATGGGCACATGATTTAGATACAAAGGGTGATACCATAAGCAAATTAGGAGAGCAAGGAATAGTTTCCTGTCAAGTCTACCAAAATGGGAAGAATTTATTACCAAACAAGAGATAGAGACCATTGTGGGATGTAAAATAGATAATTGTCATTATTTTAAATTTAAAAAGGTTTTGCATAAACAAAAGAAAACCAATGCAGCCAAGATTAGAAGGAAATCAGAAAACTTTAGAGAAAGTAAAATTTTTTTACAGCAAATTTCTCTGATAAAGGCCTCATTTCTCAAATATGTAGAGAACTGAGTCAAATGTATAAGAATGTAAGTCATTCCCCAATTGATAAGTAGTCAAAGGATGTGAGCAGGCATTTTTCAGATGAAGAAATTATATCTATACTCATATTTTAAAAATGTTCTAAATCACTATTGATTAGGAAAATGCAAATTAAAACAATTTTGAGGTACTACCTCACAACTATTAGATTGGCTAATATGACAAAAAAGGAAAATGACAAATGTTGGAGGGGATATGTGGGAAAATTGAGACACTAATGCGCTATTGGTAGAATTGTGAACTAATCCAGCTGTTCTGAAGAACAATTTGGAACAATGCCTAAAAGACTATAAAACTGTGCATACCCTTTGATCTAGCAATATTATTGCTAGGTCTATATCTCAAAGAGATCAAAAAGGTGGGGGGGGGGGAACCTATATGAACAAAAATATTTAGAGCAGCTCTTTTTGTGGTGGAAAAGAATTGAAGATTGAGGGCATGTCCATCAATTGGGGAATGGCTGAACAAGTTGTGGTATGTGATTGTGATGGATTACTATTGTGCAACAAGGAATGATGAGTTTTCAGAAAAATCTTGGAAGACTTACGTGAACTGATGCAAAGTGAAATGAGCAGTAGCCGGAGAACACAGTACTGTACACAGTAACAATAATACTGTATGATGATCATCTGTGAATCACTTAGCTATTCTCAGCAATACAATGATTTAAGAAATTTGTAAAGACTCATGATGAAAAATGCTATCCTCCTCCAGAGAAAGAACTGATGGAGCCTGGAGTACACATCAAAGCATAATTGTTTTACTTTATTTTTCTCAGTGTTTTCAGGGGGCTGGGATCTATATTTTCTTTCCCAAAATGATTAATATAGAAATACGTTTTGCATGACTGCACATGTATAATCTATTACAAAGTGCTTGCCTTCTCAATAAGGCTGGTAAGGATAGGGAGGGTGGGATAAAATTTGAAACTCAAAAAATTTTTAAAAAGCCAAAATTGTACATGTAATTGAAAAAAATAAAAGATAAAACAAAAACACTCCTCTATGGAGTACAAAGTCCAATAAAATTAAGGTTATATTTCAATCCTTGTGTATATGGAAGCCTTAAACAAAGCCAAAGATGGTCAATGGCAATACAAAGTAGAACATTTTCCATGAGATCTTACTATCAGGGTAGCTAATATTCAGGGATGTACTAGTTAATGAAAAAATGGAAAATGAAAACTTAAAAGGCCAGAATATCTTTTGAGAAACTGGCACACTTTGTGATGCTAGTGTGGCATCAAACTCTAGATCAAATTGAATCCACAAGGTAATGATGTATCTACAAATGTATATGTATATATGTATCTCTGTGTGTGTGTGTGTGTGTGTGTGTGTGTGTGTGTGTGTATGTGTATGCATTGACAGACAACGAACTGGGCCAAGAACTGAATAGGAGGAGGAAGGCAGACTGAATTGCATTTAGGAAACTGCAAACATTTTCAGTGATCCTTTGAGAGAGCAGAGACTGTTTTACTTTTCCATTTGTATTTCCAGACTTTGCATACAGTAAGCACTTAGTGAATACTTTTTCATTCATACATTTACTAATTCCCCAAGTTGTTTACTGACACAAAAACCCATCTTTTCAACATCACTCTTCTCCTAAGGACACTAGAGAGACACAAATTACCAAACATCATATCATGATATCAGAGAATCTAAATTGTGAGTTACCAAAAGTGTCATGGAGAAACATATCATGCACATAAGTAGATTAAAACATATTACCAATGATGGTTTTTATACAAGGTGCGGCATAAAAGACTCACTGGAAAAGGAAGTGGAACAGCTGTGTGGGTCAAATGAGAATATGAACACACATGTAAACATGTACACATATATTTACATAGTGTTTTACAAATCTTAAAGTGCTCTGTGAACACCATCATCATCATTATTCAGCAAGAGAGAAGAATGATAGGGGCCCAGCCTGAATACTGCACTGATATCACTAATACCAAAAGAATTAAAGGCAGGTTTTCAATATTTTGTTGGATCTTCTGCAAGGACACAAATAAGAATTACACAGAATAAAGAAGGGGTTCCAGTCTGGGGCAGGAGAGGGAGCCCCCATACCAATGAAATCATGGGCCCCTTGAAGTCCAGGCTGTTACAGCTCTTAGCATTCTTAAGTAATTGTTGTTTAAGGTTTGACTTGCATACGAAACACATCCATCTTCTAGAGTGGCTCTATTAGTACTGTCATTCTAAGTGGTTAGGATTAATGTCAAAGATCAGGTTATAATCTCTCTGTATGTATGTATATGTCTGTCTGTCTGTCTGTATCCATTTGTCTATTTGTCTATCTCTCATCTTTCTATCTGAGAAGAAGTTAAGAGTTTTATGGAATAGGTGATAGAGACCTGGCCTCATGACTCATTTTTCCTGATGAGCATGATTTTAATTCCCTACATCAGTGAAATCACACATCCAGTCCAAAAATTAAAAAAAAAGTACATGCACACTCCTACGTATTACAAGTGAGAATGCATCTATATTCAGGAATTAATTATTTATGACGTGACAGCAACTCAGATCCTGTTCAGTAAACATTAAATGTTGTCAGAACCACAATCCAGCTAAACTACAAATACAACTTAATAGCATTATACAAGACTGCTTTTTAAAATAAAGGATGGTGATGAATAACGAGAAACAATTGATCAAACTTCCAATTTCTGATCTACAAAAGAGGTACAGATATGTCACTAAAAAGGAGAATTCAAATGTACTGGTCTATACCTTAAAAATCAAAGAAACCTTCCCCCTTCCCAACCCAACCATTTCAAGCTTGTATTGTCTTCCAGATCTCTATCACATATAAAAATTAGTTTGGGGAGATAGCCAAGCACCCAACCTGCAAGGCTAGTTTACATTTCTCCCTTTTCTACAATTTCTTCTAAGACTAAAAGTGATACTTACTGAAATAACTTCAAGGTCATGCTGAGAAGTAAATTCCTCAAAATAGTTATTGCTATTCCCCCTCCACCCCCTACCCCTGGGGCACAGTCAGCGAGGTGTTCCAAGTCCAAGCGCCCTCCCTAACAAACTGGGAAATCACCGTGTTGCCTTGGTCCTAACATGCTACTTTCTCCACAAGCAGAATGAACCAAAAGAGTCAACCACAAGCAATGCCAACATTACCTTTGTTCCATGGTAAAAATCATCCACGCATGTGGCATTCATGAAGGTCTGATGGAAATGAGTGCTGGTATCTATGCCCCCAGGAATCACCAGCTTTCCAGTTGCATCAATCACCTTGGCTCCTCCTGGGATCATGAGTTCTCTTCCCACTTGCTGAATGATGCCATTTTCGATATAAACGTCAGCCTCATGGGTGCAGTCATCATTTACCACCTTACCCCCCTTGATGAGAATCCTCACACTGGCTGAATTGGCAAGCATCTTCCTAAGGAGAGAAAACATTGCATGTTAAAGATCTTTCTCAGGGACAATCAGATCACTCCATTCCCTATCATGGCCAAAACATTGTTCCCAAGTCCTGGGTGGATAAGTCTATTGAGCTAGCAAATTATGAAAAAGGAGCAAGACTTGCTTGCTTGGGAATCGTGACATAACCACATAAAGTATGTTGTGCTATAAGAGAGCCATATGGATTAAATCAAACAGCTGTCAGCATCTTTACATTTCAACTGAACTGTCAGTCAACACTGGTTGTGGGAGCTGGGGTTCCAAGAAAGGTCCAGTCTCATTATTAGAAGCTTTGGGGGCCTTGCACTGATGCTGGTGGATTCCTACTGTGAGCAGCCCAAAGACAGTGAGTTCTCCATCCACCCAGGAGCAGAGTTATGGTTTGGTAAGCTTATGATCCTGAAATAAATTGCAACTCCCCCTTCACTTCCATTCAAGTCAGTCTTGCAGGCCACTTCGCAATCATTCTCTTTCCTCAGATCCATTTTTCTGCCTCACTAGTAACAGAGTCACTTCATCATAAATTGCTTTTCACTGTGCAACCTTTCTTTAGCTATTTCCTTTTTAAAGATTTTATTGATATCTTTTGCTTTTATATAAACCATTTTGTAAGCCAAGATAGAGAGAAAGCCAGGAAGACCATGAGCTCAAGGATGGCCTTTGACACATACTGATTTTGTGACTATGAGTAAGTCAACTAACCTCTTTGTGTAACTCTCTAAGACCACAGCTGCAGATAGGAGCTGACCTGCCTTGACAAAAGGATTTTCTCATCGAGGGGCTCCTGAGATTGCTGAAATTAGATAGCTCAGTGGATAGAACACTATCCCTGGAGTTAGGAAGACTTGAGTTCAGATTCATATAGTTACTAGTTGTGTAACCCTGGGGCAAGTCACTGAACCCCATTTGCCTCAGTTTCCTCATCTGTAAAATGAGCCGGAGAACGAAATGGCAAACCACTTCAGTATCTTTGCCAAGAAAACTCCAAACAGGATCATAAAGAGTTGGACACAACTTAACAATAACATTTTATCTCTATTATTTATCTTCAGCTATACCTCTCCTTTCATATAGAGTGAGTCTTAGCAGAAGTGTGTAACAGAAAATCAGGGGAAAAAAACAATAGAAAGAGCCAGGCTATCTGGTCGTATTTGTATTTTTCATTCACATAACCTTTCACCTTTCCAACGAAAGAGGGCATATTTTCTTGGTTTTTCCAGAGCTAAGATGGAATCTTCTAATTCTATGGTATGTGGCTGCCTTTTATTGTTCTCTCCATTATATTTGCTTATATTGTTTTCTTGGTTCTGCACTATTTCCTATGTCTTCCCATGTGTCTATGAATTTCTTATATGCCTTATTCTTTTTAAACAAGTATGCTACTACTTCACAGCATTTGTATTCTAATTTGTACAGCCTTTCTCACTTTGTTTCTAGTCCTCTGCTATTGCAAAAAGTATTGCTATGAATATTGATATACATATATAGGATTTTTCTTTTTGTCTTTGGCATCCTTGACTTGGAAATGTGATTCCTGGGTCAAAAGGAGGAACAATTGACCTTTTCTTTTTCAAACTCTTTTCCAGAATGGTTAGAATAATTCATAGTTCCACTAACAGTGGGTCTATCTTCCTACTTTTTCCCAAAATGGATTATTCCTATCATTTGACATTTTCCAATTTGAAGGATAAGATTAAAAGTTATCATTGCTTTAATCTGCATTTCTCTTAGATTTAAAGCATGTTTTCATATGATTCTTTTTTCCTTTTTTTTCTCCTCTAGTAGGATTTCATCAGTGTGGGGAGTTTTAAGTGGGGAAATCCTAACCAAAGCATATCACCAACTGCTCTGCAATTCTGGCTCAGGGACTTGTCTAAAGATACTAAGAGCTTATGTGCCTTGCCCAGAGACACAGCCGATAATGAACAGGCTTTAGGACTTGAACCAGGGTCTTTTGTGACTCCTAAATTATTTGTCTCTCTACTACAACTGTCTTATCAGGTATAGCTTAGAAATGAATGATAATATAACCCAACCTCAGCTTTTACTCAGAATGCTGTTTTGATATATATATATGTATATATATATATATATTTGGGAATTTTGACCTGTCAATAATCTTTCCTTCAATGCCATTGCTTTTCTTTCTAGAAAATGCTATTCAGGAGAACTAAGCTCTAAGAAAAATTCCCCAGTATGGTCAGCTCTGTCTTCTCATATGATTACCACAAGCAATATACACTGCTCATAGAGCAACTAAGAAGGTAAGCTTAGACAGTGTGTTGTCCAAAGATGAATGAGATGCTAGCCCTATGTGTTTATCACAATGAATCTTATTACCTGTATCATATAACTATAATATTAAAATGCTTTGCTTGAGAGGTTCCTTTAGAAGGCATTTTAGAAGTTGCAGCGATTTCACTGTGTGGTAGTTTAAACATTAAGGGCAGGGATGGGGACCTCTGGGCTATGGGCCAGACAGAACCTTTAACATGACTTTGGCTCAGAGTGTGTTGTGGGGAGATAAATTCTAGTCACAACTGCTACAGTCCACAAAATTTATTTCCCTCTTGATGGATGGCTATGACCCACATTCAGAACACAGCCTCTAATGGAGGCTGCAAATGCATCCATAATTGTGAATTTACTCATTCAATGTGGATCACGGCCATTCAGTAACTTAGTACATAAATCTTAGGGTGCCAATTGAGGCTCTGACTTGTCCATGATCATGTATCTGGTAAATGTTAGAGGTAGGACTTGAACCCCAGGAATTTTAATTCCAATGCGAATTATTCTGAGAGGTAGCATGACATAGTAGATAGGGTGGTAGACCTGGAGTGAAAAAAGTTTGAGTTCAAATCCCACATGACATCTGCTAGCTCTGTGACCCTTCCTGAGACTCACGCAACTCTCTGACTTATCTACTAAGGTTACAATCTGTCTTATAGGAAAGATTTCTCACAGGAAAACAGATTATTCCTGCAATTTACTCTGAAGCCTATTACCGAAGCTACCATCACAAAAGCAGTTTATTTTCTACTAAACACTCACTTCAGAATCTACTACATTCCAATCCCTTCTTCTCCCTTGCTTCTCAACTATCTCCCTTTCCCTTCTCTCTTCTCCCTTTCCATCTCCCTTCTCCTTTCTCTTTCTTCCTCTTTACCTATTCTTTCTTCTTCCCTCTCCATCCTTCCCCTTCCTCCTTTCTACCTTCCATCCACCCTTTTCCTTAGTTGACTATCATATAAAATAGAAGTTTTTAAAGTATTTGCTATAACTATTGAACAAAACTTTTTTCTGTTCTTAATTTTAAAAGCAGTTGAGCTGAACCTTTTCTCTCTAAGGAAAGGAGAATAGATTAGGCTGCTTTTTGCTGTATGTAGGTCAATGGCTCTTCAGGGGATAAAAAGGCTCATCCTTACGTATAAGTGGCAGACCACTGCAGCTCTGTGGAGTCCACACAGGTTTTTTCCTACTCCAGAAATAAAACTGAAATGTTGCTTCCATAGAATCTAGTGTTATGGAATCTTAGAGTTGGAAGACTTGGAGGTAATTTAGTCAATAGTATCCCAGAGAGCTGGCCAGTCAGTCCACTTCTGATTTAATACTTCCAGTGATGGGAGGAGTCTCCCAAAGCTACCTCACTCCAATGTTGAAAAGTTAATTAAAATAAATTTTGAAAATAATTGGTTTTGACCTATGATTTCATATATAGTTTGGATGTACAGTTACCTGGGGGCACTGAGGTTTATGTGACTTGCTTAGAATTGCATAGCCAGTATGTGTTCAGTGCAGGGCTTGACCCCAGGTCTTCCCGATTCCAGAGGAAACTCTCTATCCACTATGCAACACTGTCTCTCTTCCTGACATTGACCTGAAACCTGCCTCCCTACACTATCCACCAATTAAACCACAGTGCCTGTCACATATTAGGGACTTGTTGATTTTGTCCTGATTTCCCTTCCAGAGCAAGGCAAAATAAGTCCTGTTCTGACACATACCAGCCCTTTAAGAATTTGAAGATAACTACCATGTCTTCCCTTAACCATCTCTTTCTCTGTCTCTAATTATCTTCATCAGACATAGTTTCCAGGCCCTTCCCCAGTTAACAGTGCCTACTATGTGCCAGGAACTACGCAAAATTCTGGGGATACCAAGAAAGGTAAAAGATAGTCTCTGTTCTCAAATTATTTACAATCATTTGCTTCACTTCAACTGCCTAAAATCTAACTTTTCAATGTCTCTGTTACAGTACGGTGTCCACAATTGGATTTAATACTCCAGATGTGGTCTGGTCATTGCAGAAATCAACATGCTTATTCTACTTCCTGATTCTTATGCAAAATGAGCTTTTTAGAAAAAATATTCCAAGGCATTTGTGTTATAATTTTAATATCTAGAGCCAGATAATGTGTAAGTCCAGAGCCAGAAAATTTGTCAAACTGTCTTTCACTGTATGCATTTCCTGACCATTAAGACAGTTGGGATTACTGTCACTGATTATTTTCATTTTAGGATTTTAAGGAATCAGGGCCAGTTCATCTCACAACATCACTTTCCTGCTTTAAGCCTGCTATCAACCAAGAAGAATGACCTAAACAAGGAGAGCTAACTGAAAATGAAATGGGTTGTCACAAGAGAAGGATGGCCTCTCTCCCATGGAAATTATTTAGCATTCTCTGGATGGCCACTTGGCAGGCGTGCTATAGTGCATATCTGTTTAGGTTTCTCAGTTTTCTGTGGAGCAGTAGAGGAAGGCAACCTGTTATAGTGGATGGAATGTGGACAGGGCTCTCTGGAAGATGTGGCTTTGAATTCCATTTCTGGCACTTTTATCATGGATAAATTCCTGAACCTTAATTTCCTTATCTTCAAAATGATGACAATAACACCTGGAATACCAGCCTCATAGGATTGTTGTAAGGCTCAAAGGAAATAATGGATATTGTAAAGAAAAACCATTGTTTTCCCTGAGCTTCAGGCTCCTTATCTGCAAAATAAGATAATTTCTGAAGTACCTACCTCACAGGATTCTTGTGACGCTCAAAAGAGACAATAGGTATTTTAAAAAGAAGCAACTGTCACGTAAAAAAAATCAGATATTATAATTTCAGCAGAATGTAAGCACCTTTTGTTCATAGTCCTAGCACCTAGCATAGTATTCAGCACAAGTGGGTGTTAATAAACATTTGAACTGAATTCCAGTTTGATATCTGGGATCAATCAACAAGGCTTTATTAAGTGCCTACTATGTCCTAGGCCAGGGGTGGGGAACCTGCAGCCTGGAGGCCACATGTGGCCCCCGAGGATATCAAATGTGGCTCTTTGACTGAATCCAAACTTCAGAAAAAATGAAGTTTGGATTCAGTCAAAGGGCTGCATCTGAGGATCTAGAGGGCCACAAGTGGCCTCGAGGCTACAGGTTCCCCATCCCTGTCCTAGACACTGGGCCAGTAACCAGAGTTAGTTATCCAGACACATATAAAACAGTCCCTTTCCTTAAGGAGTTTAATAATAGCTGATAAACATTTTTCCCTGAATACTGTAGAAAAGTCACGGTTTCCAGGTCATACAGGCTGAAGGCCACTGTATTTGGACATTAGATTAGATAACTCTTATGCAGTCTCAATCTTTCAAGTTTGTCAACTGGAGCTAATGATGAGGATATAAATAACAACTCACATTTATAGAGTGTTTTCCAATTTGCAAAAGTATCTTTGCTCATCATACTCCTGGAAAGGAGAGAGATTAAGAAAAGCACTGGTCGCAGGTAGGGGACAGGCTGGCAGCTCCAGTGAAACAGCTGGTAGCAAACCCAGCTCTCCTTACATCTAAATAATATGATCCTATAGACTTTTGCTCCTGACTATCACTCTAACCCACAGGAGAAAAGGAAGGGAGCTGACCTACTGTATATGTCAATTTGGCAGACAGGGTCAGGGACTGGCAAGGAGGGGGATCCCTACCTTGAGACGGGAAGGAAGGAGGCAGAGAGGAGACAAAAGAAAGGAGACTAACAGCCAAAGCAATGGAAATTTCCACAGAATGACACAAAACACCTGTGGAATAAGGTTGAACCAATTTGCTAAATTTGTGCCAGTAAAATAAAAACTAAGGAGTCTAATTGTACTGTACTTTTTTTAAATGACAAAAGTCAGGAAACTAATTTGCGCTTTGAGCTTCAATTCATTAAGTCAGTCAGGGTTGTGATCCAGGTAGAGCTCAGCCATCCCAGCCAACAAGATCTTAAGACTTTTTAGAGGCAATCTTGACTTCCATCATATTTTAAAAGTAAAGCCCCACAGTGAGTTGGATGGAAAAATAGAATCCATGGAAAAAGAAGGAAAATGATAGAAGTGGATGGATGAGGAGAGGGAGGGGTGCTGAAGTTATGCCTAGAACCCAGTACACCTAAAAAGCATACAACACATGATCCATACTTACTTCAAGTGATAGTTCAAAATCTTGAGGAAAAATTAAGAGTGCTCGTGCTAGATGCCTGCTCAAGATTGGAGAGACTACATTATTAAACATACTATTGTTTTGTTTATGAACCTAGAACCTAGGTATTAGATTGGAGGTCATAAAACCAGGCTTCTAGCACTATATTCAATACCATGATCTTAGTCCAAAGAAAATTACAAAGAATAATATGTCAACAAGAATATGAAGAAATAGATTACTGGAACTAAAATATGCCAAGACTGCCAACTGTAATCACTTTGGGGAGCAAAGAGAAGAGAGATGGCTCAGATCAATACGGAACACTAAGTCACATGGCTTTGGTCTTCCACAAAGCTCCACGGGTCTAGCTGCCTAAATTACCATTATTAATATCTCCTACTGAAGGGGTGACTTGGAAGAAAGATGAAGAAGCAAAAGGTCTCATGATTTCACATATCCCAGTTCTTTTCTACAGTTGTAGAATCCAAAACTTTGCAAGGAAGATGGGACCTTGGTGGCCATCTAATCAATCCATTATCAGAAAAGAATTTCTCATGCTAACATGCTCAGAAGTGGTCATGCTGCTTTTACTTGAAGACTGTCAAGGTGATTGAACCCATGACCTTTGGAAGCATCCTGGAGAAGATTTGGGGTTGGGAGAGAGAGGGAGAGGGGGAAACTATCTTTGAGAATCAGAAGGGCTATGGTGTGGAACAGGGATGGGCCTTGTTGTTTGTGCTTGGCCTAGAAGGCAAAACTAGGAAAGCAATGAGTAAAAACAGCAGAGAAGGAGGTCTCTGCTTGATGATGGAAAAACTTTTTAACAATTAGAATTCTCCCCAAATGGAATAAGCTTTCTCAGGAGGTAGCGCATTCTCCCTCACTGGAGGTCTTTGAGTGAAAGTTGGACATACAGTTGTTCAGTAGGTTAGATAGGGAATGCTTGATCAGGTATGGGTTTGTCTATCTGGCTTCTGAAGTTCCTTCCAATTTTCAGATTCTCAAATTTTGTGAATTTGTGTATGTTACTATGAAACCCTACCATGACCTTTCAAACCATCAAAAATTCCAAGAAGTCTAAAAATCAAATTTTCAATTTGGATCCAGAGACCTGCTCCCCATTGCTTTGTTTATGAATCTAGAACCTAGGTATTAGCAATTCCCTTCTCTATGCCAAGATGTATATTCTTGTCAACTTCTTCTTTTTGGTGACTGCTGATAATGATTATGCCTTGAAAGATTTGTATGAACTGATGCAGAGTGAAATTTGCAGAACCAGGTGAACCATGTGTTACAGTAATAGCAACATTGTAAAGACAACTTCCAAAGATTTAAGAACTCTGATTGATGCAATGACCAATCACAACTCCTGGAGATGGATGATGAATGATATTATCCACTTATCAAGAAGTGATGAACTCAGTGTGCAGAAAGGAATATATTTTTTGGGACATGGACAGTGTGAGAATTTGTTTTCCTTAACTATGCATATTTGTTATAAAGGTTTTCTTTTTTACAATGTGGGTGAGTGGGAAGGAGAGAAAATAAATGCTTGTCAGTTGAAAATAAAATAAAAGCTTTAAAAGATAATTATTTTGCCTCACTTTCCCCTTGGAGTTCATTAACACTTAATTATCTCAGCAGTTTCCTGAACTCCACAAAGGAAAAAATGTTCCTAGCACACATGGCTGACTGTATGTATCATGATGTTTTGTACAGCAGGATCCTAAGATCTCTCAAAGTTGTCAGGATCTCTCAAGAATTTAAAAGATTTGAGAAGCGCTGTTCAAAAATGAAGCCTTAAACAACAAAATGTGAGTTCTGTTGCTTAATTCAATTGCTAAAGATTCTCCCAGAATCAGAAAATTTTAGAATAGAAGTGGTCCAGTCCCTTCCGTCAGTCAATCAGCATTTACTAAAATCTTGCTATGCTATCAGGTACTGCGATAAGCTCTGAAGATACAAAAAAATGCAAAAAGATGGTTCTTCCCCTCAGGGAGCTCACATTCTAATGTGGATGATAATATATTAAAAAACTATATGTAAAAGATAGAGTGTGGATGGAAGTTAATCTTAGCAATGGGAAGGAGACTGGGAAAAGCTTCCTTGCAGAAGGTGGGATTTGACCTGAGTCTTGAAGAAAACTAGGAAAGCCAGGGGTAGAGAACATTCCAGAAAGAGAAGATAGCCAAGGAAAAGGCAGAGTCAAAAACTGGAGTATCATGTGTGAAGAAGACAGAGAAGACCAGGGACACCAGTGCTTTAGCAAACATGGAGGCAAGCAAAGTAAGATCGTTAACCCATAGTCAAAAAGGAATCCCACTTTAACACACTTAACAAGTCATCAGTGAGCCTCTGCTTCTTTGCTGGAAGAGAGGAAACCCAACACCTCCTGCAGCACCCCATATTCCACTTCTGGACAGGATGTTTTTCCTCACTTCAACCCTAAAATTGCTTCTTTTCTATTTCAATCCATTGCTCCTGGTTCCACTCTCTGGGCCAGACAGAGGCAAGTTGAATCTCTCTTCCACATTACAGTCCTTCAAGTCTTAGGAGACAGCTAGCAGTTCTCTACTCCATGCCCCCCACTCCCACCCCCATCTATAAGTCTTCTCCATGCTCAATGTTGCTCTATTTCAATCGATCCTCCTGACATTAACAACTGCCCTGGTTGTCCTGTTCTGGCTACTCTCCAGACTAGCGTCCTTCCTAAACTGTAGCACTCCAGATGTAGTCTGACAAGCCCAGAGTACAAAGGGACTATCTTCTCCTTATTCTGGAGGCCATACCTCTCCTCATTCAGTCCAAGATCACTTTAGCTCTTTTGGCTGCCACATCACATTGATGACTTACATTGATGCTTTCTATCCATTATAGACCCCAGAAATTTTTTCAATCAAACTTTTCAGAGAAAAATGCCCTCAGACAAAGCATACCTTTTCCATCTTGTGCTTTTGATACTGACTTCTTCAACCCAGGAGTAAGACTTTATATTTATTCCTATTAAATTTTATCTTACTAGATTCAGCCTAGTGTTCTAGATTAAGAGTCCACAAAGTACTTATGGAGACCCAAATCAAGGCAGCAGCCTGTTTTTGTACAGTCTGTGAGCTAAGAATGGGAAACTCGCAGGTCACACGAAAACAGGTGGCAGGCCAGATTTGACCCCTACTCTAAACTGTCAAGAAACTTTTAGATCCTGACTCTGTCACTGAACATATTCTTATGCTAAAACGCCATCTTTATAAAGTTAGGGTCACACAGAAATATAGAATTTTCAGCAATGTAGTATCTAACTAGAAAAGGCAGCAAAGGAATTAGGCAGGGATGCTGAAAATCACATATATAATTTGATCATATCATAAAAAACAATTGTATCTTGTGCTAATAATGACAACTAGCATTTACATGACATTTTAATGTTTGCAAAGCAATTTACAGATATTATCTCATTTGATCCTCACACCTATCCTGGGAGGTAGGTACAATTATTATCTCCAATTTATAGATGAGGAAACTGAGAGTTTAAATGAGCTGTTCAGGGTCCCACAGCTAGCAAGTGTTTGAGGCTAGGTTCGAAATCGGGGCTTACTGAATCTAGGGCCATCGCTTTGTGCACTACGGCGCCACCTAGCTGCCTTTCCCAGAAGCTCACAGGATTAGATGAATATTAAAATTAAGACATCATTTAAGCTGCAACTGGGTTTCAGAATAAGTGTTCATTTTCTTTCAAACCTTCAGGGATCTTCCCAGTGTTCCTACAATTAACCAAAAGGTTTGAGCATATAGCTTTTTCTTTGTAAATGTCGTAAGTCACAGAATCTGCCTGACCATCAGCAGAAATGGGAAAAATGCAAAATATTGCAATGTTAATAGAAAGGATGGATCATTACAATAGAATCCTGGAACTGGAAAGACCCCAAGAAGTTACCTAATCAAGCCTCTACTGCTGGGCAGTCCTACAGAGAAGATATTTAAAACAGCTACCATCTATGAGGGTTTTAAGCATCTCTTGGGATAGAAGTTTCACATCCTCTTTCATTTACTACAATTTCTTATTACCATTAACATCAGGCATTTCTTCTCTATTTAATACAATCTCTATCCTACCTGCTGTGATTTATACTCATTTCTTCTTGTTTCTATAGAGATGGAGATTGACCAACCCCTTGTGTCCCATTCTTCCCTATTCCCTATTCAAATTTATTTGAAATTTTAAAATAACTCTCCCTTTAGCCTTTTCTTCTCAGAACTAAATACTTCCTTAATTCCTTTGCCTAAAAAGTTTTGCAGTGTCTATTTTTTTGGTGGCATTCTTTGAACTCTCTCTAGTTTTTCCGAATTGTTGCTGTTTAGTCATTTCAGTTGTGTCTGACTCTTCTTACGCCCATTTGGGTTTTCTTGGCAAAGGTATCAGAGTAGTTTGCCATTTCCTTCTCCAGATCATTTTACAGATGAGGAACTGAGGCAAATAGGGTTAAGTCACTTGCCCAGAGTCTCACAGCTTGTAAGTGATTGAGGCAAGATCTGAAGTCAGGAAGATGAGTCTTCCTGACTTCAGGTCCAGCAATCTATCTGCTGGGCTACCTAGCGGCCCTCAGTGACAGAGCAGAGATTCAAACTTAGGTCCTATGACTTTCAAGTGCAGCACTCTTTCCACCAGACTATGATGACTTCTACCTTCTCATAAGATAAGATACCACTGACTGATAAGCTGCAAGCATTTATTATAAAGTCCCTTCAAAAGTTTCCCTCAGAAATCCCTTCTAGCTCAAGATCTATGAACCTATGTGCCTCTGAAAGAGAAAATACTTAGGGTTCCTTGGGAGTGTCTGTCTTTGTCTTTTCATCCAGGGTTATCTTGCATGGAGCAGGTACTTACTAAATCCTTAGATTTGGAGGGACTCATCAAAAGACATTTAGAAGAGGACTTAGGCAGTATATGAATGTAATAGGACACTATGGTGCAATAAGAAATGATGAACAGGCAGATTTCAGAAAAACTGTAGGAACTGATGCAAGGTGAAATAAGCAGAAACAGGAAAACATTGTATACAGTTACCAGCAATATTTTGTGATGATCAGCTATGAGTGACTTAGCTCTTCTCAGCACCACAGTGATCTAAGACAAGTACAAAGGATTCATGAAGGAAAATGCTATTCGTATCTAGATAAAAAACTGACAGACTCTGAATGAAGTTAGAAGCATACTTTTTTCACTGACTTCATTCTTTTTTGTTTTTTTATTTGATGTTTCTTCTTTCACAACTATAACTAATATGGAAATGTTTTACATGATAGTATATGCATAACCTATAACAAATTGTCTAGCATTTGAGGAAGAGGGAAGGGGAAAGAGGGAGGGAGAAAAATTTGGAAAACAAAATCTTGTAAAAGTGAATGCTAAAAACTGTCTTGATATGTAATTGGGGAAAAAATAAAATACAATTTTTTTTTTTTTAAAAAGAAGAGGACCTAGGAAAGGAAGCAAGAGAATAGCAGAAGCACTAGAGAGGAGGACAGCACCAGAGGGTGGTGAGCTGAAAGGCAGCAGGATGCAAAGGGAAAACAATCACTGTCCTTAGAGTCAGAACTGTCGTTCAAATCCCACCTCTGAACTTTAATCTCTGTGTGACTGTGGGCAAGTTACCTCACCACCCTAGGCCTGTGTCCTCATCTGTAAAATGAGAGGATCAGACTATATGATTTTCATGGTCCCTTCCAGCTTTAAGTCTACAAGACTATGCATAGAGGAAATGAGAAGAACATAGGAGGAAAAAGAAAGCAGAGGATGAGAAACACAAAGTGACAAATGCCAGCATTTGTCATACAAGGAGCTCTCCAAATTCACATCCTTCCCTCTTTAACCCTTGAGCTATGTAGCTTCTCCTTTTTCCTCTTCCCCAATCAGGACTGTGCACTGATTTTGGGAGGGGTTGTGAACGAGTTGGAAGGGCTCCAGAAACATATGGGTCCTGCATGGCACTGAATCCCCGCCTTAGATCTCAGCCCAACCATCTGTCTCATTTTGCTGCTAACTTTCTTTCATTTTGTTGGTTTCTGTGCCATGACCATGAAGGCACAAAAATCCTGAAATCCTTTCCTCTAGAAGTGTGGAGAAAACCATATTTTTTTCCTTTTGAAGGATTAGGACCCAGGCCTTCTCTCAGTTCTATAGGGATAGGGGTGTTCTGGTAGTTACCTCCTTGGTTCTAGAGTGAATCCCTTTATCATAAAGCATACACTGGTGAAAAGAACCATTTTAGAGAATCTTGAAAGATCAGAAAAATGGAGCAGTACAATGGAAAGAGTGCTGTACTTGGAATCCGATGACTTGGGTTTAAATTCTATTTGGGTCATTATGTGATCTTGGGCATGTTAATTAACCTTTCTGGGCCTCACATCCTCATCTGTAAAATGAGAGGCTTTGGACAAGATGACTTCTAAGGCACCTCCTAGCTCTAAATCTGTGATCTTGTAAGAATAGAAAGCACAAACTTAGGAATGGAGAGTGAATTTTTCAGTGCTAAAAATAAAAAAAGTCAGTGATCAATTTTCATTCTAATTTGTATATTAATTATATATTATACAAAATGGGATTTTAAAAATTCATTTCCATTTCCTTCTAAAAATAGCCCAACTTTGGTATCAAATCATCTCAAAGCTTCATTGTATGTCTTAGTAGTTTCAAGGTTTGGTAATTGATTAATAAGACTCATGAACACTTGACTAATTATGTGCCTGAGGTTGGTTCAGTTCTGGCCAAGTGCTTTGGGTTTCAATAAAGACTGGCTCTGACCAGAGCAAGTCCAAAGGGTCCTTTTACATCCAGTAATGGTGTCCAAGAAGGTGGCACTGCCTCCTTTCCTATCATCATTCCAAGGTTAGACTCTGTAGGGAGACAGGCTAAGTTCCAAGTTTTTCCAAAAAACTAGAGTGGTCCTGGTTCTAGTATGGAGGTTTGGATCAGACAGTTGCCCCTGAGGTCTTTCCTAGGTTATCTCAGTTGAGCCTGTGCCTTTGGAGAGGTTCCAGCACTGATCTAGTAGTCTCACTGGGATCCTGGGAAGAAACATCAGAAAAAACCAAGGTACTCTACCAAATGGTACAGTCCATCTAAACTCATTCTGATTGATATGGCTATATCTGTACCTATATAATTCAGCCAGAACCAGAAAGGTTTTAGACTGGCTTGTAGCAGCTTGATACAAAGGTCTTGTTCTTCTAATACCACAGTCCTGCTACATAATGGCACAAGGAATTTGCTAATCTTTACACCAAGTTCCTTCCATCCATCTAGAAATCAATCAACCAGTAAGCATCTATTGAATTCCTACTATGAGTCAGACATTATGCTATAGGTACTGAGGATACAGAGGCAAAAAGCAAAACAGTCCACGCCATCAAGGAGCTTCCATTCTAATGGGAGAGACAACATTTACATGGATACACACACACATACACACACACACACACCCACACACACGCAGAGACAACTGATATAAGATAACTTTAGAGAGGAAGGCATTTAGTATCTGCGGAAAACAGGAAAGGCCTCCTGTGGGAGGTGTGCTTGAGCTGAGTCTTGAAGGAAACCAAGGATTCTAACAGATAGACGTAGGGGAAGAGTCCTTTCAAAATATGGAGAATATTCAAGACAAAGGCATGGAGATGGGAGGACTGAGTGTGAACAAAATCAAGATGCCAGTTTGGCTGGAACAGTGTGTGTGGAGAGGAGACATATGTAATATAAGGATAGAAAGAGAGGATGCGACTAGGTTGTAAAGGACTTCAAATGCTAAACAGCAGTTTGAATTCAATACTAGAGGGAATGGGAAGTCATGAAGTTTGCTGAATAGGGGGCTGCCACAGTCAGAGGTGTGCTTTAGAAGCGTCTCTGACAGCTGTGCGGAGAATGGAATGGAGCAGGGAGAGAGCTGAGTTAGGAAGACCAACTAGGTAGGTACTACCTACCAGGAAAGAAGTGAGGAGGACTTGAACTAAGGGACAGCTATTTGAGTAGAAAGAAGGGGATACATATGAGAGATGCCACAGAGGCTGAAACGATAAGATTTGGCAAATGAATGGATGTGGTGGGGAAGAGATAGTGAGGAGTCATGGATGACATCAAGGTTAGAAATGTGGGTAACTGGAAGGATAGTGGCATCCTCAACAGAACGAGGGAAGTTTAGAAGAGGGATATGTTTGGGGCAAAGGTAATGGGCTCAGTTTTGAACATGCCAAATTTGAGATTCTTGAAAACATCCAGTACAAAATGTTCAGAAGGCAATTGGTGATGCAGAACTGGAGCTGGAGAGGGAGACTATGATTAAATATATGTAACTGCGAGTTAGCTGCACAAAAAAGTTAATTTAACTCATAACTCTCAGACTGCCTCATAAAACAGAAAGAAATAATGAAGATAAAAAAAAAAACAGTTCAAAGATAGTATGCCAAGAAGTCTAGCTAAGCAAAGCTATCCCTAGGTCATTTTAGAATGAAAATGGAAGGAAAACTATACACAGGAGGAAGACTGAAAAGGGTTTCAAAAACTATTTTAACAAACTGTTTTTCCCCATCTAGTACAGTGGAACCACCACCTTGGACCCTAATATTCAAGTCTTGGATGTGCTTCTTTGAAGGGGTAGAAATGGCATTAGTAGATGTCTAATAAATGTCTGCTGATTGAAACAACTCCTTGTTAACAAAGCAAAAACTGCATTAACGGGAATGCTCCTTTTCCTAACTGCAAAACGTGTCTTTGTATTTCCTATACCTAGGTCACAATGGGTGCCTAAAAATGTTTTTTGAACTGAACTCAGTAACAAAGAATGTACCATATAGTCACCAATGAACTATTCTTATATAGAAATTTTATAAGAAATGTTTCTCTGAATGAACATTCAAAGTCATATAAGTAATTTTTACTATTTCAGGAGATTCATAGGCCACTCTTAGAAGTTTCAGGCAAAATGACAAATGTTGGAAAGGACGTGGAAAAACTGGGACACTAATCCACTGTTGCTGGAATTCTGAACTGGTCCAACTATTCTGGAGAACAATCTGGAACTATGTCTATTGACCCAACAATACTACTATTAGTATTACAAAATACAAAAATATTAATAGCAGCTCTTTTTGTGGTGGCAAAGAATTAGAAATTGAGGGGATATACATTCATTTGGGTAATGACTGAACAAGTTGTGGTATATGAATGCAATGGAATACTATTGTGCTATAAGAAATGACAAACAGGTGGGTTTCAGAAAAACCTGGGAAGACTTGTATGAACTAATGCAAAGTGAAGTAAGCAGAATCAGACAACACTGTACACGGTAATAGTGATATTGTGCGATATTGTACAATGATCAAATGTGAATGATTTAGCCATTCTGATCAATACAGCGACCTAAGATAATTCTGAAGGACTTATGATGAAAAATGCTGTAAACCTCCAGAGAGAGGACTGATGAAATCTGAATGCAAACTGATGATTAATTTTTTCACTTTTTATTGCTTTTTTTGCAACATGGCTAATATGGTAATATGTTTTGTATGATTTCACTTGTATAATTGATATCACATTTCATGCCTTCTCAGTGGGTAGGAGAGAGGTAGGAGGGAGGAAGAGAATTTGGAACCCAAAACTTTTTCCAAAAAAATGAATGTTAAAAATAAATAAACCTCTCTCTCTTACACACACATATATATGTTTCCAGGTAGTCCATTAGGGAAGCAGCAACATAACGTATTTGTTGGCCTCTCTTAATACTCTCTGCACATGCCTCTTCTGGGAGGGGCACAATTAGAAAAGCCACACAATTCCATATGGCTGCTAGCTGACATCAGCTTAGTTGACAGACTCTGGCTTGGCAAAAAGCGTTGATGGACACTGTGTCATGAAGAGTGCTAATGTAGTCAATATTTTTGCCACATGCACAGAAAAGGATGTGTGCACTTTTCAAATATCCATATGGACACATGCAGAATAATTAAGAGAAAAATTTAAAAATTTCTTTGATGTGATGGGTTTGCTGTGAAGGGAAGGTCTCTACACTGGCAGTCTCAAGATATTAAAATACCCAGAGGAAGGCCTCTGGTGCACTGCGAACATTCTCTCTGTAGGATTTATGGAAACACATGAATGAGAATCACGTAGGATGGGGAAGGTAAGGGCACATCTATTCCACTGAAGGCAAGAATCTGTCAAAGAATGAAGTGTCTGGAGGTACCAGTTGTTCTGCATGGCAGACCAAGGAGTGAAAGAAACCAACTTCAGTCATTAATAGCACGTACATTCTATAACATGGCTCTGAGCACTTAACCACTCCCCAGTCTGCTTTGCTGGATTTTTATCCACCTCCTATTTCCTCCAATTAACTTTTTGCTTCTAATACTAAGGTATGGAGTCTGTCAAACGCTCTGACCTTGAGGTTTGCTGCCTTTCTTATTTCTTCTTTTCTGGCAGTACCCCTTTTCAGTTATCACCCCAGTGAGACATGACAGGTCCTCATTTAGCAGTAAATTTATTACAGTGTCAGAGGATGTTGGCATATAAACTCTATACTGTTGAAAGATGGAAGAGCATGAATGTATCCAGCTCCCTGACAGTGTCCCCTGAGGTTCTGCCCCAGTCCTTTGATGCTTTTCCTTTTATATTTTGGTAACCTCATCAATTCCAGTAGATTGAATTATCCTCTCCTTGCAGATGACTCTCATATCTATCCATCCAGCCTTAATTTCTCCTCTTCAGCTCCAATCCCATTTCACCAGATGCCAATTTGGACAGCTCCATGAACATCTTAAACTCAGCACGTCCAAACAGGACTCATTATGCCTACAAAACACCCTTATTTTTGAAGGGGGCACCATTATCCTCCCAGTCATAGAGATTCATGACCACAGAAATATCTTCATTTCTTCCCTCCTCTTTACCCCTCCCCTCACAAATATCCAATCAGCTGCCAAATCTTTGTACTACACTACTTCTCATCTAGACTATATTGCAAGAGAATGACTGGTATCTCTATTTCTAATCTCTTCCCATCTCTAACTCACCCTTAACATTACTGTCAAAATAATTTTACTAACAGCATACTCCTGACCATCTTATTTTCATACTCAGGGAACTTTAGCGGCTTCCTATTGCCTCTGGAACTATATATAAGTTCTTCCACTTAGCTTTTAGAGTCCTTCACAGTTGGGCTCCAGGCTACATTTTTTTTTAGGCTATCAGGTTAAGTGACTTGCCCAAAGTCATACAGCTAGTAAGTTCCTGAGGCCAGATTTGAACTACAGTATTCTGGACTCCAATATTCTGGTGCTGTATGCACTGAACCACCTAGCTGCCCTGATCCTACATTTCTAGGTTAATTCATAGCACTACCCATCATGCATTTGATATTCCAGCTAAACTAAACTAACTTCCTCTTCAAATCTGACATTCCAAAATGGAAACTAAAGATAATGGTTGAAGTACCTGGGCCTCAAAAGCATGTTTTGCCTGAAGTATACGAGTAATTCTGTCAAAAGCATTTTACTAGACAATTTTGAAAAACAGAAACTCAATGTCACCCATGATTCCAGAGGACCAATGATAAAGCACTTTCTGACAGAGAGGTAATGGGGCAGGGTGTAGAATGAGACAATTTTTTTCTTGACATGGTCAATGTGGGAATTTATTATTCTTCACTATGCATATGTTACAAGGTTGTTTTTTTTCTAATGACTAGGAGAGGGAGAGAAAATAAATTTTTGTTCTTTAGAAAAGATTTTAAGTGTTTTACCAATATGGTCTTGCAATCAAAGGTTCTGGGTCTTGGCTCTGATACAACTTACTGTGTGTGTGACAATGAAGAAGTAATTTACCATCTGAGCCTTTTTCTTCATCTATATGATACAGATGATCAAAATTCATACCATCTGCCTCATAAGGTTTTGGTGAGGAAAGTGCTTTGTATATCTTAAAACACTACATTAAGGTAAGCTCTTGTTGTTGTTTATCCAGCTCTCCAGAGAGTTGGATAAAGTGTTAAACTGATAATACTTGCACTGGGACCACTCCTAATTCCCATTCTTAAGTCCCTCCCCTTCTACCTTTAATAGTCTAAGTCTCCACAGTTGAAGGACTGGGCAAGGAAGCACCACCAAAACAGAAGGGGGAGTAGGAAAGATTGTACATCCTGGGACATGGCCATTGAAAGAAAAATCTCTATCCCTTTTACCACTGGGGAGAGGTGGCAGAAAGCTAAGATATGGGCAGAAACAGGGCACTTGGCAGCTGGGAGATCATAACAGGTATTTTGCACGAGAACTTAGTTTAAAATTTAGCAACCAGTGGATTTCTGGATCTCTTGTGCAGTCTGAGTATGTACTTTCTAGTCTCTATCCCTTCCTTCTACCAGATCAAATACTTCTAAATCTGCAATATAGACACTATGTGCAAGAAGCTGAACAGCTTTATATAGTACCTAACATAAAGTCTTACATAGAAGTACAATAACTGTTTTGATGGATGGATGAATGAATGAATGAATGTTCTATTTCCAATCCAAAATACACAAAGAAATGGAATGACCAACATGCTAATTCACCACTCTTAGGCTATTCAGTCAAAAGGATTTCATACACTAGACTCAAATTTCAGTACCAGAGCACCTAAGTTTTTTGAAGGATTGGATTATCTCCTTTTGTTGGAGGGGGTCCACCAAGATGTGGTAAATAATGGCTTATACAAAGCCACCCCTTTCATATACTGCCAAACTGACACCCCCAAAACATAGGTCAGACCACTTCACCCCCCATGCTCAACAAAGCTGTGCTGGCTTTCAGATAAAATACAAACTCCTCATTTTCCCACTTAAAGTCCTCCAGAGCTTGGCTCCAGCCCATCTTCCCAGGCGGGTTATATGCTGCTTCCCCTTAGGCACTCCATGCTCCTGCCAAACTGGCCTCCTTCTTGTTCCTTGCAAATGACATTACATCTCTTGTCTTCATGCCTTTGTTTGGGCTTTCTTGCCCTCCTGGAATTCTTTCTCCTTCCCTGTACCTCTTGGAACTGACTGCTCCATTCAAGACTCAGTTTCCATGATTCCTCCTTCCACAGCCCTTGTCTGACTCCCCCGATGATAGCCTTCCCCATGATAGAGTTAACAGAGCATGCCATGAACATGCTGCATTCCCACAACACCATGTAAGACCCTTAAGGGCAGAGACTGCTTCATTTTTGTGTATGTACACCTAGTGCCTAGGTAGCTTGGTGGCACAATGGACTGAGTGCTGGGCCTGGGATCAGGAAGACTTGAGTTAAAATGCAGCCTCAGACATTTACTAGCTGTGTGACCCTGGGCAAGTCATTTAACCCTGTTTTGCCTCAGTTTCCTCATCAGTAAAATGATCTGGACAAGGAAATGGCAAACCACTCCAGTATCTTTGCCAAGAAAACCCTAAATGGGGTCACAAAGAGTCAGATACAACTGAACAACCACTTAGTGCCTACCACGATGCCTGGTGCATAGTAGGAGCTTAATAAATAATTATCTTTGTCTGTTGTTTTATTATTGATAACTGTAAATGGGGTTAGAGGCAGAATCAACTTCTTTCCCCCTAAAATCGTTCCTTATCTCAATCTGTTGATTTCTATCATTTGTACCCACCATTTTCCGAATCATTCAAATTAAAACTTGTCATCTCTGACTCTTCTTACTCCTTTACCACCTATACTATGTAAGTCACTAAGTCCTGTTGATTAGTTCTTTAAAATGCTTCTTCCAAATATGCCTCTTCCACTTTCACTACTCCTTCCCTAGGCCATGCTTCTCACAGCCTTCCATTCCTCCCCTTTCCAGTTCTTTGTCCCTTATGTCCACCCTCTCCGCCATTAGCAGAATCTTGCTTTCACTGTCCCTGCTCAGAAGCCATTTATACCTCCCCAAATCATACAGGACAAAGTCTAAATTCTTTGGCTTGGTATAAGGGGTTTTTCCTGCATAATCTATTTTACTTCATCCAAACTTATTTTCCATTATGCCATTAACATAAACCTATTAGGTCTTAGAAGTAGAATCCACACAATGAAGAACTGATGCTTCCTACCCTTTTTATGGGTTCAGGGTATCCTAAGAGAAATTCTGAAATAAGCAATTTTCATCTTTGGCAGCCTCTCACTTTCCTTTCTGTATACCTTTCTGACCTCACAGTATTCCCTTTTTTCCAAGTCCTCAAGCACCTTGTACCAGATTTGAACTCACAAGATGAGTCTTCCTGACTCCAAACCTGCAGCACTATCCACTATGCCACCTAGCTGCCCTCCTCACACACAGCACTCCTTTAAAACGCTTCTTTCATATATGCCTTCTCAATTTTCACTACTAGCTTTCCTTATCCATGAGGACTGAACTTGTTTCTCAGCCCTCAATGTCACATGTTACCTTAAATCCTTTATAGCAGGTTGCCTCCATCTTGTAAAGTACTCCATAATCCAAAATTATCTACTTCTACCCACTAATCAAAGATGCTAATTGATATTCAGAGTAGAGTTTACTGAACTAATTTCTACTGATGTGTGAATGACTATTATTCCTTTCATAGTAAGAGATTCCTTAACATCCCCAGAGGTGTTAAGCCTCTTAAAAGAAGAGGCTTCTTAGGTGCATGGAAATTGAACAATTAATAAAGGTAAACAATTTTAAGTAGACATTTTGGGGGTGGAAATCCTATCAGTGTCAGACCAGGGCTAACTAGGAAACTGTCTAGATTCTGGAGACTCTTCTCCTAAAGTGGTCCTTGTTTCTTCCTCTGCTGAAACTACTGATTCTCTAAAAGCTCCAGTTTTGGACATATTAGGCCTTTTGGATGAAATAGTAGGGATGCTTAAAGTTTGTTCGTGTGTATACAGGAGAAGCACCCTTCTCCCAACTCCCTAGTGTAGGTATCACTCAAGGGTTTATCTTCACCCCTCATCTCTTTTTATACTTTCTCCACTTGGCAATCGAGTTTGCTCCCATGGTTTCAATTACCATCTCTATGCCAAATGATGATAATGAGAGGTGAGAGAAAGTGGAGTCCCCAGTCTTTATCTCTAGGCCTGGCATCTTTTATGAGCTCCAGACTAACATTTACAGTTTGGCTACCCTATTCACATGACCCCATAAACTCAACAGGTCCAAAACCAAACAAAGTATCTTTTCCTCTTCACAATCTGGCCCCAACCTTTTTTTCTACCTTCCTTCTACATGATTCTTTTTCCACTCTACAGTCTAGCCCAGGGGTGGGGAACCTGTAGCCTCCAGGCCACACGTGGCCCTCTAAGTCCTCACTTTCAACGTGTTGCTCTCACTTAGCTTTTTATTTTCAAATGGTTACAAACTCCTTTTGAGTCTACCTGCACAGAATCTCAAAAATTCTCCTCAACTAAATATCTCTACTACCTCTACCACAGAAGCTCACTGCTACCCATCTTCATTACTGACATACAAAATTCCCTTCTCTACCTCCCACTGGAACTGCTTTCAAGTCACCAAGGACATCCTCTTTAAGAATATAAAAGAACTGTCATACTAAGCCAGATGAATTGTCTATCCCTCTGCCTCTGATGGCATCAAGAACTGAAAACATTCTAATTTTTCTGAAAAACTTCTTTATAAGGTCTACCCAGCATTGCAGACCAAGGCTGTAATTCAGAGTGAACATATCTCAGCCAGACTAAGGAAACCCTGGAGGCCCTCTCCTCTGTGGGGGCAAAGAGCATGCTCCACAATACAGACAATGAGTATTAAGCACCGAGAAAGTGGAAGTATAGGTGAACATTCATTCATAAAGTATAGACATAAAAAAGGGGAAAACAATTAAGCAGTAGTTGGAAGGAAAGTGGGGTCAAATGAATGATGGGTGTTTTAGGTGTCTTAAATGTACAAGAGGACTAAGTGGTGAAAATTAACCTCTCATTGATGATCAGAGCCAACGCTGTGACTCTGGTCTCTTGGAAGATGACTAGCTCATTGTAAGCACCTGGAGAAGAATTCATATTGGTGATGAGACTTGCAAAATTGAAACAAGAGAATTACCCCTCCCCAACACAGGAAAAAAATGTTGAGGTGCTGAACTTAAAATCCAGAAAGAGACATACATTTTGGACATGGTCAATGTGATTACAAGACATTTTGCTGTATAATGAAGGTTTTATTTTTTGAATTAAAGAAAAAAAAAACAACCATTCAGGCTGAAGGGGAGGTAGTGGGAGGAATATATTGCCTTTTTTTAAAAAAAAAAAAACCAACAAAGGGGGAAAAGAAACTATAGATAACAGAATATCAAAGCAATGTGGTTATGAGATAAATAAGCAAAATAAAAATTGCTTATACTTAGATTTTTAGTCCCTTGCTTTGTAATTTAGAAGGTGGGGGTGATTTTTTTTTGGTAAATATCTACTTTGTTATTTTTAAAACAAAAAAAATTCCAACAATTTTTCATAGTACATGTAGCCAGGCACAGTGGTATACATCTATGCTCATAGCTACTGGGGAGCCAGAGACTTGAGGCTCTCTCACACTCCAGAGTTGCAGTGGGCCATGCTGATCAGGTTTAACATTAACTTGGTCAGCTCTGGGGTTGGTTGGGACAAGGAACTACTGGGTAGCTTATGAGGGGAGAACTGTCCAGGGACAAGATGGATCAATGTCAGAGGTGGGTTAAGGCTCCCACCAGTTAATGGTGAAACTGTGTCCATGAGTGACCCCTGTACTTTCCAGCCTGGGTGAGATGGGGAAATCCAGTCATGTTCTTTTCTTTAAAAAAAAAAATTACACGGATTTTTCAATATTACGTATAAGTCTTGCTTCACTGATTCTCAAGAGTCTTTGAAGAAAGGCAAAAATTAGCATATGTATATATTAAGGAGCAAAGATCTCTTACACCTTTTCAGCGAAGATTTCACAAAAGAATTAAAGAGCTCTTGATGACATATGTAACAAATCCCCTACAACAGCTGGACCTCAGGCATACTCCTTTGCTTTGCCCTTCTTGGCCTACGTCATACCAGCTGCCTTTGACCCATATAAGTAATTCCTTAAGATCTTTAAAAGAGATTGCATTCCCCAATTGATAAATGGTCAAAGGATATGAACAGGCAATTTTCAGAGGAAGAAATTAAAGCTATCTATAATCATATGAAAAAATGCTCTAAATCACTATTGGTTAGAGAGATGCAAATCAAAACAACTCTGAGGTACCACATCACACCTATAAGATTGGCAAACATGACAGAACAAGAAAATGATAAATGCTGGAGAGGATGTGGGAGAGTTGGAACACTAATTCATTGTTGGTGGAGCTGTGAGCGCATCCAACCATTCTGGAGAGCAATTTGGAACTATGCCCAAAGGGCTACAAAAATGTGCATACCCTTTGACCCAGCAATATCGCTACTAGGACTATATCCCCAAGAGATCATAAAAATGGGAAAGGGTCCCACATGTACAAAAATATTTATAGCAGCACTCTATGTAGTTGCCAAAAACTGGAAGTCAGGGGGATGTCCATCAATTGGGGAATGGCTGAATAAATTATGGTATATGAATGTAATGGAGTACTATTGTGCCATAAGAAATGATGAACAAGAAGACTTCAGAGAGGCCTGGAAGGACTTATATGACCTGATGCTGAGTGAAAGGAGCAGAACCAGGAGAACTTTATGCACAGCAACAACCACAGTGTGTGAGAGTTTTTTCTGGTAGACCTAGATTTTTGTAATAACACAAGAACTTCTGAAAAAAAAAAAAAATCCCAATGGTGGACCTCAAGGCAAAATGCCTTCCACACTCAGAGAGAGAAATATGGAAGTCACTCACATAATGTAGCAGATCATGTTTGTGTATGTGTATCTGTTTGTGTATCATGTTCTGATTTGTTATACGGATTCTTTCATTTATCTTAGTCTGACTACATAGCATGACTATAGTGAAAATATACTCAATAGGAAAGTATATGTAGAATCTATACAGAATTGTATGCAGTCGTGGGGAGGGAGGGAGGTAGTGGGGGGTGGGTGGGGAGGGATAAAATCGCAATTGTATGGCAGTGATTGTTAAACATTAAAAAAATAAAAAAAATATAAAAAAATAAAAATAAAAAAAAATAAAAGAGATTGCAGCTGCTCCCCAACAACCTCCATCAGCCCAACAGATATGACCCAAGAACTTGGAAGAGGCAAAGAGAAGAGGTAGGATTTAGAACCCTTTTGACAAAAAGAAAAAAGGAGTGAGCATTCTTCTGAATTTTCTCTTAAGTCTTGTTGGTTAAAAAAAAAAAAAAAAGATGAGGAAAATGGCCATGATGAGAGAACATCACTCATCTGAGTTCTCTGAAAGTCAGTTTAACATGCATATTTTTTTGAGAAGAAAAAATGAGTGAGAAGTCCTGAGGTCTAGTGCAAGAAAGGACTTTAGAGATCATTTGCTCTAATCTCCTTCATTTTACAGATAAGGAAAATGGAGGTCTGAAGAAGTGAAGGAACTTGTCTAACATTAATCACATAGGTAGTATGGAAAAAGTAAAAAAGTCTTCTGTTTTTAAAATTTAAAAGCTTAGATTCAATTCTTAAAAAGAGGTGAGATGCAATTCTATTTCTTTTTAGGAGGCCCTGAAACCATTCTACTTCTGTCTTCAAAAAACTGATCAAACACAAAGAAATCCCCTAAACACAACAAATTTTATAGTAGTCTATTTTGTGGTAGCAAAGAACTGAAAATGGAATAGATGCCCATGGACTGAGAAAATGGCTAAACAAATTGTGGCACATGAATTATTACCAGGTTGTAATGAAATGATGAATTCCAAGAAGCATAGAAAGACATGGATTGATGCAAGGTGAAGTAAGCAGAGCCAATAGCACAACATGCACAATTGCTACAATATCCTAAATAGAAAGACCAACTACCATAAAGCAATCAAAAATGAATATCACAAAATCACAAACAGTAAGCTTGGCCCCAAAGAATGGAAATGAGGAGACACTTCTCCCAATTCCTTTGCAGAAATGGGGGTCTATGAGAGTGAAACCCTGCATACAACATTAAAGTTCTTTTCAATGAATTCATTAGTTTTGATGAATTTTTGTGCCTTTTTATAACTAAAAATTTTTTTTTTATCATAAGGAATAGATATTTGGGATGAGGAGGGGAGTGATGGGCATATAAATTCAAGTAATAAAAAAAATGTACTTTATAAAAAAATTAAAATAGGACACTGTGCATCTCTGGGAAAATCATCCCATTTTCTTATTTCACCCACTGAGATGATCCATAAGTCATCCTACTTTCATTTTCTCTCATATCATAAAGAACTGCCAAGAATTCATTTAGAATGAAAGCCTTGAACTCAGACTTAGACTAGTTCACAAATCTACCACTTGTATGACCTTCTGATTCTTGATATCTCACTTAAAACCTGCTCCTCCCCCCTTCCAGATGAGACTGCTTACATAAGCCTTGGATTGCTAAACAATATTGCATTTCCCTAAGAGCTGCCAGACCAGCATCTTCACATATTCCATCTTAGACCACTGCTTCCTCCCAGATGTTCCTAACACAGTCAGTCTCCTGAATTGAAAATTTCAATCACTCTTGAAAAATCAATCTTATGATATATTTCTACTTTACATTTATTTGGAACTACTAGAACTTGAGTGGCAAAGATTGACAATGCAAATGAAAACTTCCTTGGGCCTATCTTATGCCTGGTATTTAAGACTCTTGGGAAACAGACTTGAAGGACAGAACTCCTTGAAATGTCCAGCATTAACCAGGAGTCCTTATCCATTCTTTTCCCTAATATCTCCATGAGACTGGTTTTTAAGAGGATTCACTAAATGTACAGAACTTCCAGCTTCTGTAACTTTCCTTTTTATTCATTATTCATAATGTGTTATGGGAGGGACTGACACGTTGGCACTTGTCCTCTGTGTCCTAGGAAATCAAGACTGGAAAACACAAAGCAATTGTCTATCTGCATTGGTAGAGGGAGTTTCCTCACTGGAAATTTCCTGAAAATGAAATCATAGATCCAGACCTTTTCCCTACCTCCCACTCCCCCAAATTATGACATTCAGGCATTTTTCAGTCATGTTCAATTCTCTGTGACCGCATCTGGGGTTTTCTTGGCAAAGATACTGGAATGTTTTATCATTTCCTTCTCTAGCTCATTTTAGAGATGAAGAGCTAAGGCAAACAGGGTTAAGTGACTTGCCCAGAATCACACAGTTAGTAAATATCTGAGGCCAGATTTGAACTCAGAAGATAAGTCTTCCTAACTGCAAGTCCAGCATTTTATCCACTGCACCACCTCACTGCCCTAATATGTTGGACAACAGGCTTTTAGAAGTTCTTACTGTGAACAAAATACTGAGGCACAAAAGGATGCCATTAAAAGGGCTTTTCTTATGTTTTTGAGTCAAAGATTCATTCTCAGAATGCTTTTAAATTCATAAAATACACAGAATTATAAAGGAAACTAATTATATTGAAATAATTGCCAAAATATTTTTTAAAAACCATATTCACAGATTCCAGTTAAAAACTCTTCATTTCTAGAAGAGATAGTATTCTGGGCATATTCAAAGGGATAATAAGGGGATGTGGCACATATACAAATATAACTATGGTGCAATATAATCTGTGATTTTTAAAAAAAAAAACATCCAAGAGGTACAAGAAAAGAAATAGATAAGTCCTGAGGAAGGAAAGGTTATTCATGACTTATTTAGACATTAATCTATTCAGTTCACAGGCATTATAACCAGCTAGCTCTCATCACCTAATACCATGAACCCCAACATGTCCCATTATTGGAAAAACTACCATCTTTAGGAAGCAACTGACCTAAAGGTGCCACCCTTTGAAAAAAGAGAGAAACTGTTCTTTTCTGGGGGAATAAAGAGAGATTAGTAATGTCCAGACCTTTGGAATAGCTGCTTAGTGACCAGGCTTCATGGGAATTCCCCTAGACTGTTCTGTGGACGTCTCTAGTCCAATCTTATTCTAGCACTTGACGGAATTTTAATTTTTAATCCCTTGTTCTCCGATATCAAGGAGGTGCTTCTGGTTTCTGGTCCCTCCCTTGAGAGCAGCGTTATATGCAGAGGAATTAAAAGACTCCTCAATCTTGTGCCTGTAAGAATGTGGAGCATCAGCAAGTTTTGCCTGAGGATTAAACTGAGATTCCTTCCCTGATGGTGTAAATGAGAGATGAACAATGGGGATGTCTGTGTCAGGTACAGCTCTGATAACTGCATGACTCAGGCCCACTTTCTCTCTAGGACCACAGCCCCCAAGTATGAAAGCCATGTTCCTCTTCCAGCTCTGAGAACCAGATACAGAGCTACCATTAAGCAAATAATTGCTTGTTGTTGTAAGGACCCATGAAGAGATTAACTCCTTCAAGTAAAAGACAAAGGCACTGGTGGACCAAAGTATCGCAAGACTGTGCTTTTGTGATCAAATTACCATTACATTATTGGTCAAAATCATCTATTATTCTATTTCTTCTCTATTCCTCTCTTTTTTTTTTGTTTTTTTTCCCTCTCTTCCATCTTTTTTTGTTTTAAATCCGATCTGTGATTTCATTTATATGAGAACCTCCCAGTGAGGAAATTCTTGCAACAGTGCAGATCAACAGCTGCTCTTCAACTTAGGAAATTATGTGGCATAGTGACTAGCCTTAGAATCAAGTAGATTTGAGTTCAAATTCTGCTTCAGACACTTCTTAGCTATATGACTCAGGATAAGTCAGTCGAAACTTCTCTGAACCTCAGTTTCCTCATCTATAAAATGGGGACAATAATGGCATCTACTTCATAGGGTTGTTGCGAGAAGCAAATCAGATAACATATGTGAAGTGTTTTTGCTTATCCCTGAGAATGAGATAAATTAAGTATCTCCTCGCCTCTAGGCATATGGACTGTGAAAGTCACTCCTGGCTCCTAGAAGGAACCAGGTGGGCACAGCTATTGTGAAACAGGGACAATTGGCGTATAGCTACTAATAGAATCTCTGATCACTTCTTAGGGCCTTCTTTCCCTTCTGGTATAATTTGCCTGGTTTCTAGTAACAGCCGGTGACTTTAGGAACAGCATGTTTCAGCTACTTCTGCATGCTGGCAAAATCCATGTTGAAGAAAAACATACCACACAACAGGTCAAATATAGTTACAAAATGCCCTTATAATGAATGGTTTACCCTAATTAAAGTATTTCCAAGCCTGAGCCAATGTTTAGTCACAATACTTAATTTATCACATTACGAAATTCACTGCTACAAATGGTCCAACCGATAGTCTTTCCCAATTCTTATTCCTATAATCATTATTCTCATTTGACTGTTCTGCTTGGCCCCAGAGGGTAAACCGAGAAGCAAGGGGTGGAGGCTGCTTACACCGTACAGCCACAGACTGAATCTGATGCCTTGTAATGGGTGATAGTAATGGGTTCTAATAGAATCTGAGTTAGAAAAGACCTCATTGGGGGTAGCTAGGTGGTGCTTCGGATGGAGCACTGGCCCTTGAGTCAGGAGGAAGTGAGCTGAAATCCAGTCTCAGATTCTAGCTATGTGACCCTGGACAAGTCACTTAACCCTGATTGCCTCTGAAAAAAAAGACCTTAGATCTCATTTAGTCCAAACCATACCTGAACAAGAATCTCACCTACAAGATACCATACGTAAGACCATTCAGCCTTCCAATCCACTGTACTTTTGCACAGCTCTCATTTACTAAGAAGTTTCCTCTTATATCAAGTGTAATTTGCCTTTTTCCAACATTCATCCAATTCCTAGTTTGTTCACTGGTATCAGTGTAACCCTCTTCCACATGAAATAATTAAAGCTCTTATCAATCAATAAGCATTAAATGCCTACTATGTGCTATGCACTACTATGTTCCCTATAAGACTTCTCTAGGCTAAGCACCCCCAGTTCTTTTGACTAAATCTCACTATGCCATGATCTGTCATGGCTGCCCTCCTCTGAACACTCTCCAGCTTTATCAATGTCTCATACCTTGGCACACAGAACTGAAAACAACACTCCAGATATAATCTAACTAGGGCAGAGAAGAGTGAGTTATCAGCTCTTCAGTTCTGGATGCCATATATTTTATGATCCAACCTAGGGTTACATTAGCTTTTTTGTAATACTTAATCACACAGCTAACTTGTGACTGACCAAAACCCCTGTATCTTTTTCAAATTGCATATGTAGTCATGCTTCCTTTGTATAGTTGATTTTTTTGGACCTCAACTGCAAAGTCAAGAAAACAATATATACAACTGAAATGTTGATATTTTGGACACCCTATGGTATTTGCGTGAAGATGATTTTTTGGAAGCCAACTGTAAGACTTTATCTTTACTATATCTAATCACAATGGATTGACCCAATATGCTAGCCTACTGGGATCTTTTGGGATCTTGATTTTGCTATCCAACATGTTACCTACCCCTTTAACCCTGTGTTAGTTGCAAATTCTAGAACAATGCTCTCATGCCTTTATCCAAGTCATCAATAAAGATCTTAATCAATGCTTTTTGCCTTGGGGAGGAGAAGGGAGGGAGAAAAATATTTGGTACTCAAAATCTTATAAAGGTGAATATTGACAACTATCTTTACTTATAATTAGAAAAATAAAATATTATTAAGTGGGAAAAAAGATCTTAATAGGAACAAGACAGAGCATGGACCTTGGGACATTACACTAGAGTTGTGATTCCCAAAGACAGTAAGTCTTTAATAACTATTCCTTGGGCTTAGTCATTCAACCAGTTACAGCTTTCACATATTTCCTCCAACAAAATACCTCCTACTTGTAAGTCTAGATCATGATATTTCTTGACAGACGCAGACAGAGATAATTTTGCTCAATTAGGAATGATGATGATGATGATGATGGCATTTATGTAGTACTTTAAAGTTTGCTATAACCTTGAAGTGCTTTATAAATATTTTATATTTTTATCCCCTTTTGAGCAAAACATAAAAGAGGGATAATTATGCTAATGAAAGATGAAAGATGTCCTCAAGTTCAAATGGAAGAAGGATTATTCTGTATAAGGTAAAGTTCAACAGATATTCCCACATTGGATGCCATTTCATTGATTTCTTCAAACTCTATAATACTATCAAGACCCCTCAATTAAATCCATAGCTACTCTAAAGTAATATCCCTAATCATCCATACAGTAAAAACCAAATGGATGAAGAATTAATATTACCTAAATTGTGACATGCAGTTGGATTGGCAGTCCATTGAATTAGTTCATCAGTAAATATATTTTGTAAAGGCACAGTAGAAGTATAATGAGCTGGAACAAGGATTGAAATGGAGTTGGGCTGAAAAAGGACTGAATTATACTTGGGAAACTGCATAGTACTTCCAATTATCTCATTTCTCTCTGTGAGCAAAGTCCATTCCTTTTTTTAAACATGAATGTTTCCAAACAATGCTATATGGCTGTGAATAATCAGCCATTATGCTCTCTGAAGAAACAAAATTACTTGGGTCTCAAAGGACATTGTAAAATGATGGAGGATTTAAGTAGCAGCATATTACCCAAGGGGTCTTGAAGTATAAGAAGTGTAAAGGATATCATCCAGGAAGTGTATGATCAGAAAAGGAGCTGGGCCAGTAATTTGGCAAAGCAATGGATCGCAAGAAGATAGACAGCCCAAGGGAAAGCCAGAAGAGGGACATTAGCGTATAGGGTTAATCCTCTGGGTTGGGTTGGGGTGTTGAGGTTTAATAGAAAGGCACAGAGGAGAATCACACAAGACAATCGCAACGAAAACAGATTCATCAAAGCAACAAAATAGTGTTTGCTATTTTTTGTTTACTGCCACCATTAGACTATAAAAGCTCCTTGAGAGGAGAGCCTTATGTCACCCAAACTCAGGTGTCCTTCCCTATATAACATTTCTGATTCACTTCAGATACTGTACTGGAAAGGGAATAAATGAAGGAAAGGCACCTGACTCTCCTTTTCCTCTTCCCTCTCACCAAGATGGGTGCTCTAGTCCTCCTTTTTGCCTAGAGAACACTGCTCATAACAAAACTTATAGGTAGAAATTTAATTTTTATTCCTAGGAGTTTGTTGTCACAGGACTTGACCCATATCACTGTTAAAAAAGAAAAGAGTAGTATTACTTATAATTGTTAGGAGAAAGGACAGTTCTCTGAGACACAGGGAAACAGAGTTGGGAGGGTGAGAAAATAAATACTTATTAATTGAAAAGAAATGAAAGTTTAAAAACAAACAATCTGATAACATAGCCTGTCTTCCAGGACATACTCAGCTCTCCCACACTGAAGCCACTAACAAGACAGTTCTCCATAATGGCCTACTCATCCAGCAAGGGGATTTATCTCAATGACAGAAGACATTCTCTACCATAAAATCTCATCCTACTTCATAAATCATTTTTGTACCTTCACTTTCACTCTCTCCTCTTTATTTCCTTAAGTCCTCCACTTGTGCTCTTGGTCCCATTATATCACATTCTCCATTATTTTTCTTGCAAATTTAATCTTCAATGGATAACGTAGGTGTTCAGAAGAGGGCCACCATGATGGTTAAGAAACTCTAGGTCCAACAGGGGATACTGAGTCATGAAGAGACTTAGGAGAACATGATAACCGAGAAAGTAGAAATTCTATGATCATAGATTTTAGGACTCTAGGTCTTAAAGAGAGAGAGGTCTTTAGGCCAATCCTTTTATTTTACATGTGAGGAAATAAAGGCTCAGAAATTAAATAATCTTCTCAAAGTTAAACAGGTAACAAGTGGCAGAACCAGGATTCAATCGCAGGTCCTCTGATTATAAATCTAATGTTTTCCCCACTGTCTCCCCTTGATTAATTAAACTTCTTCTGTTTAGCCCCTAAAAGGCAAAACTAGAAGCAATAGATGGAAACTTAGAATAGGATTCACCAGACATAAGAAAAATATTCCTCACAATTAGAGCTATCTGAAAAGAAAATGTTTTGCCTCAGGAGGAAGCTCTTCAAAGAGGCTGGATTGACTGCTTGTCAGGGACATTGCAGAGAGGATTTTATTTATGTTTCAGTTAGATTTTGCCAAGTCTTTGACTTTTTTTAAAGAAGAAAAGATAGGCTGGAATTGGATTGTGAAGAGATTTTAGTGCCCAAAAGAAAGTGTGCATTGTATTCAACTACCAAGGGTAGTAGACTTGCTAAGCAAGAGTGACATAGTCCATGTCTTACCTCCTTCAGTACATTATAAGCTTCTTATTGCACCTAAAGATGCCCACAAAAATGAGGAAGACGGGCCAGGTGGACACATGGGCTACATCATCCACTTCTGAATTCCCTAAGTACTTGCAGTAAAGTACTACATCATCTCCTTCCATGATTTTCCTTTTTTTTTTCTTTCAAACTCTTTCCCTCTGTGGCTCTTCAGAAAATTGGTAAAAAACAAAAACAAAACAAAACCAAAAAAAACGGGCTGCCTCTACAGGAGCCTTTTCTAAGCTGCTATGTAGAGCCAGCAACAATGCTCTTAGAACAAATCAGCTAATCCTGGCCCTATCCAAGCAAAAACCCAGAGAAGGAGAGAATGGGGAAGGAAGGACAAAGGAGGATTCTCTTCCCCCCTCTTTCCCCTCCCCCACACCCTGTGCCCATAGGGTGCCAGCTCTCAGTCTCAGAGATTAAACAATGATTAATAGGGGTAAGATGGACAAAAGAAAATCTGAACTAAGTCCCAGAGAAAGTGTCATCACTTTTATATTTATTAGACTAGAAATAGTCTTGGAAAGGAAGTGATTAAAAATGCCATCATGTTTTTGACCAGATGAGTTGAACGTTGGCAGAGATTCATTAATGACTTTCTGCATTCGGAGTTGTGAGTGTAATATTAGATTGCTTAGTCAATCCTTTCCATTTTCCTAAATTTCATAATGGGATTTTTTTTTAATCTGGACAAAAACACCAATTAATGAAAGAAAGGAAAGGAAAACAAGGCCTGCAAACTCAGAAAAAAAGTATTATTATTCTCTTACCTTAAGGGTTTTTTCCTAAGCTATTACACATTCAGTCTTTTTTCATTTGACCCAAATGCCCCAGGATGTTGGTTGGTATTTTATTAAATCCCTTTCCCTTCAGAGCGTGTGCATTTAGGAAGAGAAATTAAACAGTGGTAAAGTCTGTCAACATTCCTAAGCAGTGATCACAGTTCCACAGTCACACTGTGGGGCTACCAATATTGTCTGATGACAGATCTCTCTAGTGATCACAGCTTTTGAATGCCTGGGGGATGACTGAACATACTATACAGAGATGTGTGTGTGTGTTTGTCCTTCGTTGCCAAAGAAGACCATGCCATCAGAGAAATAAGGACATGACTAGCACTTGACTTTGCTTTGAGTGAGGGAGGGCTGTGCAGGTCACCAGCCTCACTTCTCCTCCAGAGCCATCTGAATCCAGGGACCAGATATTCATCAGGATGACTGGAGATAACCTAGGATGAGGCAGTTGGGGTGAAGTGACTTGCCCAAGATCACACAGCTAGTGAGTGTTAAGTGTCTGAGGTGAGATTTGAACTCAGGTCCTCCTGATTCCTGCACCGGTGCTCTATCCACTGCACCACCGAGCTGCCCCTATACAGAGATAAAGGGAATGCCTCAAGAGAGCCAGACACTGATCACTGATATTGTGAGTTCCATTCTAATTCTGCCTTCTACAAAACACTTTCAATAACTATCCACCTCGCATGTTTTAATTTAATTAAGTATTTAGGGTTCAGCTAACTGTGCCACTTTGGCTAAGTCCCTTACCCTCCTTGGCCCTCAGTTTTCTCATTTGTAAAATAAGGGGTTTGGATTAGAAGATCCAGAAGGTCCCTTTCAGCTCTGGGTTTATGTTTCTGTTCCATCACAGAGCACAAAGT
The DNA here is from genome assembly GCF_028372415.1 of Notamacropus eugenii. Taxonomy (NCBI): domain Eukaryota; kingdom Metazoa; phylum Chordata; class Mammalia; order Diprotodontia; family Macropodidae; genus Notamacropus; species Notamacropus eugenii. The sequence continues at coordinate 528,082,421 of NC_092872.1, read as the reverse complement.
ACTCCATCCTTTACTGATGCTGTAAATAGTTCTTCCAGCTTGTTAATCAGTAAGCATTTGCAGACTACTCTCTTACATTCGAGGTGCTAACAGTAATCAGATAGCAACAAAAAACAAGTCACAGCTACCATCCTCAAGAAACCTGAGATCTAGTTGGGGAAAACAAAACCATACATGGAAGGAATGTTATAATAGTTACAAGGCAACTGTGAACTTGTGCCTATGTCAAAAGTACAAAAAGTATTAGCACAGTGCCTGCTAAATAGCACACACTTAATAAATGGCTAAGTGATTGACTACAAAATGATATATCCTTTTTCTGACCCACATCTGTGATCTCACCAGCATGAGAACTCACATTGGAGAAGTTCCCTCCATCGATCAATTAATCAAGTTCATCAGTGCCAGGCACTGGGGATGGAAAGATAAAACTGAAACAATTCCTGCTCTCAATGAGTTTATATTTCATCTAGGGATGAAATATATGTGCTTAAGAATATACAAAGCATAGGAAAAATAAACACAAGGTAATTTATGGGAGAAAGGCATTAGCAGCCAGGAGGATATTAATTAGGTAGGAGGTAGCATTTAAACTAATCCTGAATGAAACTAGGTAGCTAGGTGATGAAGTGGGACAGAGTGTGCGCCCAGAGTCAGGAAGACTCATCTTCCTGAGTTCAGATGCTTACCAAGTGGGTGACCCTACACAAGTCACTTAGCCCTGTTTGCTCATCTGTAAAATAAGCTGGAGAAGGAAATAGCAAACTGCTCCAGTATCTTTGCCAAGAACACCCCGAATGGCATCAGGAAGAGTCAGGATTCAACAACAACTAAATGTAACCAGTGATTCTGAGAGGGAAGGTGAGGAAGGAGATACATTGCAGACTTTGCTGTTTATAAAGATGTGGTGACACGAGCTGCATGGAATGCTGTGTGTGACGTCTGGCTGCAGTACGAGGTTAAGTTTAGGGGTACTCCCTGACTTTGAGAACCAAGATATTGCACTTCCCTCTCTGGTAACTATGGTCAGGCAGTTGGGGTCCAACTGTCTGTTGAATTCAGGCAGAGGAAGCCAAGTCTGTAGATTTTTGATTTCTCTGTATTTTCTTTGAAATTCAGGGTGCTGACTCCCCTGAAACAAGTGAATGATATATGTGCTTGGTTAAAGGATTGATACATGGGCTTGATTAAAGTGATTGCTAACCCCTCAAAAAAAAAGGTTAGGGTTAGAGTTAGGGCTCTAGGTGAGAAATGGACACCAAAGGGGACACCACAGTGCATAGAACACTGGGCCTGGAGCCAGGAAGAACTGAGTCTAGTTCTGACCTCACATCCTTCCTGGCTGTGTGACCTTGGGCAAGTCACTTAACCTCTTTGTTTCAGTTTTCTCATCTCTAAAATGGGGATGATACCGCACCTAGTTCCCAGAGCTACTGTGAGGATCAAATGAGATAAGGATAAAGTGCTTAGCACAGTAGACTGGCAAATAAATGCCATATTAAATGTTAGCTGCTGATATTATATTATTGTTATTATGTAGAGTTAATAAGAAGGAATAACATATACTAAGTTAGAGAAAGTAGTTTGGAGTCAGGGTTTGAAAGGACTCTAAATGACAAACAGAGGAGTTTGTATTTGATCCTAAAGGCTGTAGAGATCAATGAGATTCCCAGCATACTGGAAGCTCAAGTGATCTGTTATGTGTGATTTGGTCACCTAGCCAATATGTGTTAGGGACAGAATCTGAACCCAAGTCTTTCTGATTCCAAAGCTGGCTCTCTATCTAATATGCCATGATGCCCTTCTCTCTCTCTCTCTCTCTCTCTCTCTCTCTCTCTCTCTCTCTCTCTCTCTCATATATGTATGCGTGTGTATATGTATATATATATATGTAGTGTATATATGTGTGTATGTATATAGCATATTATATATATGCATACGTATATTTTATATCTATATCTATACTATATCATGCTCTGCTGTGCTGTTCTAAATTATGCTAAACTATTCACCATCTGTTTGGCTAAATGTTGAGAAGACTACTCAAGTAGCAATATCTTCAACCAAAAGCAATGTTAAGCATGCATGTTGCCCACTTAGGTATTTGGGGACAGATGTAAAAGATGGCAAGTAACAACCATGTTACTGAGGAAACAAAAAAATATTCTTCTTATGGACTATGAACATTGCATATGGGCCATACTCAATTCAACAAAAATTGATTAAGCACTTACAATGTCCCAGGCAATGTGCTAGGCTGTGTACATTGGGGATACCAAGAAAAAAATTAAATTGTTGGCCTTCAAAGAACTTACATTTTATTGTAAGAGTAAATGAACCTAATGAACCTCAAATGGTTAACCATCATGGTCCCAAGTCACCATATTATATCATCTCCTGGGCACACTTATAATGATAACAACAAATTTAACATTTTAAAGAGAAATCTTTGTGAAAAGATGGATTTGGATCACACAGATCTTAATAGTTTTTTTTCTTTAGTCATGGAAGTTCTTTTGAGATCAAATCTCAAAGATTTTTGGAGTTTTAGAATAATGGAAAATAATGGAAAAAATAAATAATGGAATAATGGAAAAACAATATGTACTATTATTGAAAACTAAAAAAAGTAGCATTTCTGCCTCTCACCCCCCCAAAAGGTGCAATATCTATTGTAATTTTGGAGGTGGGGAAGAGAGCATTTAGACCTCTATTTTCTGTCTGTGAACTCCTTGGCGGGGGAGGGGAAGAGTGAGGGTGTTGGTAATTCCTTCAGCCATTTTCAGTCTTGACAGCTGTACTATAATTTATACTCTTATCTAGAGTTGCATGGGCCACTTAGAGGTTAGTGGCCTACCCATGGTCACACAGTATGCATCTTAGAGGTATATTGGAACCCAAGACTCTCCGACTCCAAGCACAGCCTTCTATGGACTCCCCCATGTTGACTGTCATTTTGTAATCATCTCTTCAAGATAAAGAAGTTTGATTCTTCTATTCCAAACTGACGTTCTTTAAAACTGAGCAATACGTAAGCCACAGAGTGCAATTAACACTCAGAATTGCCATTCTGTCTGTCCAAAGGAAATACGAAAGTTTACAGAATGAAAATCACTTGCCAGTCTTTTCCAAGGCTACCAGAAGGTCACTAGCTGATCTCCTGCCTCACGTACCAAGAATTACAATGCCTTATCTTCTTTTCTCTTGAAACAAAGGGTCCGAAAGAGCTCCAGCAAGAAGCAGAAGGCAGAACAATTCACTGACAACTGGACATTTTCAGTCAACCAATCCATTGTTTTGTTAACTGCAATGCTGAATAACTAACTTGACAATTTCTTTTTCTACTGAATTGATAGGCTACTGTGGGCTTGTATAGAAACAGCTTAAATTAAGACTTTTTTTTTTTTTTGCTAAGGCATTAAATGGGTTGAAAGTAATCTCTGATCAATCTCTAGCAAGTATTTTTAGCCTTTAGGGACTTAGAAAATAGTCATGTAATCACCATATTGCATACTTTTGCATCCATGTTCTTAACAGCCTTTTAAATCTACACGTCAAAAATAGCGAACTAATTTGAATAAATCTGAGGAGACTTTAAAAGGGTATTGAAACAAGGAAGGAAAAGAAATTGGATGGAAAAATTCAAGCTTCCAAAGGGATTTTAAACCTGAAAGACCTAGCTCGGATCAATGATGGAAGAATATGGTTACAAATGGTGCAGTAAAGAAGGAGCCTTCAGCATCAAGTGTGCCTTCACCATGCGGAGACACAAAGAGAGGGCCTGTAGCAGACAATGGAAGGGAACACAGAGAGTCAAGGTTTAAAAGGCTGGAGCAAGCCCAAAGAGGGTCTGAAATTCAACAAAGAGGCTGTTTGGGAAATGGAAACTGAGGTGAACACAAAGATAGTGGGATTGTCTCTTGGGGCACAGAGAATGTTTATGAAACAAGCATTCATGAGAAGTCAAGGCAGTGACAGTCACAGGAAACTTTCTGGTGAAAAAGGGCAGCTAGAAAAAAAAACCCAGTCACAATGCTGGATTGAAAATACAGAAATTCTCATCCCTGCCCTCCCCCATTAGCATGCAGTCTTTTTTAAACCTAAGTTAGATTAATTGGTTTTAATTTTAAAACAGGGAACTAAAGCAGTAGGAAGATGGTAGGAACTGAGCAGTAGGAAGATGATACAATTCCCAAATTATTCATTCAATAAGTATTTACGGAGTAGCTACCACCTACAAGGCACCGTGCTTGAAGTTGGCATGGGGAGGATTTCCATGTTACATTTTAAACAACTGAGGTGCATCATTTTTGTAATAATAGCTAGCATTTATATAGCATTTTAAGGCTTGCAAAGCTCTCTAACATATTAACTCATGTGAGTTAATCACATCCTTGTGAGGTAGGTACTATTATTCTCCTCATTTTACATTTGAGGAAACTGAGGCTGAGAAAGATTCACTGACTTGCCCAGGGTCACATAGATAACATGCCTGAGGCAGGATTTGAATTCAGGTCATCTTCTGACTCTTAGTCCAGCATAATATCTAGTAGGCTATCCAGGTGCCAGGAAACACCTCCTAAAAACCTTGAATTTACATGTTAGACTTAAACCTGAGAGACACATCTACTCCTAGTTTCTTAATATTATTGGACTGTTAAAAGTTACCATATTATTTAACTGGAGAAAGTCAGAACATTTTCATTCATTACAATCTTCCACTAGTAAAATAAAAATTCTCTTTTTTTCTGTTTGAAACTGGGGACAGGAGAGCCTTCGAATTAACATTTAGCAGAGTTAGCATGATGTGGAGAGAGAACCAGCCTCAGTGTTTAGAAGACCTGGATTCTAGTCCCCACTTTGAGAGAAACTAGCTATATGACCTTGGGTAGTGTCCCAGGCAACCCTCCAAGAATACAAATTGCAGAGATGTAAGGCTATCTATCTCAGTGGGTTTCAATCACTGTTAAGGTTCTCCTAAAATAAAAATCAGTAATAGTAATACCACCATCACTGTGAATGACTGACAGGCAGCTGAGGAATTGGGGAAGGAGCATCACCAAAGGGTTAACTTTGGTTTTGTAAAGATGATCCCTCTAGTCAATGCAGCCAAATTCTTAGAGGCAAAAGATACTGTGAGTGGTGGATAGTATATATCATTCTAACAGCAGTGTCTAAAGAATGGGATGGGGGAATGGAACACTTGATGCTCATACTACTTTCTGATGTTATTTCAAAATCTTTCAAGAGTGGGTGATTGAGGGGGCAACTAGAGGGTGCAGTGGATAGAAGACCAGGCCTGGCATCAGGAAGACCTGAGTTCAAATTTGACCTCAGACACTGATTTACCAGCTGTGTGACTCTGGGCAAGTCACTTAACCCCTACTGTCTCAAAAAAAGAGGGGGTGATTTAGGGAATAGGGAAGCATAAGTAGAATGGGAAGAATGCTGACCTCAGAGTCAGGAGCCCTGGGTTTGCCACCTACAAGTTGTATAACCTTGGACATACCACCTCATCTTTTGAGACTCAGAAGTTCAGTGGAAGAGACCTTAGGAGCGGTTTATTAGAGCCAGCTCAAATGGGCTCATGAAAGATGATTGTTAAATGTTCAAATTAGTCATTTACATCTTAGAAATAGGCAAACACCACAAATCAGGGTTTGATTTATTGTTTTGTTGGTTGTCTAGACTTAAGAAAGTGATGGAAAAAATGTTAAGATCCATATTAAACTTAAAACCATGTCATGCACAATTTTTTTTTTCTTTCGAAGAGCTAGTTATTAATCATTTGCCAGCATACCTACGCACCTTGGGGATTACTGACTCTAAACTCCTATTATAAAGTTAACGAAAATAAGTTCCAGAAAGTGAAGAGACTTGCCCAAGGTCACACAGACTGCAAATTGTAGAGGTAGTGTTTGTCTTGAATCCAAATACAGTGCTTTTTCCACTACATCCCCATAAACTTCCTCATTAGGAAAACAGGGACCACCAGTCATCTGCACCAAATGAAACAATTTATGTGGATAAAAGTGTTTTGCTACCTTGAAGTACAATATAAACAAACTATTGCCATCATTATTATTGCTTCTGCTTTCACAGTTCCTCATTGCTCCCAACAAGTTCCAATCAGGGTTACCTGAGGAATGGAGAATCTATTTTTGCGCCCATATGTTGGAGGCTGGATGGAAGTTCTCATCTATTTGATGAAAGGGTTCGTGTTATTATGAATGTTTAGATTGAGGGACTGAGATGACACATACAAAACTGAGTCATATGGGATACGGAATTACGAGAGAAAATGTATTCTGTGGCTGAGTCAACTTTTTAAAAATTGGAGATATGAAATAAACTAATTTTATGCTATAAACAGGAGTTCTGATGATTTCATATTCAAATACTAAGAATGACATGATAGTAACAATAGTTCACATCTACATAGCACTTAAATCTTGCTCAGCGTATCACACACTATTTCATTTCATTCTCATTACAGCCTTGTAAATCAGGTACTAGTTTTCTATCCCCATTTTAGAGATGAGAAAACTGAGTTCAGCAAGATTGATTTGCCAAGTAGTCACATAGCTAGTAACTGTCAGAGGCAGAATTTGAATCCAGGTCGTAAAATCACTGATTAAGAGTTGGAAAGGACGTCAGAGGCCATCTTACCTAACCTTTCATTTTACAGATGAGGAAACTGAGATTACAGAAGTGACCTGCCTAGAGTCCCTTAGCTCTAGTACTAAGGTAGGATATGAATCCTGTTCTTTCTGTCTCTGAGTCCAGTGTTCTATCTACTACATCGCTATTAAGTCACAGAATGTGAAACTTCTATTTCCACAAGAAATATATTTTCTAGAGCAAAGCATCCTGATTTATAGTCATCTTATTTACTAAATAATTATCAAAATTTTCCTTATAACAAAATCAAAACTTCATCTTTTTTTTTTTAACTTGGAAAAATTTCAAAGGAACAGGCTTGTTTCCATGGGACTCTCTACTCTATAGGCTCTTATCCTACATTTAAGCTAACTATTCTTCTGTTACCATTCTCATGCAAATACCTAGCGATTAAGTGACAAATGACAAAAATAATTTTGGGGTGTTTCAAAGCACAGACAAAAAGGTACAAATATAGACAGATTCAATAAAAAACAGTTGCTTGCCAAGTCTTGGAAAGTTCAATATTGTTTTTCCTGACTCAAGACATATATTTAACTATGCCCTAAATTTAAAAGAAAAAAAGATAAATCTGCATCTATATTATTTCCTATTAGTTGATTATAAATTAAAGCTGAAAGTGACATCAGAAGCCAGCTAGTCGAACATTCTCACTTTACAGATTGAGGAATATGAGGTCCTGTGAGGTTAAGTGAACTGTTCAAAATCACACAAGTATTAAATGTCAGAGGCAGGACTTGAACCTAGGCTCTCTGAGCCCAGAACCAGCCCATTTTCCTTCCATTGTGTTACTGATTTACTTAGAGATTTTCCAAAGATGATGTTCACAACTAGAAACTTCTCCTTTATGCACTGGTCTACCCTTATTTGTAAGGATGCTAGTTATAGCAGAGCTCTCTCCCCAAGGCTTCAGGTGTGAAGATGGGGGGAAAAAACAACAAAAAAAAATTAATTACAGGAAAAAAGAGGAAAGGGTCTGTTCTATCTAGAATTAGGGGAAAAAAGGCAATTTTCTTGAAGTTGTCCTTCTTTGGAGGGGAAGGCGGTGTCCAGACTATTGATTTCTTTGGTGAAGGTATCTCCATGTATGGAAACTTCCTTCACAGAAACACATCAACAACTCCTTAGTAATTTAGAGAAGTGACTGGGGGTGCTGAGAGATTAAGAGATTTGCCAGCGTTTAACCCCGATTGCTTCCATAAAAACAAAAAAACAAAAAAGGAAGACAGCTAGGTGGCAAAGTGGATTAGCCCTGACCCTGGAGTCAGGAGAACCTGAGTTCAAATTTGAGCTTAAACACTTACTAGCTATGTGACAAGTTGGGCAAGTCACAGTTTCTCCATTTGTAAAATGAGCCGGAGGAGGAAATGGCAAATCACTCAGGTATCTCTGCCAAGAAAATCCCAATGGGTCACAAAGAGCTGGACATCACTGAACAAGAACAACCAAAATTATTAGGTATATTTAATGCTCAATGGTTAGTATTAGGGAATATAGGAGCATCACCGATTGTAGAGTCAGAAGATCACAGAGGTAGACCTAGAAAAGACTTCAGAGGTCACCTACCTAACTCTCCCATTTTACATATGAGCCCAAGGAGGTGACGTGATTTGTCCAGTCATAAATGTCAGAGGTAGGATTTGAAACCAGGTCTTTTGTTGCCAGAGACAGTGCTCTTTTCTCTAGGCCACAACACTTCCTAAATCAAGGCAATATGGATTACATATTCCCAAACTTTAATTTGGGTGATAATTTTAACCTCTTACACTAAAACCATTTGTCTGACCAGTACAACATGGCCAAATGTCCAGTACCATTTCATTTTATTGCCTTTCTCCTTTCCAGCTCTGGTTGAGGTACTCCTAAGAAGAAAAATGACCAAGAAGCAGGAAACAGAAGAAAGAAGATGTAGAATATGCCCTGGAAAATAATCCACTGTGGGATATGAAAAATAAGAATTGCCTGAAATAAAAATATACATGGATAGATGTCAAAAGGGAGGAAATACACTCAAGTATGCCTGAGTGGGAGCAAAATTATACCTAGGAGGCAAGTTGAAAGCAAATTCCAAAGTGAGTCGATATTTTCTTCATACTAGCAAATATGAATTACTGTATTTTAATATTATGCATATTAAGCTTGTTTTCCTTGGCTCTAGAGGAGCAGAACCGGAAGCCCTGGGAGGAAATTGCAGAGCAGCAGTCATGAGCGGTTTCCTAACCATTGTAGCTGTTAGGTACTAGGGCTGTACCTCATGAGGTAGTCAGGAATCTACTATGGATGGAGTGTGATTTCAAAGTGTCTGTTAAAGTTGGTGCCCACACTCCTGGGTTTGCTAAGGGTGCAGTACCCTTGAGTGGAATCCCTGAACAAACATGGCATGGACCCAACACTGAACTTGCCTAGAAAATGCACTGAGTTAAACCAACTTCACAAGATTTAGTTGGCTCTTTAAGGTTTTTGCAGAGGAGCTTCTGTGAAGGAACAGGTAATCTCTGGAGCCAAGAAAGCATTTTCAGTAACTGTTTATGGTGATAGTATCTTTTTAATTTCTTATGTTTCCACTTTTTGAGTTTCACTTCCTCGCTAGGCCCATTTCTTGGACCAGATGCTTGCATCTAGATAGCCTGAGGGATGACTTCAGAACCCCAGGTCTAGAGGGCCCCATATGTGGGACTGAGCCTAATCCATGAGGAGCTTCCTAACCGTAGCTGTCAATTACTAGAACTATGCCTCTGGAGGCTGGTGAGTTAGTTCCCTTTCCTGGAGTTCTCTGGGATACTTCCCTAGCCATGATGCTTTATGGAAGGAGTTACTGCTCAAACAAAGGTTGGGCTGGAAGACAGACCTTTGAAATCTCTTGAGCTTGCAATTCGTGGCTTCTATGAATTTATGCTAAAACCTTACTTCATGCCCCTTACTTACATTCTCTCCTCTTTAACTGGGTTATATATAATTATGTATATGAAGAATACATATTATATATAAAACTTATAATATATAACAACTGGGTTATATATATGTATCATTATATTATATATGTATCACATACCTTCTGCTGCTGCTGCGTTTGTAATGACTAATTTTTTTTTTGCTCCCTCAAATATTTAAGATTCATTTTTTCCCAATTATCAAGTATTCATTTTTCTCCTCCCATCTTCCGTTCCCTTTCCCATTTCCTACCCCCAATCAAAAAAGAAAAAGGAAAACAAAACCTTTGCAATAATCAGTTAGGTAAAACAAATTCCCTTATTGACCAAGTCCCCAAATATGTCTCATTCTCCTTATTAGTCCATCACTCTTAACATTTAAACATGCAATTAATTAAAAAATTAAATATGCAAAAAATATGGGAGGATTGCTCCCCAGTCTCCTCACCAATCAAATCAATCAAATATTTATTCCACACCTACTATGTGTCAGGCATCGATACTGGGGACACAGAGATGAAAAGGAAACAGGCCCTGCCCTTCAGGACCTTACATTCTATATAGGCTACTGCCATCCATTTAATTAGGTTATTCCACAAGCATGGCATAAGCAGTACCACATCTGCAAGTGTGACCAGGTGTTGCCTCCCAAGCCTGCAGGAAGACTTGGAGTATTTAGCTCCACAATAGCCAGTTAAACTGTTTCTCTGTTGAATTTCACTGTTTTGGTCCTTGGCCTTGGGAGGCATCTAGTCTTGAAATCCAACCTCTAGAAACTGGCAGACTGAAGTCCAGAGCTGGCATAGAAAATTCTCAGGAGGACCATAAACTCAACTCACAATGTCACCTGATTGAAATATCCTTTCAATATTATGTGAGCTTTTCAATATAGCACAAATGGCTTTTAAAACAATAATAATAGCATTCACAAAGCACGTCAAAATTAGCAAAGCACTTTCCAGAAGTATGTAGGCAAATGTTTAATGACTAGCTGGGGGTAACATGTACGCATGACACATTTTTAAGTTAATCTGCATAAATGTTACTTCCATTACTTTCTTAGGTCTAATCAACAAAACAATAGCTTTTGTAGCATAGATATGTAGAATTTTTAACAAATTTCTGAAAAGATCTTACCAAAAATTTAATAAATCAGGCTCTTGAGAGCCATTATGAACTGGCTCCTGAACACTGATGCATCTAACATAGCACCTGATATATTATTTTATTCCTCAAGCCCATCCTATGCATTAGTGATTTTGTCATTGAGGAACTTCATGGTGTGACAACTCACTTCACCAACACAAATTGAAACCTGTTTATGACTTAGAAACTAAATTTGAAGGAGTTGCCTAAATCAAGATTATACGACGTGTTAAGGAACACGTGTTAAGGAACAGCTTGTTAAGTATCTCCAGGTTTTTCTAAGACCGTATCAAACACTCTACCACAACACCTTGCTGCCTCTCTACACAAATACATATACCGTCATGAATTTAGAGCTAGAAGGGACCTTGGAGACTTATCCAACCTACCCCATTTTACAGACAAGGAAAACTGATAACCAGAGCAATGAAGTGATTTACCCAAGTTCACATGGGTACTAAGTGTCAGAAGTAGAATTTGAACTAAGGTCCTAACTCCAAATTCATTGTAAGGTCCTAACTCCCAAATCTAATGTAGCATGCTGCCTTTCCAATCAATTCATTAAGTATAATTATGAACCTACCTTTTTGGTTTCCTAGTAAATGCCTTTAAAATGTGGACTCGTGTTACTTTTGATATCAGAAATCTAAACAAAGGTTCAGAAACTGAAATCCAGCAAAGGAGAGAATGAGATAGCTACCTGCAAGAGCTTTGCCTATAGACTGCAGAAGGGAGAAGACCCATGTCTCTGGAAAGGTGGGTATACAGCATCATTCCCTGTACGTGTGCAGGAGGAGCCAAGAATGCCTCTTATTAGCCCCATGGGACATAACTGCTTTGTTCTGTAAACCTTTATTCCTCACCTTTTTGGCCACAAACACCTGGGATTGGGTGGACATGCAGCTAACCCCAAGTAGCTACAACATTTATGCATAGTGGCAACTGGCTGGGAGGGAATTACCACTCTGTAACTGTGCCTATCAATATGGCAGATGGATAAACCATCTCACCTACATTACCCCCATTAACTTACCACCACAGAGGGAAGAATCACAAAATCCCATCATGGGAAGTGACCTAAACACTATCTAAATCAACCTGTTCGCATGCAGAATGCTCCCTATACCATCCCTAGCAAATCAGCAAAAAAACCGGTGCTTGGAGATCTCTAGAGATAAGAAGGCAACCCACTAGTTCCCAAGGTTGTTCACTCCACTTTGGGTACGCCTCTGATGGTTAGGAAGTTTTCCTAAGCCTAAATACAGATCTTTGAAATTTCTACTTATGGCTCCTAGTTCTGCCCTCTGATGTCAAGAAAACCAAGTCAAAGCCCTTCCACTTGATAGCAACTCCACCATCTCATTTCCTCCAGTCCTCCTCTACCTCTCCCAAATCTCCTCTTATCCAGACTAAGTATCTTTAACTCCCTCAATCAGCTCTCAAAGTGCTTGAGAATCAGGGAGATGTTTGTGAAGCATACCAAATTAGTGGAAGAATTAAGAGCTGTAAAATTTCCTAAAAAGTCATACAGATGGCAAAAATGAATTCTGTTCTAAACCACAAACTCATTGTAATATTCCTCCATGTGATAGCCTGAAAACCTATCCATCTATGAATTAAGATAAAGAAATTTCAATGTCAAGAGTTTGGATTTATTTCTATTATTGGACTTCCTATCATTTCCCCCAACTTTTGCTCTATGGCTTTCTGTGTATTTAAAATGCTACTCTGGCTGCCCCCTTATGTTTGTATCTGGTTAAAAAGCTCAGACAACTAATACTATTCATAGCCAGTTCTAAAATAAGATTCTGAAATTAGGAAAGGAAAAGTCAAATCCTAGAGTATTTTTCAAATACTTAAGAAAAACAATGACACCTACAAACTCAAAAATTCCCTTGCTGCTTTTTCAGGTAACACACTTTGGACCAGCCAATAAATTTTCTGCTCAAAAGTTGCCTGGGGAAGTAGCTAAGTTCTCTAGCTTCTACTTGTTTCTTTATTATAATGTGGTAACCAAGTAAAAATCTTAGGCTAGTCATACTTAAAAGAAGATCAGAGAGATATCTTCTTTCAAAGAGAATAGAAGAAAGGCCAGAAAGCAGCACAAACAGAACAGCATTAAAAGCTACAGGTTGTACTTAATATATAATTTTTTTTTTAGAAAGGAAGCTGTGCATAATAGAGACCTGCAGTTTCATGTGCAGTCATATTTCTGTTCTACTGTATATGGAAATCTCAGTTTTATTTGTTGTTTGTTAAAATCAGAATTTAAAAAATTAAAAGGGAAATTCATACCATGAGTGATGGCCTGGGAAAAGGGAGAGGAAAATCTCATTAGTTAATGGAAGGACATATTTAAAACTAATTAGCGTTTTCTTTTGGAGCATGATTAGGTCATATTATTTGTACTGTCTTTATCACAGCTCTAGTTCTGCTGTTGCTTCTCTTAAAGGTATCCTGGCACTAAACTGCTTTTCATTAAATAAATGCTTGTAACGTAATAGATGCTTAACGAATGCTTGTTTATTGATTTTAAATAAGCATCATTTCTAGCTTTGCTATTAGCTAAACATCTTTCAAAAAACAAAACAAAAAGACTGATTGTAAGACAGGCATCACTGAATTTGGAGTCAAAGGACATAGATTCAAAACCTGGCTTTGTCACTTGCTACTTGTGTGACCTTGGGCAAGTCACTTAAAGTCTCTGAGTCTCCAGAGTTTTCTCGTTTGTAAAATGAGGAATCTGGAATAAATGCTCTCTCTACAGCCCCCATAATCGCTACATGTCAAGTTACAGCTAAGACAAGAATTGCAATTGCAACTCTGACAACATCGATGTCTATGGAGCAAACTAAGAGGAAAGAACTGAGGACTCTGCCAAATTCCTGATTATTTTATGCTTCGATTAAAAAAAAAAATCTCCTTTTCCCCCACCCAGGGCATCCGTGTCCTAATTTAGGTCGGAGACAATACGTGAGATCGGAACCGACAGACTGGGTGTGGTCATTTGGCAAACGACCCGAGGCCCATCCCTCTTCCCCGTTATGCCTCTAAGAAAGGAGAATTCGCTCTCCTCCGAGGCTGATTTTTACAGCAGCCTTGTTCCAGGTTCCAGAAGCATCCCCAACCATGACGACGACTTCCTTTTACACCCGCACATGTAACCAGTGGTACCAGACTCCTCGGGAGACAAAGCCCCGTCTTCCAAGCAAAAGCGACCCTAAGACTATTTCATTTTTGCACTAGGGTTTGGCATAGAAGAGGCTTCCGAAGAAGACATACGCGGCTATGACGGGAACGCCTGTGGTCGACCTTGCCACCTTTCTGATACTAACTCCACGAAGCCAGGTAGACTGTCCGCAGACAGAAGGCACCAGGAGCACTAGGGGGTGGAGACAGCGCCAGGAGCCCAGGTCTGTAATTCAGTAATTCAGGCAGGCTGGAGCAGCGCATGCCATTCGCCACACCAGACAGGATTCAACAATGTGTCTGAAGGGAGAAGACAAGGGCTGGATAATACTGGCAAAACACAGGCAGGACGCTGGCATATTTTGGTATGTGCCCTTCCTGTTCATTAAATATCTTACACAAAAATTTCCTTTAACAAGAAGGTGAAATTAGAACCTTTTTTTCTGGGCGTGAGATTGGGGTGGGGGGAGAGAAGAAGGAATACTATTTCCCAAACATGATTATCCAAAAGATTTCAGTACTTGTTTTTTTTACATTTTACAAACTAGAGAAACAAAAAACACTCTTAGGGCTATTTTCAAACAGCACGTCTGCTGCTCTGAGAGTCTCCGAGCTTCGAAGAGGTAAAGGTGGGTAGGTAGGGGATCCGCCGGATTTTCCCCAAATGTGTGGCCAATCTCCCTCCGTCAATCTCAAGCTTTGAAACAAAGCTCCATCGGGCTCAGATTTTACTCTTACCTTTCTCTAGCCCCCAGCATCTCCTTTAAACCCAGCCTAGAGTCACACCCTGCTCAGAGATCTATTCCCAGCCTCCAGATTTTACATACCCACACACATCAAAGTCTTTCACCCGAACTCCCACTTCAGAGCTCTTTTTTCCTTCCCTAGAACCCCATCACACAACTTACCCCACCCCGTCTCCTGCCTCCACCCTTTCTCTCTCTTCTGAAATCCAGGCTCCTACCTCTTTCGAACAACACCCCCCCCCCACCCCCCCGCCCTTCCACCCTAGTCTCAAGAGCCCAGCCCTAAAGGAGCCATCCCATCTCGCTCCCTAAAAGCTTGCAAGGTGGAGCTTTCGTCTTTTTCAGAGCAGGTTGCCCGAAAGGCTCGAAGGGCTGAATAGTAAGTCCAGGCATTTTTCTTGCCCTTAGAACTAGCTGTGGCGAGTGGTCTCTTTGTGGCCCTGGGCAGGTGGCAGAGGCATGCGGTGGTGCCGCGCCCTCTCCCCGACGCAGCGCGGGTACTGGGTTGGGAAAGAATAGCAGTCAGCCCAGAGCCGAAATCCCGACTCTTGGGGCCACAGTCAGGTCGAGGGGCTTGGGGAGTTTGGGGGAGGAGAGAGCGCGCAACCAAAGACCTCGAAGTGCCTGGAAGGGGAAGAGACCAGAGGGGTGGTTCGTGCATCCCCGGGCCGGGCCAGCTCAGCCTGCAGCAACACACCATCAGCATCTCAACACAAACTGCCCTCCTTCATCCTATTCCTCACCCCCTCCCCCGACCCCTAGAGCAACAACAGTTCCCAATACACCCCTTCTCCTGCACCACCCCTCATCCTCAGGAGCCCTGACCAGAGGTCACCCCAGACCAGGCCCTCTGACCTTCGGTCTCTCGCCTCTAGTGTTTGTGTGTGAGGGTGGTGGCGGGGCTGGGGCCCCGGGGGTGGGGGTGGGGGAAGAATACACACTCCCACCCTGCCTCTTCCGCCCCCTTTAGGAGTCGGGGTGGGGGGAATTACCTCCCTCCTGGTGCCTCCGGGGATTATTGCCTCCCTATCCCTCCCACGCCCTTTTGTAAGGCTCCGCCGAGGTAATAAGGGGATAGATGACGCTGCTGCTGTCACTCGGGGAGAAACCCACTGCCCACTATGCCATCACCCACTCTGCCTGGCCGCCGCCGCCGCAAGCTCCCGCGTCCTCCACGGTCCTCTTGTCGTTGCGACCTCCCTCGGCGCTGCGGCCGGGCTGGGGCCGTGGATGCTCTGAGCCGGGAAGGCGGCTGCCGCCGTTAACACCGTTGCCGCCGCGATCCGGCTCCGTCGTGGCCGCGTTCTGCGCTCTGCAACCCCCAGCACACTAAGCGAGAGCTCGAGGATGGGAGATGGAGTGGGGCGGGGGGAGAGGGAGGAGCGGTTAGGGGTGGGGGGGACGGTAACGCGAGAGGGGGAACAGAGGATGGGGGCGGGGGAGAGGGCCCCGAGGGATCGGCCTCGACCTATCACTGAGCGTTGGCTCCGCCTCCCCTCCCCCTCCGCAGCCCGCGGCCGAGTCTCCTAGCCTAGGTCTAGAAGACCGGTGTGGACCATCCGTCTTCTAATCCTACGGTCCTCAAGGCGGGGAGGCTTCGGACTACGACTCCCGTCGGGCCTTGCCACCGAGCCGGGAAAGGAGATAAGTGAGAGCCGCAGGAGAAACCGACCGCACAGCCCACGCCCCTCTTCCCTCGTTCCTTTTGGTTTCCATAGTGACCGCAGACACTTGACAAAGCGCTGGGCAGGCGGATCTCCCAAGAGAACTCCGGGCAGAGAAGAGGGGCGGGGACCCCGAAGGAGGCCCACCGCGTCCCCTCCCACCCCTGCTCCCGCTCCGCAGCCCGCCCAGAGCCCCTGTGGAAGTTGAAACAATGGCACGAACGAAGTACCATGGTGCTGTGTGTGGGATCTCCGGACTGCCCAGCCCCGTGGCGAGGCTGGCTGCCCCCTGCTGAGCTGCCTGGTGCTCCCCTCCAGTCTGGTTCCCTCCCTGTCTCCAGGGCCCTCTCCTTCTCTCTGGAGCGGGCAGGTTTCAGGATTTTAGGGGATCAGGTGGAGCGCGCACACAGCCTTTCTCTACTACCAGGCACACAAAGTAGAAATCCCCTGGTGTGGCCCTAGGATCCCTAGGAAACCTTGAATTTGGCAGCTCTTTCTCCTGGGCACAAAGTTTGAAAATGGCGCCCCCTGGGTTGCTGTCCACCGGAATATGTAACGCTGATTTCACTGCACAAAATAAAGACTGGCGTGCATTAAGTATGTGTGCGTTTATTTTTCTTAAACTCGTGGTGTAAAAAAAAAAAAGTCGATTCTTGGGGATGGAGGAAGGGCGAGGGAGCGGCTCAACCACACTCTCGCCTCAGAGCTTACTTAGTGTTTCATAGTATATATTACTGCGGATATCAATCTTCTATTTGTTCACTGTATAGATTATTGGATGGCTTCTCGTTGCATAAAGCACAACCCTCCGAAGCCGGAGCTCTCCTTTCTAAAAATACAAATATTGATAGCTTTTGCTTGCACATCTCTTTCCTTTCTAAACATATCCCTCCCTTACCCAGAGAGCTGTTCTTTGTAACAAAGAATTTAAAAACAAAGAAAGAAGCGCGGGGTTGGGGGTGGGGATAAGGAGCAAGTCCCACACCCAAAGTTTCTGAAGAGAATTGCAAAGGAGGAACGTATATTTTCTCATTTCTTCTTTTTAGTCAAGCTTGATCATTATAATTCCATTCTTTAGGTTTGCTTTTTTGTTGTTTGTTTTGCTTTTCCGTATCTAGACCTTTTTGACAAAGTTATCTATCCCTTTTCTGGGATCTCAAGTTAGAGTCCCCGTGTGACCTCTCTCAGCTTGCCTACCCTATTACTTCCAAATTCTAAACGCTTTAAGGAAGAAAATGGCCTTAGGCTCCAGAAATACGAGTAAGCTTCTGAGGACTATCTCCCCTTCACCCCCATCCTGTGGACCTCTGGGAGTATTGCAAGGGATGCAGATGAAACCAAACCTCCCCAGGTGGATCCCCAGGGCAATGCTGTAACACTAGAACAATTAGGTGCAGAAAGCCTCCGGCGATATTTCGAAGCAAAGTTGCTGTTCATTACTCCCTCCCAGAGAGTGTCTTCGGAGACCTCCCCTCCCCTCAACTGCAAAAAACCCACAACGAAAAGGAGTATCTGTCCGAAGCCTGCGGGAAAACAGGGCTAGGCAAAATTATTTTCACCTCCTTCCTGTGCTTTTGCACTCCTGGGTCAGCACCTGGCTAGTCCTGGGCTTCTTTAGTAAAAAAAAAAAAAAAAAGCTGTCATTTTGGAGGCAGAGCATAGTAGGTTTCAATTCCAGCTCAGATACAAACTAATTAGGATTAAGCTAGAACTGACCTATTTGCAATTCTTTGAACACTCCTTTTCTTTTGCACTATTTCACATGTCTGTAATTTGGCTACTCACCTCTGTCTCTTTAGTTTTCTGACTTCCTTCAAAATTCTGCTCAAATACCACTTTTTAGCCTTTCCCAATTCTACCCCCACTCCAGACTTTCCCCTTTAATTACTGTCACCTACTATGTACAAGGGTAGCTAGCTGGCAAAGCAGATAAGAGTCAGGAAGATTCATCATTTTTTCTGAGTTCAAATCTGGCCTCAGACACTTACTAGCTGTGTGTGATGCTGGGCAAGTCATTTAACCCTGTTTGCCTCAGTTTCCTTATGTGTAAAATGAGATGGGGAAGGAAATTACAAACCGCTCCAATATCTTTGCCAAAGAAAACTCCAAATGAGGCCACAAAGAGTCAGATGTGACTCAGCAACAGCTGTGTACGTATTCTGTATTGCTTAGTTATTTACATGTTATGCCTTGTTAAAATGTAGACTAAGGCTTTTTTTGGCCTTTCTTTGTATCCCTAGTGCACAGCACAGTCCTTGGCACATTCTAGGCACTTAATAAATGCTTGTTGGGTTGTCACCTATGTGATCTTGGACAAGTTTCTTTACCAGCTCTGTAGGTCTCAGATTCCTACTCTGTAAACTGAAAGGTCTGGACTAAGTGAATTCTAAGTTTCCTTCCAGCTTGAAACAGACGATAGATTTAGCAGTGACCGAGGCAGTTTTAACAGTTCCATGTTATCTGCACTGAATCACCCAAACTCCAGGGAGATGGTGTTTATTATACGTCTCTTGTGAGTATCGGTTGTCATACAGAGTGCCCCTACTGTACCCCTCCATGTAACCATGCAACGGCATTATGATTATGGTCTCCCAGTGCATCCTGGGTCATCTGCCACCTGCTGGTTCTCCACTGAATTGAACCTGCTTCTCCATCTTTTTTTCTGCAGGGAAGCAGTTAGGCTCTCTTTTGCAAGGTAACTAGAGCCAAAGGCTATTTCCACTTTTTTTTTTTAAGTGTGTTGGATTCACCACACAAAGCATGCCCTGCTGACTTATCTCCTTAAAGTTATTTTGTCGTTCATTTTTAAAGTTTGTATTTTTAAAGTGTTTGGTTTTAATTTCTTTAGTTTCATGAATAAAAATATCCCTTATGATTTAGTATTCAAAAAACATTTGCCTTAAAAAACAAAATTAAATTCTCTATTTGCATACCCTAATGAATCGATCTATGCTTCCCCAGCTGAACCCCATCAGCCAGCCAGCCAACCATCTGGCAAAAGCATTTAGGTCATGACTTTCTTTTGAATTGCTTCGCTTCTGCCTCAGTGACCACTTTCCAAGGCCTACTATTTGAGTTGGAATGAGAAAATGCCTTATATCTCCTGTGCCCCTGGCATGGAATAGAGGTAAGCTTCTTTACTCTGGATCCATCAATCAACACTTATTAAGTACCTACTATATGCCAGGCACTGTGCTGGATCTTCCTTTTAGTATGCCTAAAGGGGCAGGGGGCAGGTAACTTTAGCCGACATCTTTGTTGTACCTCTGCTTTCCCTACTTAAGAATGGAAATACAGCCCTTCAGTATTGATGTTTACTTGTACATTCCTACCCATCCATCCACATATTCATTCATTCACTAAACAAGTATTAATTAAACAACCTTATTGTTGTTCAGTCGAGTCTGACTCTTCATGACCCCACTTGAGGTTTGTTGGCAAAGATAATAGAGTGGTTTGCCATTTCCTATGGACACTTTACATATAAATAAATAAACAACTTAAATAATTATCTTACCAGTAACACTCCCTCTCAACGACTTTCCCCATTTGGTAAATTTGTTGGTTGCACATTGCCTTCCCCAGGGATGATTATTACTTCAGGTTCAAAGGTGTAGTTTGTGTGTCTGGGATCCTACACAATGAGTTCAAACCAAAGGCATTTCCTAAGATCACATATTAAGAACAAGAGCTACAATACATTCTCTCATGTAAACCTGTGGCATTTTTTATTATTGAGTTGTCTCAGTCTCGTCAGACTCTTCCTAACCCTATCTGGGGTTTTCCTGACAAAGATACTGGTGGTTTGCCATTTCTTCCTCCAGCTCATTTTATAGATGAGGAAAATGAGGCAAACAGGATTAAATAACTTGCCCAGGGTCACACATCTAGTAAGGATCTTGAGATTGGATCTGAACTCAGGTCTTTCTGAGTCTAGGCCCAGCACTCTATCCACTGAGCCACCTAGGTGCCCCCAAACCTGGGCATACTCTCCTAGAAATTCACACAACATCTGTGAGAAGAATGGGCACAAACAAGTATAATGGTAGTGGAACTCAGAGAAAAGGAAACCCATGTGGTTAAGGCAACTCACACTTCAGTACTATAGGATTTTGGAGTCTTTTTTCTCCTCATGGAGTCCTCATAATGATTCTCTTTGGATTTCCAGGCTTATTCTGCTTTGAATCCACAGCTCACTTTTCTGCTCCAAGGGATCATCATGTTACTTGATATTTTTACAGCCTTTCCATGACTGTATCTGCATCTGTCAGAATATGTATCTCTCTTCCCTGCTGGATTTATCTAAACTGTGCCACAAATTCTCAAGCTTCTGGATAGGCTGTCTTCTTCTGGGTGAGTAACTCTGGTGCTAAACATCATATCTTATGGTAGGGGAAAGAGAGAAAATCCTCTCCAATCCCACTGCCTTCTGGCATAGGGACAGGAGTCGCCTTCCCAGAGTAGCTCCCAGTTTGGAGGAATTGCTTCTTTTCAGTGCCTGAGGGTTAGCCTACCTTTTTCCTCTCCCCGGAGGTCAGGCTCCTTATCTAATTCAGAGTTTGTTCATAAAGGGACCACTTTTCTGCTTCGTGTAACATCTTGGTGTTTTCTGTGATTGTAGTCTGGACGTGCTGGGCTAGTTGGATGGCCAAAAGCCAATGTTCCTGAACTCTCTCTCAAGTTAAACATTTGCTTTCCCCAGCAAATAAACCAGGGTACCTTTGGTCCCATTAGTCCATAGTCCCAAAGCCTATGTAGCTCTAGTGACTTGAGGAGGCTTCGAGCCACTATTCTTTCAAGTGTGTTCCCTAGTACCAACTAAAGAATCTCGGCAAAGTTCATGTGACACCATTCTTAAACAGTCCAGAAATGAACATTCTTCTCTGAAGGTCTAGGCTTTTGAAAGCTGGTAGGTCTTGGAATTACATTTAATCTCAAAGTTAACAATTCATCATCATTTTATAAACTCTCAGAAGTTACTGCTTGTCCTGATGTTTGTGTAACAACACAGAATTATTCAACCTGGTA